>NW_027137846.1:152418-490205 GCF_000149305.1 Rhizopus delemar RA 99-880
ATAGAGAAACATTTTGTTCTTAATGTTATTATTATGAACTTATTCTGATATTTATCATTTATGTTTTTTATATTTATGTATTATACATTATATACGTTTATTATAAATATATATTAAAATTGTATATGCTTTATTTACAATGTTTTATATTTACGCAATTATAAAATTATCTAAATTACAATTAGTCTATATTGTATAGAATGCATATTTATATCAGCATGCTTATATTTTTATAAATTTTTTATATATTAATACATTTAAAGAAAAAAATCATACATATATATCTAAAAATGTTTCTCATAGTTTAACCGTGCAATTACGCAGCATCTTATCCTTGATGAAGATTATCCGAATTAACCTGTAGCCTATCTATTGGATATATTTTACATGTAGCTTATTAATACTGTTTTCATATCGAGTTATGAATGATGGATACATCATTTAGGTTTTAATTACTTCTATGGTTTTTTTAAAAATACCTATTCTTATAAATAAAAGGCATGGTTCTCCCTCATTTTTGGAAATGCAATGATTAAACTTTGCACAATTTGCAACATTTAGCATGCCCTCCACCTGATATAGTATCATGGATATTGCAGCTATAATGAGCAAGTAATGGTAGCTTATAGCTGAAAAAAAGTTTTGTGCACCAGTTTTGTTCGCTACTGTATATAGTGAACGACGCAAACGAACGAAAATCCCTCAGTTCACTAGTGGAAACCCAGAAGTTGCACAACAATGGCTGCAACGATACGAAGTTTTATGCGAGTACCTAGGGTTCTCTCAAAAAGAGATGGCTGAAGAACTGGCGGCAGTATTAGATGGAGCTGCTCTTCACTGGTATATTGGATTGACTAATGCTGACAAAAGAGATTGGATCACGCTTAAACAACAATTTCTACGACAACATGGTTGGGGTGCGAACCCTGCAATCGCAGTTTTGACAGAATTGAAGGAATCACGACAAGGAAACAAATCAATGAGAGTTTATGGACCAGTGAATACCGACCTGCTCCAACGTGCTCAAATCTTTTCTGCTGATGTTCAATTAGACTACTTCAAGGATAGGATTCACCCTGAGTTGCTAAAAGCAATCATTTACGGAGGACCTAGTAACCTGATGGAATTAATCAACATTGCTACCGAAGTAGAACAAGCTCTCCTCAAATCGATGGGGAAATCAAACAACGGATCACTCAATGCTGTATACACGCCAACTAGCAACACGACGACAGCAACTTACGGCTCCAGCTCAAGCAGATCTCACAACACGAATACGAATAACGAACAGCAAAACTTTCAACGACAGAACAACGGAATTAAGAAACAACAAAGACATCACGGCAATTATAACAATGATAAACGACACCAACAAGGAGAATCACGCAAATGTTTCAACTGTAACAAAGTAGGACATACCTCAAAAGATTGTAAACTACCTCGACGACGACGCGGAAATAAAACGAATCAACAAACAATCCGCAACGACAACGACGACGAAATGATTAGCATTTTTGATCATCTAATGCAACAGAATCAACAAACGACACCAGTTCCTACCAACGCCTTAAGATTCTCAATCAACATAACAACGAGGAACGACGACAATTTACAATACTTAATCGATACGGGATCAACTCTCAGTTCTATTCGACAATCGACAGCAAAACGGCTTGGACTATACTAGTTCAATACACAACCAAGAAAAATTGAATATGGAAAAAACGCTATACAACTTACGACAAAGAAGGCAATTTTGGAATTCAAGGTCAATAACATATCGACAAAAGCCTTCCTTTTTATCGTGGAACATCAAAATGAAGAAGTAATCCTTGGAATGGATTGGATGACATACGAAGACATAGTTCTACACCCTAAATCGAAAACAATTACGAAATACTTACCAGAACAACAAAATACCCAGCAGTACAGTGCGTTGCAAAACCCGGACACAAAACTCTTTACATGGGATAGATCGACGAATATTAGCAGTATTGACGTAATTTAACTACCGTTAGATAGAAAAATTTATTTTATGCTAAGCTGTGGCCTGAGTTGATGTCATACACTAGTCATGTATAGCATGATTTGCCATAGACTAATGCAGTACATTTACGTCAAAGTGGTTATTCATCTTTTATTCATCATTACATCACAGGGATTACACGTTGTGAAATGAACGTTACATCATCTTGTAGCCCTAGTCTCAGTCTGTAAGGTGTATATTGATTCACTAAAGTTTCTTACATTTTAAAGATATTTCTCACTACGTAACTTTTCCCACTCTCAATTTTTTAAAATGCCTCGCAGAATTAGCTCTAGTATGCTTGACAGCGTCAACCTTTGTCTACATAGCATCGAAGCCACAACAACTATTGCTGCAAAAACTGGGGTCTCTGATCGTACTGTATGTCGCTTAAAGGCTACCTTAAAACCGGTCTATATCCGACCTAAGGGCGGAAGGCCAAAATATACTCAGAATCTCCGCACCAATGCACTTCGTTTAAAGCTCCGATCTGGTGCCTTAAAGTCTATTTCTGATGTATGTTCTTATTTGAAGTCAATTGGATGTTCGGTGAGCAAATGGCAAGCAAAAAGGTTGATGAACGAACTTGGCTTTAAAGCTGTACTCAAGAAAAGCAAGCCATTTTTGAGTGACCAACATCAAAAGAACCGCCTTAAGTGGTGCAAGAAGCATCAAAACTGGACTGTTGATGACTGGAAGAAGGTTATCTTTTCTGACGAAACAAAAATAAACATATTTGAGCCAGACAGCAACCCTTACACTTGGAAAGAAGATGGAGCAGTAAGCAGACCACACCATATAAAGCAGACAGTAAAGTACGGAGGTGGATCCCTGATGATGTGGGGTTGCATGACAGCAAAAGGGGTTGGCTATGCTTGTCAAATCTTTGATGGTAATATGAACTCGCAAACCTATACCAATATATTGGGAACCACATACAAAGATACGCTCGATTACTATGACTGGAAACATAAGGACGTCATTTTCCAACATGACAATGACCCTAAGCATACCTCCAAGCATACCAAGAGATGGATGAAGCGAAAAGGGATACAATTACTGCAGGACTGGCCAGCACAAAGCCCTGACCTCAACCCTATAGAGCATCTATGGAGGCACTAGAAGCACAAGCTGCATAGTTATGACAACCGTGCTGCCAACGCTGATGAACTATGGCAAAGGGTATGCAAAGAATGGGATTATTTTACACCAGATGATGTAGAACCATACTACAGAAGTATGCCCAAACGTATTAAGGCAGTAATCAAAGCTGGAGGTGTGTTTAGGATAGGGGGTTTTAGGTAAAAGTAGTATAACAACAAAGATAAAGAAATACTGTTAGAACTTGGTATCTCTTTATTAAGTTAAGATAACTAAGATTGAATATGATAAATTCTACATGTAAAAAGTGAGAGTATTTATAGACATGATACGGATAAAGAATTAGGACAGATTTATGATCAATTCGACAGAATAGATGATTACTATTTCTAATTGTTAGTTTAGCCTGTTCCTAGCTTGTATTGTCAATTATGCTATTGGGATGGTTTCAGATAACTCTGGATGTAGGACTATTTAGGAGACGGTACGGATGAATATAAAATCCTCTAGTTCCGTGATTGGATACTATGGCTAATAATAATATCTCAGTTAGGATAAATGTTTGCGTGACTTAATGATGATCCGGTAAGTAATTGTCAATCCCTTATTCAACATGCTCATATCATCAATAAACTATATTACACCACGCCATACATTTGACTGTGTGAAAGTAATATGAATAAAAGCCTAATATAAAAATCTAATCAAAGTCTTTTATTGATCTGTGCTGGGAATAATGTTATAAATGATTCCAAAGTTATGTCAACATATTATTTAGGATCATATGAGATTCCTTTTACTAAAATAAAGTGACTATAATCTTATGTATCCTTAACAAGGTGGAAGTATCAAATATTAAATAAAAAAACTTTATCCAAAAAAACATAAATTTCGAAGATAATAGCTTATAAGACCATAACTCAGTCATACATTAATTTCTCCGCTCCAAATTTGGATCATAAGTACTATATACGTTACACTATATCTATGCGAAATTTCGAATTAAAAGCTCGACTAGACGACGATTTATAGGGGTTTTCATGGTTTTTTAATTTTTGTGTCCGGGTTTTGCAACGCACTGTATATGTTTTTGGTTTTTATAATTTTATGTTGCTTTTGGTTTTCAAGCAAAAGAGTTGATACTCCGTTTTCAAATAGGTTGTTACGCAAAAGTTCATTGGCAAGGGCAAAAGATAGGTCCCGGAGATCGTTGGCCTCAATTAAGCTCCGATCTGCATGAAACTCCGCATGTACATCTTTGTATCCAGTATCATCTTTGATGCCAAATTTGGTAAGATTTCAGTCAGCGCATCAGGTTATATTGGCCATTGTATTTGCCTAGTCTACCGCTTGTAATAAACGAAGATAAAAAGAAATAAAAAAGCACCAAAACGATAATTACTTTGAGATACTTTTTATTCTTGATTATATCCAAGTTAAAGTTGTCCTTTTTTCAATCAGGATTTAGGTGGGATATTTATATTCTTTTGAATGATAATTCATGGGGACGATTGAGTTAAATCAATTGGTTCTTTCTTGATGTTTCATTCTGGATTGGGGCATTGTCATCATATCTTGTTCCATGGAATCTTATCTTGTATAATTATATTATAAATCGTTGTTCTAAGCTACTAGTGTTGCATTTATAAATAGTCATCCATGGAATCGTTGTTTAAGACGGCACTTGTATTTTGTTCCTGAATGGTTATTGGGTTTGAGTAAACTCGGTTACTAAATAAGTACAGAAAGACTGAAACCTAATAATGGAGACAACAGGAGCTATTAAGGCACCAATCGGATTATCGATAGGATTATTTCTGTTTAGAATAGGGGGGTTGTTTAGGATAGGGGGTTTTAGGTAAAAGTAGTATAACAACAAAGATAAAGAAATACTGTTAGAACTTGGTATCTCTTTATTAAGTTAAGATAACTAAGATTGAATATATTAAATTCTACATGTAAAAAGTGAGAGTATTTATAGACATGATACGGATAAAGAATTAGGACAGATTTATGATCAATTCGACAGAATAGATGATTACTATTTCTAATTGTTAGTTTAGCCTGTTCCTAGCTTGTATTGTCAATTATGCTATTGGGATGGTTTCAGATAACTCTGGATGTAGGACTATTTAGGAGACGGTACGGATGAATATAAAATCCTCTAGTTCCGTGATTGGATACTATGGCTAATAATAATATCTCAGTTAGGATAAATGTTTGCGTGACTTAATGATGATCCGGTAAGTAATTGTCATTCCTTATTCAACATGCTCATATCATCAATAAACTATATTACAACCACGCCATACATTTGACTGTGTGAAGTTAATATGAATAAAGCCTAATATAAAAATCTAATCAAAGTCTTTTATTGATCTGTGCTGAGAATAATGTTATAAATGATTCCAAGTTATGTCAACATACTATTCAGGATCATATCCGATTCCTTTTACTAACATAAAGTGACTATAATCTTATGTATCCTTAACAATTTCTCAATCATTCGTTTAGATCAATAAAGTTACTATGCAAGAAAAACAATATTCTATTCTGACATACATAGTCTCAATGCAACTTAATACATTGGATCATAAAAGAGATTATGCAAAGACTCATTACTATAACAAGTTGGTATTATATATGCAAGACATTCATTACTCTTTATGATATAATTCATCGTCAGATCTTTATGATTCAACTATGCTAGTGTTGGAGATGTTTGGTTTATAGCATAATTTATTATTTTATTATGTCTACCTATAACACCTTCAACTGGTCTTCACAAAGTCCAGATCTAAACCCAATAGAGCACATCTGGCACCACCTTAAGCTCAAGTTAAGTGCCTATGATACTAAGGCAAAATGCGTGCATGAATTATGGAATCGTGTTGAAAAATAATGGTCTATTTTTACAGCAGAAGACTGTAGGAGATACATAGATAGTATGCCTGATCGTTGTAGAGCTGTAATTGCTGCGAAGGGCGGTCATACAAGATATTAATAAAATAATCCACATAGTGGAAAAATGGTTCCAATGTCGGGTTTTGTATTTAGTCTTAAGATTTTCCCGATTGTGTAACAGTACAAGCAAAAGTTTTTTGCACTAATATTAGCTTGAAAGGCGCTACAAAATGCATGTTTTTGTGAGCCGCTACTGTTTGTAGTTCAAAAGATATAAAGCTTTAAAGTTGCAAGTTGAAAACATTGGAACCATTTTTCCACCCACTGTATATGACTTTATTAATAAAAAATATTGAGGGTATTTATACTTTTTGAATGTCTGGGTCTTTACCGCTATTTCAATTAATCGGTTACAAGAATAATATGGAAAATAAGGAAGGATAGTGGATAATCAATAGCCGCTGTCTACTTGACGAATCAAGGGACAATGAAGTAATTAAACTATTGATCTAACGATAATTATAGAATAGGATTGAACTGCCGTTGTTGTAATCAGGTTCCGATATAGTCTTTTAGAACGCTGGTAGGACAACAGGACAAGATTGGCTATTGCAGAATTCTCACGTTTATTAATAGAGATCTGGTTAGACTATAATTCTGTAGTATCCAAGTTTATCCATGAATGTTCACTTTATTAGTTGTGTGGATACAACAAAAAATATCTTTTATTCAAATAAACATCGAGTTCCTCTTTATCAAAACTCTTTATTTTATAACTCAAGCAAGTCAAGTCCTTTGAAGTCAAATTATCTTCATCGTATCACTTTTATATTCTCTTATCAAGAAAACTCTTTATTACTTTTTACTGTTTGATCTACAACACAAGATCTGATGGTCACTTACTACAAGCAAACCAAATTTACCCATTCAAACACAAATCTTTATCTCAAATTCTTTTATACTCTAAAGAAAAGTCAAATTTACTTCTAAACTCTTAAGGCCATAACGAGAAAAACGTTAAAATTACACTATAAACTAGTGACAGATATACAGTCAAGTTTTTTTAGTACCACGCCAGTTAGAAAATGAAGGCTAAAGCAAAAGATAGGTCCCGGAGATCGTTGGTCTCAATTAAGCTCCGATCTGCATGAAACTCCGCATGTACATCTTTGATGACAAATTTGGTAAGATTTCAGTCAGCGCATCAGGTTCTATTGGTCATTGAATTTGCCTAGTCTACTGCTTAGAGAAATGGAATTGGGTGACCAAGATTTCAGAATTGGTCCAGCAGTTGCGGATAAGAAATTTATAGAAGTAGATGCAATAAGCTTTATTAAAGTCTGTAACAGTAATTAAACTTTATTAAATGAATAAAACTGCATTGGCTATGCACGATGAACTCTACGAGACCTTCTGTGTTCTCTATTAGTAGGTGTTTCCAAACTAGAGCGACCAGCTAAATCGGTCATTGCATCCATTATCGGCGCCGCGGGATCAATCATTCCAGTGATCACTGCTGCCGAGGGAGTAGGAGGCATGCAGTCCTCGTCATCTGTATTATTCTCGCTTGAAGAAGCATCAGAATGATAGTTGTGCTCGAACTGGAATGGCTCATGTCGATCTTCTTGGCTATCATGGATTTCAGTATGACGTGTTTCTACCATTCTAAAAACTCAAACCTCATCTCTACGTGATCCACGCTTGTATTTACGTTTGCCAAATTTGGACTCGTCAATTTGAATATAATCATAGAGTTCGTTGTCACCGAGTTTGAAATCACCAAAATACCTGATAAAATTGTTGTGCATAAGCATCTGCCAGTCAATAGCAAGCTGACTAGCAGTAGGACCACTAATGCGAACTGTGTTGATGATAGTAGCAATTGATGCTTTATGAAAATACTCCGAAAGAACTATGCACACCTTACTGATGTCCGACTTCTTATTAGAAAATATAGACCCCTTCGTAATGGATTCTTGTCGATCATTATGAAGCCCAACTAATGAAGGAGTGCGACAACGATAGTAGAACTGAAATTTGCTACGTCTGTACCTAGGGACCATCTCATTCGTGCATCCATTAAAATTGCAAATGCGCTTTTCCCCGTAGAACGCACCAATGGATTCCCTTAGGTGACTGCAATTCCATTAGTAAACATGCTCTACTTTCCTTTTATATCACTTACGTCATGTAGTTTCTTCTGACACAATGATTCTTGCTTCGCTCACTCTGTCATCATCCGAGGGAGTACGAGACCCATCAGGAGCAGACAACTGGCCAGAAGTATGGCCACCACGACGTGATAAGGATATAACAGAGCTTGAGACGGACATAGACGAAAATAAGTAAAATACAGAAAAAATACAAAATGCAAAGGGGTACGTATATTCTTCCTATAAAAAATCACGCAACATAGGTATCCAATCACATTGATGATTATCTATTCCGAGTCAGAGTCCAGGGTCAACAAATAAAAAACGCAGAATAGCACAAAAGGAAAGAAAAAAAAATTATTCTAAAAAGTCCATTGACCCTGACTAATCTAAGCGGTGTTATAGGTAGACATAATAAAATAATAAATTATGCTATAAACCAAACATCTCCAACACTAGCATAGTTGAATCATAAAGATCTGACGATGAATTATATCATAAAGAGTAATGAATGTCTTGCATATATAATACCAACTTGTTATAGTAATGAGTCTTTGCATAATCTCTTTTATGATCCAATGTATTAAGTTGCATTGAGACTATGTATGTCAGAATAGAATATTGTTTTTCTTGCATAGTAACTTTATTGATCTAAACGAATGATTGAGAAATTGTTAAGGATACATAAGATTATAGTCACTTTATGTTAGTAAAAGGAATCGGATATGATCCTGAATAGTATGTTGACATAACTTGGAATCATTTATAACATTATTCTCAGCACAGATCAATAAAAGACTTTGATTAGATTTTTATATTAGGCTTTATTCATATTAACTTCACACAGTCAAATGTATGGCGTGGTTGTAATATAGTTTATTGATGATATGAGCATGTTGAATAAGGAATGACAATTACTTACCGGATCATCATTAAGTCACGCAAACATTTATCCTAACTGAGATATTATTATTAGCCATAGTATCCAATCACGGAACTAGAGGATTTTATATTCATCCGTACCGTCTCCTAAATAGTCCTACATCCAGAGTTATCTGAAACCATCCCAATAGCATAATTGACAATACAAGCTAGGAACAGGCTAAACTAACAATTAGAAATAGTAATCATCTATTCTGTCGAATTGATCATAAATCTGTCCTAATTCTTTATCCGTATCATGTCTATAAATACTCTCACTTTTTACATGTAGAATTTAATATATTCAATCTTAGTTATCTTAACTTAATAAAGAGATACCAAGTTCTAACAGTATTTCTTTATCTTTGTTGTTATACTACTTTTACCTAAAACCCCCTATCCTAAACAACCCCCCTATTCTAAACAGAAATAATCCTATCGATAATCCGATTGGTGCCTTAATAGCTCCTGTTGTCTCCATTATTAGGTTTCAGTCTTTCTGTACTTACAGTGGGTCAAAAAACTGCACCAACGCAACTCAGTTTTTCGGAAATACCAGTATAGCTCCGTCAGTTTAAAAGTAAGCATTACGAAACTTGGAACAAAAGGAGTTAATACTGTTACTATTTATTGACAAAAGTTTCAAGGTCAGATGCGGAGTATTGATCTAAGGAGCACTCAGCAAAAAGAGGAGGTCGGTTGGTGCAGTTTTTTGACTTTTAAAATATTTAGTGGATCCACCCTTTTCTGCTAAGACTGCTTGTATTCAGTAGGGCATACTGTCTATATATTTGATGCATTGTTCCTTAGTAAACGAATTCCATTCATTTTCGACTCTTTGCCACAGTTCATGGATGCTGGTCACCCTATTATCATACATGCTCAGCTTTAACTTCAAGTGATGCCATATATGTTCAATAGGATTAAGATCTGGACTTTGCGATGGCCAATCGTCAATGTAAAGCATGCCACTATCCTTCATCCATTGTGTTGTGGACTTTGATCGATGTTTGGGATCATTATCGTGCTGAAATACCGACGTTTCCCAGTTCAGACCACAGTTCTCCATAGTGTCTTTTAGACTTGTACCAAGGATTTCTTGGTATAACTCCGAATTCATGGTACCATTATAGATCTGACATGCGTATCCAGGTCCTTCGCTGGTTATACAGCCCCATAACATGAGAACACCGCTTCCATGCTTCACAGTAACGTCGATATAGTGAGGCTGTAAATGATCACATTTTTTTTTCCAATAATACTTGCAACCATCAGAGCCCCAAATGTTGACTTTCGTCTCATCAGAAAAGATGACACGTCGCCAATCATGTACTGTCCAATATTGATGCTTTTTAGCCCATGCTAATCGAGCCTTCTTGTGCTTTTCAGTCAATAATGGCTTCTTCTTTTTGATCTCAGCATAAATTTCAACTGAATGTAAGACATTAATTGCCGATTGATACGAAATAAGGTGTCCAAGCTCCTCCAACTTCATTTGCACATCCTTGGCAGCCTTCAAACAACCTGTGAGCACTTGTCTCTTGATGTATGGACGTGTTGACTCTGCCACAATGCTCGGTCTACCTCCTCTTTTACGTATTCTATCATGTATCCACTTATTTGCATACCTATTGACGGTATTTCTATGCACTCCAACTCGTTTCCCAATGACTGCAGGATCAACGCCGTTCTCTAATAATGCTTTGATACTGTTTGAATATCGGATGGAAGCTTTTTGGGCATTTCTAATGATGGATGGATACTGACGATGTAGGATGAGTTTGGGTAAAGTAGGAAAGAAAAAAAAAGAAAATAATTGCAAAAAAATTTATTTTAAGATCCCCAGTGTGACTAGGAATAAAAACAATTAGATTAAATCCGTCGGAATTGTCTCAGTCCGGACATATGATATCAAATACCTTTTCATTTTAAAAGTCAAAAAACTGCACCAACCGACCTCCTCTTTTTGCTGAGTGCTCCTTAGATCAATACTCCGCATCTGACCTTGAAACTTTTGTCAATAAATAGTAACAGTATTAACTCCTTTTGTTCCAAGTTTCGTAATGCTTACTTTTAAACTGACGGAGCTATACTGGTATTTCCGAAAAACTGAGTTGCGTTGGTGCAGTTTTTTGACCCACTGTATTTAGTAACCGAGTTTACTCAAACCCAATAACCATTCAGGAACAAAATACAAGTGCCGTCTTAAACAACGATTCCATGGATGACTATTTATAAATGCAACACTAGTAGCTTAGAACAACGATTTATAATATAATTATACAAGATAAGATTCCATGGAACAAGATATGATGACAATGCCCCAATCCAGAATGAAACATCAAGAAAGAACCAATTGATTTAACTCAATCGTCCCCATGAATTATCATTCAAAAGAATATAAATATCCCACCTAAATCCTGATTGAAAAAAGGACAACTTTAACTTGGATATAATCAAGAATAAAAAGTATCTCAAAGTAATTATCGTTTTGGTGCTTTTTTATTTCTTTTTATCTTCGTCTATTACAGAAGGTATGATCACACTTGAAGTTGTTGTCCTTGAACCATTGCTTAGCTAGCTTAGACGTATGTTTAGGATCGCTATCCTGCTGAAAATAGATGTCTTGAGGATGGTAACCATAGTACTCAAGGCTGTCCATAAGGGTTGTACCAAGTATTCCGACGTAATCAGAAGCCTTCATTGTGCCTTCACTAATCCAGCATGCATAACCAGGTCCGTCATAGGTAATACAACCCCATACCATAATGCTACCGCCCCCTCCTTTAACTGTTAAGTCGAGATGATGGGGTTGAAGTTTATCATCTGGTCGACTCCAATAGTACTTGCAACCATCTGAGCCATAAACATTAACTTTTGTTTCGTCACTGAATACCATGCGTCTCCAGTCGTCGCTTGGCCAGCTTTTATGCTCTCCCGCCCATGCTAGTCGTCTTGCCTTCTGAACCTTAGTCAATAAAGGCTTTTTTATCTTTATCTTAGCATGGAAGTTCGTGCTTTTCATAATGTTAATGGTGCCTGAGTAACTAATAGTGTGGCCAGTACATACTAGATACTTATGAACAGCCTTTGCAGTCTTGAGGGTACCATTAATAATCTGCTTACGTATATAAGACTTGGTAGTAACGCTTAGAACAGCCTTTCTACCAGGGTTTGCTGTTACTCTACCAGACGAAAACTTGTCGGCATATCTGCTTAAGGTAGATTTTTTTAAGTTTGGAATACGTTCCATCATCACTGAGTATGGCTTGTTCTGTAAAATCAACGATCTGATGCTTTCTTGCTTGTTTTTAGAGAGAGCGCGAACCATATGTGTAGTGATACCCTAGAGCTTCGATATGTGGAGAAAGAAAAGGAAAAAAAATATTTGACCGCGGATAAATTACTTTTATAAGTCTTGTAGGCTTTTTCGGCGATAGTCGGAACAGTATGACTCATAATTAGCCAAAAAACTCCAGTGAAAGCTCCACCAATTAACAAATAAGCTTATCTACAGTTGTAGTGGAAAAATGGTTCCAATGTCGGTTTTTGTATTTAATCTTAATTTTTTCCCGATTATGTAACATTACAAGCAAAAGTTTTTTGCACTAATATTAGCTTGAAAGGCGCTACAAAATTCATGTTTTTGTGAGCCGCTACTGTTTGTAGTTCAAAAGATATAAAGCTTTAAAGTTGCAAGTTGAAAACATTGGAACCATTTTTCCACCCACTGTATAATCTTTAGTTTCACAACTATCGTCTTTTTGTAGTTTTTGTCTTCTATTTCATATTTGGCAAAACATTTTTAAAAGTGAAGTTCAGTCTAGTTAAATGAAATTATAAGAGGGGATATTTATATGATTATTATTGTTGTATAATGGTTTAAATAATAAAGGAAAAGGTAAAAACAAAGATCAAGAAACAGTTTGGGTACTTTTTGAGACTGATCTTTATTTCAGTTTAAGTTAAAGTAAAAATTATTCTAATTGAAGGCAGGTATTTATATCTTATTGAGTGAGTGGCTTGATATCTTCTATTGTTATCGTTCTTCTAATATTCAGGTACTTTAGCAAGTGTTATCTATAATTATGATTATGAAAACTTTTCATTTGTTCTTTTGTATGTCTGTCATAGATTATCTTTTACTCTGGGAATTCCTCAATGATTTGAATAACGTTATTTTACGCGTTATTTCAATTATGTGAAAGATTAGCAATATTCCTGACATTAGGTTGGATTTGGTTATTTTAGTTGATACGTCTTCTTATCAAAGAACTCTCATGAATACAATACATATTCTAAAAGAACATGTTTAATTGGAATTGATTGTATGATCTTATTTAAATAAACTTGTATTTTATTTTATTTTAATTATGATCTTGTATTAAGACTTATATTTATTAATGTCAACTACAATCAGTTACTGTTCTACAACAATTATTTTCTTGTGCTTTTCTATTTTTGAATTTTTTTGTTTATCTTTAGGGACTGAGGTCCCTCCTTCGACTGAGTCCTTTCTTCAGCAAAATTTACACCAACTGCGTCACAACATAAGAGGCGGTTGTTGTATAGTGTAAGGTGGTCGTTATTGTGATGATTGGATTGTGTAAGGTTTTTGTAGTATAAATAGGCTTGTACTGAATAAGTCTTGATATAAGATCAAAGGTTTAGATAGGATTTGATTCCAAAAAGAGTAATAGATTGAATATAAGTTCGCTTGTAATAAATGACCACCAGATCTTGTTAAGTAGATCAAACTGTTTTGAGTAAAGTAAAATAAAAAGATAATATAATAGGGATTACAATGAAGTGTATATGCTTCAAGGGACTTCTTGTTCTTGATGTTAAGTAAAATAAAAGAAAAATAAAAGAGATTTACTTTGAATGATATTTATTTGAAATAATCAAAAAGTAATATGAAGTAAGTAGAAACAAGGTTATGTAGAAACAAAAGTAAGTAAAAAGTATAAGAAATATTGAAGTTATTTATATGTTTTTGGTTTTTCTGATTATATGCTGTTTTTGATGATTTTATGGATATTCTATTGTAATAGCTTGTTTTCTATTTAGGCCTTGTGTATTTATAAAGGGTTTAAAGTAGTTTTGAATATGAAGTAAAGTTATATTTGAGTATTTTCTTGATAGGAGTGACCACCAGATCTTGTTTTAAAGTAGATCAGTCTTGATATAAAGGTAATAGTAGCTTGATATGAGCTTTAACAGTGATACAATGAAGATATTTGGCTTCAAGGGACTCGACTTGTTGTTGATGTTTAGTAAAATAGTAATAGTAATAAAAGAGATTTGCTTTGAATGATATTTATTTAAAAATAATCAAAAGTAAAGTATGTCAGAAGTAAGTTTGTCAAAAGTAAGTGAATTAATTGTTTTTATAGTTTTTATGAATTTTATAACATGCTTTAAAATTTAAAGCATGCCTTGATTTTAATGCACCTTTTAATTTTTGTGCCTTGCATTAATTTTTATGTACCTTCGGGTCAAAATTTATAATCTGCATCCTTACAGAAGCCCCCACCGATATGATGTTCGTCCTCGAACATTTTTTCATTCTTACACCAAGAGTCTTGTTCCCTGAGTTTTCTCATCATTGAGCGGCTTATAATATGGTTTGGTAGAATTGATCTGAGTTGATTGTTTTTCGTAGTAACATACATATGTTGACTTTTCTTTTCATTTGTTGGTCTGGTAAACTTGAGATGTGCCCATTCGGCAACATTATGAGCAAATATTCTGATTATGGTTCTCTTTTGCTTGTTTATCTCGATTTCCTCTCGCAATAGCTCTTCATACCTTTTGAAGTTTTTCATGAACTGATCCTGATAATGGTTTGCAAATTCTTGATTGAATTCGTATTGGTTACGGCATTGTTCTAATAAGTCATCCCAGAAGTCAGCCATGTTTTGAGTTTTTACAGACATGGGAGAAGAAGATTTGAGATCTATTTCTTCGTCCATTTTTTGAAATCTTTGCATTATCCAATCAATATATCCTTGGCGATCAGTATCGCTCTCTTCAGTGGCATACCGTATCTTATAGGGATTGCCTTGTTCTTTTTCTTGAGTAGAGAAGTATGTATTAAGAGCCTCCCTTGTAAGCTCCTTTCCAAAGGATTGATACATATCCCGGAAGTGCATTTGAATGGTTATGTCCATTTGTACAGGCAAGACATCTTCTTTTTCATCAGTTAAATCGACGAAGATGGTTTTGTTTTCTGAATTCATTGCCACAACTTTGTTTTTGAGGTATTTCGATGGTTTGTATTATTGTTAAATTATTATTTTTTTGATTTTTCTTGGTATATTATATAGTTTTTTTTTTTTTTGTTGTTATTTATTAGAAACATTCGTCTTGATCTAATTCTATGGGATTAGGAACGCGTCTTGCATTATCTGTAGACCACTGCACTTTTGGGATTGCATATATTTTAAGCCTATTTCCATGAACTCTTCTGATTCTATTGTCATCTGATTTGAAGCTTTTAATATGATAGGTCCCCTTTCCTAGAATACTATGTATGATAAAGGGTCCTTCCCATTTGTCTTGAAGCTTTCCTGACCACGACGTAGCCATATAATCCTTGTATAATAATACGATGTCACCTAACCTGAATGGGGGTTTAAGTTCCTTCTTTTCTTCAAGAATCTTATTTTCGATAGCTTTCTTTTGGGCCACTTGTGTCTGTTTGATAGATTGTGATGCTTGTTCGCGCACCAAATTCAGGTTCCTTATTTGGTGAATTGTTCTATGCATCAAAGTGGCATCAAAGCTTGGTGTTTTAAAGCCGATAATTCTATGATTGTTATCAAATGGTGTTTTCGGTTCATACCCATACATTAAGAAGAATGGGCTTTGTTTTGTTGTAGCTTGTTTGATAGATCTATATGCAAATAATGCAGCAGGTAAATACAGATGCCAGTCTTCTTTTTCTTCTGTGGATCTCTTTTGAAGTATTTGACCAAGTGTTCTGTTAAATCTTTCTATTAGCCCATTACTTTGTGGATTGTAAGGAGTAGTCGTCTTATGTATAATGGAAAAGTTATGACAAACAGCACGCACTAATCCGCTTACAAAAGGTTTTCCATTATCTGTGACTATAAGAGTAGGACAGCCATGTCTACTAATAACTTCTTCATATAGAAATATGGCTATCTCTGAGGCAGTTTGTAATCTAAGTGGTTTTGCCTCTACATACTTGGTCAGGTAATCTATGGCTGCAACGATATATCTGTGTCCTGCTCGAGAAGCTTGCACATGCTTTACGTCTATTGCTATTCGATCAAAGGGTTTGGGTGATACTGGAACTGGATATAACTCTTCATTCAATCGCTTTTTTCCATAGACTTGACATCGATGACATTTCTGTACATAATTTAAAATGTCTTGAGCCATGTTTTCCCAGTAATACCTGGATGCAATCTTGTGTAATGTGTTATTATATGCCAAGTGTCCTCCCAAAGGATGTTGATGGTATGCATATAACATCTCTTCAGCTTCTTGTTTTGATAAAACTTTTCGTATTATACCATTTTCCGTATTATATCTATATAATATACCATTATAAATGGTATATCTTTTTGCGTTTTGTTTAATGTATTTTTGCATCTTTGTTTCTATGCCACTGGGCAGATTTTGTTCTTGCAGGTATATCTTCAAATATTTGATTTTATCGGAATTCATTGTTGTTTTCAAGTTGGATTGTATAAATTTGTATATTTATAGTATATTTGTTTGTTTGTTTGTTTTTTTTTTTTTTTTTTTATTTATTATTATTGGTCAACTACCCCCTCCCTTCCTCCATGTAGTTCAGTTAAAATTTAATGAGTAATATTGTTATAGATATGTTTAATATCCAAGACGTGATAAGAAATCAGCACTTTCATTGACGCGACCAGGCCTATACTTTATCTCGTATTCATATTCTGATAAGATGGCTATCCAACGTGCTAATATTCCAGTGGGATTTTTGGCTTTTAGAAGTCCAGTTAATGCAGAGTGATCGGTCATAATGGTAAACTTCTCTCCAAGCAAATATGGTCTAAACATTTTTACTGCCCATACTACAGCCAAACATTCTAATTTGGTTGCAGCATAATTTACTTCGCTGGATTTCAGGCTTCGACTGGCATAGATAACTGGATGTTCTTTTCCATCTGCATCCAACTGTGTGAGAATACAACCTAAGCCTAATTTCGATGCATCCGTTACCAAGATAAATGGCTTACTGAAATCTGGCCTAGATAATACTGGTGCTGTTGTAAGTAATCCTTTGAGTGTTAAAAAGGATTGTGTTGTCTTATCAGTCCATGGTATTTTCTTCAATGTCTTGGTTTGGTCATGTAGCGGTCGTGCTATTGCCGCAAAATTCTTTATAAATCTTCTGTAATAAGAGGCTAACCCAAGAAATCCTCGTATTTGAGTCACAGTTTGAGGAATAGGATAATCTATTATTTTCTGTATTTTGCTGGGATCGGTTTGGATTCCTTCTTTTGTAATGATGTATCCAAGGAATTTGAGATGATTCTTAAAAAAGAAACACTTTTCAGGATTTAACTTCAGATTTGCTATCTTGATGCAATTAAAAACTTGTTTCAGATGTTGTAAATGGTCATCGTTATTTCTTGAATATATGTTAAGGTCATCTATATATGCGACCAAACATTTGTTAATTAATGGCCGAAAACATAAGTCAATAAGTCTTTGGAACGTGGCTGGTGAATTGACCAGTCCCATTGGTAAAGTATTGTAATGGTATACACCATATTTCGTCGTAAAAGCAGTAAGTTCTTTGCTTTCTTCTTCCAAAGGCACCTGGTGAAAACCTGCTCGCATGTCTAAGGCTGAAAATATTGACGCTTTTCCCAATGTATCTAAGAGATCGTCTATTCTAGGCAAAGGATACGAGTCTTTTTTGGTAACAGCATTAAGCTTTCTATAATCGATAACCATCCGGTATTCTCCATTCTTTTTCTTTACTAAGATAACCGGGGCCGCCCAAGGACTATTTGAAGGTGATATCACACCGAGTTTACAATATTTGTCAATTTCTTGTTCTAAGTATTTAGCTTCAATTGGGCTCAATCGATATGGTCGATGGCTAATAGGTTGAGTGTCTTGTTCAATAATGATTTTATGTGTAATTATTGATGTGTTTCCGATCGTATCATTATTCCAGTCAAATATGCTATAATACTTTTTCAGTAATATTCTTAATTTCTTCTCAACAGCTTTATCCAGGTTTCCAACTTCTAATTTGGTGTATAATTCTGATTCCAAAGGCTCCTTTTCTTTTTTATTTATACTGGGGGATTCTTCTAAATCCATCACGAATAATTCTGGATTTGATAAGACATCATAAGCTTTAACGTTTGTTTCTTCTTGTAAATCTATTTCCTCCAATATTCCAATTTCTTCAAAGGGGCAAAGGAGTATATGTTCTCGTGTACGATTATAAAGATGTATTTCTATTGTCTTTCTGTTCATTATTAAATTTGAAGATGAATCAAAACATCCATATACATATTTCAATTTTGCATTTGTGATTTCAAAGATATATTTGATATTTTTGTTTTGGGTTTTTGCTTTATCTATTACCAGCTTTTTTGATGAATTTGCTGAAATATACAGTCCATTTCTTCCTGCTGTAATATAACAGATATCTTTTAAATGGTTAATAACCATTTCCTCTTGGCCATCATTCTCTAATACTAGTAACGATTTTTCATCATTTTCTTCATCTTCTGACTCATTTAAACTTGAACTTTCTTCTTCTGTTTCATTTTCAGAACCTTCTTCAGAAGAATTTTCTATAGTTTCATCTTCAAAATGCACTTGTTTTACAAGATGTGAGTTTGTAGTGCTGACTGGATTCTTGTAAGTTTGTTTGTAACTAGAGACTTGTGGTAGTTTCTCATTTTTACGTAAAAATGATATTTCCAATTCTGCATTCTTGTTCTTATATGTTACTTTCAATGATGAAGTATTAAAATCAATTCTTGCTTTAGAGCGATTAAGCCAATTATTTCCAATGATAAAATGACTAGGACAGCTAGGAAGTACTTCTACTGTACATGGAATGATCATATTTTCCTTTACTTGAATTGGTACATCATAGATTATTCCCAATGCTGGCTGTTTAGTCCCATTTCCTAACGTGAACACACTTTCCGATGAAGCATCTATTTCTAAATTTAAAGCATCTGCGAGAGCTTTTGACATACAGGTCTTTGCTGCACCACAGTCTACTAACGCCCTAATTCTTTTCGATCCTATGCTCACTTTAGAATATACAGCGGTTGTACTGTAGTCTTCATTATCTTCAATTACTGCAATTGTAGTTTTATCGGGACTTATTGTTCTTTTTTGTTGATTGGGTCTGCATACCGTGGTAAGTTGTCTTCTTAATGACGGCACGGTTGTTATTAGATCTCGGACGGTGATATTTGCTGGTTTATCCAACACGTCGGCAGCTATATCATACAATATTTCAGGTTTTCTTCGTTTAATTATTTTTTTCTTTGTAGGTTGATTGTCTTTAATTTCTATCGGTAATTCAGTATCCATGTCCATGTTTTGATCTGTGGTGATTTTTTGTATAGGTGGTTGATTTATTTCTTCCATATGTCTTCGAGTGGTTACTCTTTTCGTAACTGTGGGCTTTTCAGGTTCTTTTCTTTTTGATGAGGCTTTCCCTTTACTATAAGGTGCTACCCTTGATGAAATCACTTCTGGAGGTCTGTCAGGTCTAACAGCAGCGCACAATTCATGGTTATATGGATCATATTCTCCTTCAGTGATTAAGGCATTAAGATGGTGTTGTGAAGTTGGCTTGTTAATGGGTTTAGTATATTGATGGGTGTTCGATTGACCATTCTTTTGATTGTCAAAAGCAATCGACCCCATTAGTTTTTTGAGTTTTGGGCTTGATTATTTGTGTCATCTCTAGGAGGATAACGTCTGTAATTTGAAGGCTCTTCCCTACGATTATAATAATTGTTACGGTAGTTGCGTTGGTTATTCCTATTTGACTGTGGATAATATGATTGTTGTTGTTTGTTGAGTTCATTTCTAATTGTTTCTTGAATGAGAGTTACAATGTCTTGTTGATCAACCTTATGAACGCTAGTACTTTCTTTATGTCTATTGGTTTGATGCTTGTATGAAGGAGAGTGATTGATATCATTGACGACATCCATAGTTGTCAACTGGTTAGGACCAGTGATAATGTTATGAGCAACGTTTGATTTATCCATCCTTTCGTTCATACGCGCATTACCAACAGGAATATATTGAAGCATGCGTTCATCGGTATCAATAAGATCTATATTATGTTTATAGATCGAAGCATGATTATAGTATGTATTGTCGTCATTGTATATTAACGCATTATTAACATTTCTGGGAAGGAAAGGGTTGTCCACTATGGCAATTTTTCTTGGTCTGTTGGCATTCCACCAACCTTCTGCATGAACTGTCCAGTCTTTGAATGTGCGAGAACTGCATTGAATACAAAATTGTTTTATTTCTCTGAGGAGCCCCGCACGAAATCTACTTTCAATAACTTCTTCGCTATCTATGTCTGCTAGATCTGCTGCTTCCCTAAGACGTGCAAGGAAGATTTGCGGATGTTCCTGCTCACCTTGGAACATTTCATTGAACTCCAGTTCATAAGTTTGTATGAGCTCAGGAGTAATATAATGTTTTTTTAATTTTTCTATTGCTTGCTCGTATCCGATATCAGGCTGTTCTTTAAGAATTGTTCTTTCGAAATAAACCTTGGCAGCACGACGCAACTGGGATTTGAGAACGATCAATTTCCGGGCATCGCTATGGGTATTTGTAATTGCCAAGTAAGAATCAAGGGTTTCTTGAAAATGTCTAAAATCTTCGCCTTCATATCCGTAGAATTCAATAAGACGGGGTCTGAAGCCTTGAATGGCGCTTTGATTATTGACAGTAGCCAACACGGTTTGTCCTGATTGTAATGAGGCCATTGTATAGTCTTGATGTTGTAAGTATTGTTGATATATATGTTTCTTCTTTTTGTTTGTGTAGTAAGTGTTGGTTGATAATAAACGTTTGATTAATAAATTTGCTTGATTTTTCCCCTCGTAGTGACCACCAAATGTAATAGCTTGTTTTCTATTTAGGCCTTGTGTATTTATAAAGGGTTTAAAGTAGTTTTGAATATGAAGTAAAGTTATATTTGAGTATTTTCTTGATAGGAGTGACCACCAGATCTTGTTTTAAAGTAGATCAGTCTTGATATAAAGGTAATAGTAGCTTGATATGAGCTTTAACAGTGATACAATGAAGATATTTGGCTTCAAGGGACTCGACTTGTTGTTGATGTTTAGTAAAATAGTAATAGTAATAAAAGAGATTTGCTTTGAATGATATTTATTTAAAAATAATCAAAAGTAAAGTATGTCAGAAGTAAGTTTGTCAAAAGTAAGTGAATTAATTGTTTTTATAGTTTTTATGAATTTTATAACATGCTTTAAAATTTAAAGCATGCCTTGATTTTAATGCACCTTTTAATTTTTGTGCCTTGCATTAATTTTTATGTACCTTCGGGTCAAAATTTATAATCTGCATCCTTACACTATATTTTTTTGTATTTTTCTGGATTTATCTGTATTCATACGTATTTGTTTGTATGTTCCTGGATTTAAACTAATTGGAGAGAGAAAAGTCGAATGCTGCCAAAGTTTGCTGCATTGTGTTGTAATGATTTGGTTTATAGTAGTTTCTCTGTTTGGGAGTGTTGAGTTAAGGTTTAAATAAACAGATTTGGGTGTAATTGATATAAGAGTTGCTTTTATATGAGTCAGATTTGGCTTGATTCGCTTGTTATAGTGACCACCAGATCTTAAAAAGTAGATCAGACTGTTTTGATAAAGGTAAAATAAAAAAAAAAAAGATAAAAAGATAAATAAAAGGGGGTTTTACAATGAAGTATGATAGCTTCAAGGGACTTCTTGTTCTTGATGTTAAATAAAATAAGAGATAATTTGCCTCTTTAAAAGAATATTTATTTGATAAAAAGAAAAAGTAAAATAAGAAGTGAAGTAAGTAAGAAGTTAATAAGAAGTGAAGTATTTTTGTGATTATTATTTGGAGTTATTTATATGTTTTTGGATTTTATGCTTTTGTTCTGTTTTTGGTATTTTGGGTGGTTGTTATAACATAAGAGGCGGTTGTTGTATAGTGTAAGGTGGTCGTTGCAAACTGTAAGGCGTTCGTTATGAACTGCAACGATTTAAATTCCGCCGTTTTGTTCTTGCGTGTTACAGTGTTACAGTGTAACAAAAGACGTGACAAAGAAACAAAAAACCATTCTGAATAGTAGAACGAAGAACTCTCCGGCGGGGAATTGAACCCCGGTCTCCCGCGTGACAGGCGGGGATACTTACCACTATACTACCGAAGATTCGTATATGATGATAAGATATTGGCCATTGGTGGAGTAAACTCGACTTGAGTTCCACCACTGCAAATAATATAGAGACTTTGACGTAGATTTTTAACAGACCTGACAATCATAGATCCGTAGATTTAATAATTTTTTTTATGAGAAACCATTATATCTTGCTGTGTTACACCTTTTTTAATTTTGAAAAAAGATTTAGGTGCGAAAAAAATAAAGAAATTTATCGATATTTTTGTTTTTTTTGTAGGGTAAGTATTCATAAAGTTATTCATGTTTTAAAAAAGTGTCTGTTTTTTTTACAGATGATCTTTTTTTGGTAAGCCTGTTCCCCTCTACTGTTGAAAGACCGATGTCTTCTTTTTTTTTATTTTTGAGGCAAAATGCGGAAATCAAAAGCAATTTGCGATTATTTTGTTCAGAAGAATACATATTAGGAAGGTGGTTTGTGTTTTTTAGCTTAGATCATTACAAACGTGTTACAAAACGTAATAAAATAGTTGTGTTTGGGAAAAAAAATGACCTGGTAAAAAAAGACTTCGTAAAAAAAAAAGACCGTAAAAAAAAAAAGTAAGTTAAAAAAAAGACGAAGTGAAAAAAAAAAAGAGTCTGGCAATAGAAGGTTCATTGTTCAAATGAAAACAATCATCTAACAACAAGTACACTTCATAGAAATGCAAACTACTTTTACATTATAAAAAAAGAATACGTGTATATTCTAAAAGAATAGAAAAATAAAGAAGCTCTGCTAACATTTTGTTACAAGGCAGTTATAATTAACAAATACATACAAAACGTTTTTGTTTATCAAGTAAATAGATTGTTTTATTATTTTTTATGACAAATATTGTAAAAGAATATATGTTTTTAAGCTTATACTCGCTCATTACTTACAGTGAGTTAAAAAACCGTTTCAGTGTTCTTCCTAAATATGGTTTTGCTACCATTACTATCGATATACTTAGTAAAATTCTATATTTCATATATCATATGAAAGCACTAGTCCTGATGTATCATACAATATAGAAATAGTATTACTTTTTCAATATTTGCTTATTAAACCTTATAAAATTACTACAGTCGGTGCACTGAAACGGTTTTTTAACTCCATTCAAAAAAACGTAAATACTTTTAACAGTTACGCAGACTTCATTTTTCATATATGCAATACATACAGAAATAAGTGACTAGAATGACGCTTTGCATTTATTAAAAAAATGAGTACATAAACACGTTATTTTATTAATAAACGCGTAACAAATTTCATCCTTTTTCATTTAACATTTTCAACCCAATCTTTATTAAAAATGGCTCGCTCTATTTCCCAAGATACTCAAAATGATTTGAGAGTGCTGCTAGAGACCGATTTATCGTATGAAGAAATTGCTGATCGCTTGACTCTCTCTAAAGCCACTGTTCATCGATATTGCAAAAAATGGAATATCCAAAGACCCGATAATACTGGCGGACGACCTTCGATCTTAACTGAAGCAAGCAAGTCCCTCATGAAGAGAATGGTGATCTTAGGGCGACTGAAGTCTGGTGTTGAGGTCTTCGATTATTTTAAGGCTATTTATCCAAGGTTGACTTACAACACTACCCTAAACGCCTTAAAAAGCCTAGGATTCAAAGCCCGACCCAAAAGAAAGGTACCTCTTTTGTCAGCAAAACACAGGAAAGCACGTTTGGATTGGGCACTTGCTCATAGATACTGGACCACTGACGACTGGAGAAAGGTTATCTTCTCTGACGAATCGAAAATCAACGTTTGGGTTCTGATGGAGTTGAATTCTACTGGAGTCTGCCTGGAAGCCCATTACAGCCTCATCATGTAATTCCAACCGTAAAACACGGAGGAGGAAGCGTTATGGTGTGGGCTTGTATGACTTCCCATAGAGTTGGATATATCTGCGAGATATACGACGACAGAATGACTGCACCGGATTATTTCCATATCCTAAAAACTGAACTGGCAGACACCCTTGCTTACTACCGATTGGGAGATGGTGATTTCATTTTTCAGCACGATAATGATCCAAAACACACTACCAAGATAACAACAACTTATCTTAAAGAAGAAGCAAAATATCCAGTGTTGCCTTGGCCCTCTCAATCGCCTGACCTGAACCCAATTGAGCACATGTGGAGACATTTAAAGTTGAAATTAGCTCTATATGAGCAAAGAGCAAGAGGTGTCCATGAACTATGGGAAAGAATCAAAATTGAGTGGGAAACATTTGATAGGGATGTTTGTTGTAAATATATTGATAGTATGCCGGCTAGAGTTCAAGCTGTAATAAAAGCTAAGGGTGGAAATACTATATATTAGTATTTTTTTACCTAGTTAAAAAACCGTTTCAGTCATTGTCTTTTTTAAAATGGCCATTGCTCAAGATGTACTTCATAGATTAAGATGAGATGTACATTGCTTTGTTGCAAAAAAGCGATATAATAACATAATAAAAAAGAACACGTGTACTCTAGATACTTTTTTGAAAAAAAGGATAAATGTGTGAGTTTCAATTTTACTGAAACGGTTTTTTAACTCACTGTACTTTATGTTTGCACATGGGTGTAATTTGCCATTAGTCATTAGTCATTAGAGATGTGGGCAGTGGCAACTTTCTTTACCAAAAAAGCTTTTCAGCAATAAACAACAATATAAGTCTGATATTCTTATAGTTTCTTTAAGTTGGAAAGAACAACTTTGCCCATGAGTCTCATGTTCGTCATCCGAATGTGTGCCATTAGGAATTCCTAATGTAAGAAAAAAAGAAACCGATATTAGACTTCGTTATTATTTTTTTTGTTATAAACTTACATTTGACCAGAACTTGAGCTTTCTTTTTTATCTTTTGTACCTTGAGCATCTAATGATAGTCCATGAAACAAAACCAGGGAAAAAAAAAAAGTTACTTTAAGCACCGATTTTGTTTTTTGAAATTTAACCTTTTTTTTTATCAGACACGTTTTCTCTTTCTACCTATTTTTTTGCTATTTCTAAATTTAAAAATTATAAACAACATGAACAACTTCAACGCCACCAAAATTGCTTGCACCTGTTCTGAATGCAGCAGCCAACTAAATGGATACAGAATGCTTGCAAAGAGAACTGTTAGAACTCATGTTCTTATGGATAGATATAGAAATAGAGGTTTTTTTTTATTTTTCAGTGGAAATACAAACGTGCTAATGTAAAAAAAAACAAACAAACAATAGAATCGAGAAGAGTATCTGAAGCTAACTGTTAAGGATACATAAGATTATAGTCACTTTATGTTAGTAAAAGGAATCGGATATGATCCTGAATAGTATGTTGACATAACTTGGAATCATTTATAACATTATTCCCAGAACAGATCAATAAAAGACTTTGATTAGATTTTTATATTAAGCTTTATTCATATTAACTTCACATAGTCAAATAATATGGCATGGTTGTAATATAGTTTATTGATGATATGAGCATGTTGAATAAGGAATGACAATTACTTACCGGATCATCATTAAGTCATGTAAACCTTTATCCTAACTGAGATATTATTATTAGCCGTAATATCCAATCACGGAACTAGAGGATTTTATATTCATCCGTACCATCTCCTAAATAGTCCTACGCCCAGAGCTACCTGAAACCATCCCAATAGCATAATTGACAATACAGGCTAGGAACAGGCTAAACTAATAATTAGAAATATTAATCATCTATTCTGTCAAATTGATCATAAATCTGTCCTAATTCTTTATCCGTATCATGTCTATAAATACTCTCACTTTTTACATGTAGAATTTATCATATTCAATCTTAGTTATCTTAACTTAATAAAGAGATACCAAGTTCTAACAGTATTTCTTTATCTTTGTTGTTATACTACTTTTACCTAAAACCCCCTATCCTAAACAACCCCCCTATTCTAAACACTAACGACAACGGGGAGGAAACTGTCGAATACTCGTCAGCCATTCCTGAGCCAGTAATTGAAGGTATATTTCAAACAACAAAGTATTTAATATAAGAAAGATTTTATTTATTGAAATATATTTTGCAACTTGTTAGACGGAATGAATGTTGACGAAGAGGAGGGAATGAGTAATGAGCAGCAGCTTCGTCACCTTTTGCTGTTGTTCATTGTGCTTTTTCAAGCAAAGCACCTCTCGGTGAAAGCCGGTGAAGACTTGTTGGCCTTTCTTTCCTTTTTTGTCCGTTCTCTTGGCCATAGTATGGAGATTCCAACAAAGATCTCTACTGCCCGTACTATGGTCAATTATTCCAAGGCCACCGATGGTTTGTCCCGTTTTCTTGTTTGCTCTGCTTGTCGAAGCGTTTACACTTCTGGAAGCTTGCATTCTCGCTCCTGTGGATATGTACGCTTCCCTAACAACCCTTATCGACAAGCACAACCATGTGGAAATGCTCTTTTTGTAGGCAGCAGTTTAAAGCCAGTGCTTGAGTATCCCTACAACTCAATTGTTGAGACTTTAAAAAAGTTCTTTATGCGACCCAGCTTTGAACAACAGATTGAGCAATGGAGAAAAAGGTCAGTTGATGAAGATGTCATGTTCGACATACAGTAGGTCAAAAAACTGCTGCAAGGAATCCATTTTTCTTGGTTTTTGTAGCGCACATCCTGTTACAATGGCACAAACTGCCTCTGTTCCCACATAGTAAATCTTCTACATGTCTTGAAAAATCCGAAAGAGTTTAAGCCCTATTGGATAAGTATTGAAGGAAGTATGAGATGCGCAATTTGAAAATTTGGAAAAACGAAAATTTGAACGGAATGAATTTATTTATTAATATTTAGTTGAACCTCCTTTTCTATTAATAATCTCTTGAGTTCTTTTCAAAATGTTATCTACATGCCTTTGGCAAAGTTATTTATCGAAGTCAATTCATATTTCATCAACTCGTTCCCAAAGCATATCTGTGTTCTTTGCTCTACGTTCGTAATAATTGAGCTACAACTTCAATGGATGCCATACGTGCTCGATTGAATTTAAGTCCGGGCTCTGAGCTGGCCAATCGTTAATATAGCTCTCTTGGTTACTACATAACTAGGCCATTGTAAATTATGTCTTGTGCTTTGGGTCATTGTCATGCTAAAATTAAATGTTGGACCAGTCGAAATTGTAGTACTTCATAGTACCACAAAGCGTAGTGTTCAAAATATGCTGGTAAACACCCGAGTACAACTTTCCATCGTAAATTCAGCAAGCATATTCTGGTCCTTCAGAGGTTATACAACACCAGGACATCAATTTGCTAGCTTCATGCTGAATTACAAAATCCAGGTCATGATGTTGAAAAAGGTCATTTGGCCTTTTCCGATAGTGATTATCACCATCAAAGCCCTATACGTTGATCTTGGTTTCATTAAAGTAAACGATTTGTTGTCAGTCAACCATTGCCCAATCCTGATGCTCCTTGTTCCATTTCAACTGATGCTACGTATGCACTTTTGTCTGAAATGGCTCCTTTTTTTCTATCAGAAAATGGAACTCCATTGATTTCAGTACGTTAATTTCTGACTGGTATGAGATATCGTAGCCAAATCCAACCAGCTCCCGGTATACCTCTTTGGAAGTCTTTAAAACCCGTTCAATGACTTTTCTTTTGATTAACCGCTTCGTCACTTTGGAGACTACTGCAGGTCTATCACCTGTGCTCACTGTCCTACTTGAAAACAACGTTATAAAGTATCTACTAACAGTTGATTCATGTAATCCAGTCTCCTTAGCAATATCATATTTTGATGTGGATCCGGTTAATGTCTGTTTGAGATCGTTTACTTTCTCCTCTGACAGTGATTTATGCATGCAATTGACGAGAGGCTAAAAACGAGAAATAATTTAAACAAGGGAATATAAAGTTTAAAATAAAGGAATTGTAAGCACTCTTAAATACAGATAACATTCTAATCACGTCAAAAGTGAGAAAAATTGTGATGGCAACCGGTTGGGTTGTATTAAAATTCGCCATTTAAAACATATGTGAACAAGTAAAAAATGTCGGATGTTCATAATACTACCTTTAGCGATCTCAAATTCCACCAATAAACATTGCCCATATCCGATAATCGACGAATAAACGCACTTTCTATTGAGGTACAAACAGTCAAAGTTTGAGATAGTTTGGTGCAGTATCCATGGACAAGCAGCTGTAAAACATGAATTTTGCAATTCCTTGCAGCAGTTTTTTGACCTACTGTATATATGGAAATAATTCCAGACCCCTAGCGTTTTATATGTTATATGCGAAAGCTGTCGCTTTTTAATGAGGTATCGTACGTAGCTCTATCGTATCTGACTGCAGAGATACAAAGCAAAACGTATAAAATTGCAAAACATTCGAACAATTATTCCAACAACTGTACCTTTGACCAAGCACCGTATGAAGGAAAGATATGAATTTGCTCGTGCACATCTATCGTGGACCATCGACGATTGGAAAAAAGTAATTTTCAGTGACGAAGCTAAAGTGAATAGAATTGGTTCAGATGGTTTACAATGGACTTGGACCAATGGCGACAAGTTAAAAGACTTTCAGGTTCAGCATATGATCAAGCATGGAGGAGGCTCATTGATGCTGTGGGGCTGTTTAACATGGCATGGTGTTGGATACCTATCCAATATCAAGGGAAGCATTAATTCTGACTTTTACATTGGTATTTTGGAAGATGAGTTAATGAAAACGATTGATTGGTATGATCTTGAAAAAGAAGATATTATATTCCAGCAAGACAATGCTAGTATCCATACTGCCAAAAAAGTCTCTGAGTGGCTGGACAACAATAATATTACTGTATTAAGATGGCCTTCTCACTCTCCAGACTTAAATCCTATTGAGAATCTTTGGTCAATCCTGAAACGACGCTTATTGCAGTATGAAAAGCAGCCGGACGGAATGCTTGAGTTATGGTCAAGAGTAGAGAACGTTTGGGAGTCAATTACTCAGAATGAGTGCCAAAAACTCATAGAAAGTA
Organism: Rhizopus delemar RA 99-880; assembly: GCF_000149305.1. Classification (NCBI taxonomy): domain Eukaryota; kingdom Fungi; phylum Mucoromycota; class Mucoromycetes; order Mucorales; family Rhizopodaceae; genus Rhizopus; species Rhizopus delemar. Next base: position 181,954 of record NW_027137846.1, read on the forward strand.
TGCCTAAACGTATTAAAGCAGTTTACAATGCAAAAGGAGGACATACTAAATATTAATTGTTATAAAATAAAAATCTCACAAAACCCTTCAAGTGTGTGTCTGTTTTTAAAATGCTATTAGTCCGCGATCATTACATGAAACTCGGAGTTTAAACATTATCCAAGTACCCTATCGCCGTGGCTTTCAGATGATATATGGCATGCTACCAATTGTTGTACTTAATACTCGGTGACAAGCAAAAAACGAAAAAAACCAAAACACTTGAAGGGTTTTGTGAGGCACTGTAATATGAATAAAGCTTAATATAAGAACCTAATCAAAGTCTTTTATTGATCTGTGCTGGGAATAATGTTATAAATGATTCCAAAGTTATGTCAACATATTATTTAGGATCATATGAGATTCCTTTTACTAAAATAAAGTGACTATAATCTTATGTATCCTTAACACGCCGCCTTTAGCTTTAATAACTGCTTCACACCGTCTCTTCATACTTCGAACTAATCGGTCCGCAAACTCATCATCCATTCTTTCCCACTCTTCTCGTAGAGCCACCTTCAATTGCTCCAAGTTTTTGATCGACGATCTTTTTCTCTCAATTCGCCTTTCAAGAGCATTCCAAACATGCTCAATGGGGTTCAAATCAGGGCTTTGAGCAGGCCAGTACTCAAAACTCCCTAATTTGGTGGGTTTCCTTCCACCATCGAGCGTAATCACCTGTATGACAGGAAGCACCATTGATTTATCCAAGAATAAAAAGGAACAAGAGAGGACGAGACTCGATAAAGAGATTGTTTTATTTAATAAGAAAATTGTACTCTATTTATACTTTTCATACACGGATAATATTTCATGTCATGGATTAATAATTAATGAGTATGATATAGCTGATGACAAATAGATAAGGGTTACGTGTTCTTCTATTGTTATATTTGTCATAGAATATTCGTATATGATTGACTGCGGCTGACTGTGATTTAGTTCCTGGATTTAATATAGTTTAACCGTGCAATTACGCAGCATCTTATCATGTAGCTTATTAATACTGTTTTCATATCGAGTTATGAATGATGGATACATCAACCATCCTCTTGGAAGATAAAATCCCTTTCCTGATGCGCCGTGACATTGTAAACCAAGGATGGAACCTATTGGCCAAAATATTGATATATGTTTCTTGGTCTATGGAACTGGTATCAATAATTTCTAAAGGTCCGAAACCTCCTCCCCAAACCATAGCACCACCCCCACCACACTTGACTGTGGGCATTATATTTCTTTCGTCATAACGCTCTCCTTCCTTCCTAAGCACTCGTTTTCCGCGTTTACTGCCTTCTACACAAAAGCGCGACTCATCAGACCAAACAACGCTTCTCCATTGGCCTTCCGTCCAATTGAGATGTTCCTTCGCCCAGCGAAGCCTACTTTTGCGGTGTCTTGCAGTCAATCTAGGCTTGTGGGCTGCTCTGTACGATTTGAAGTCAAGTCGATCGACATACGATCGAAGAGTTTCTATAGAGACAAAAACATCTAGCTTTGCTAATTCCACATTTACAGTGGGTCAAAATACCTCACAAACCTCAGCACTTTTTGAGGTTGTAGTCTTTTGGATTACTCAATAATTTTTGTACCTTTCTCAAATTTTGCACAAATGTTATCCAATACGTTGTGTATGCTGTTATAAAATTCCGACGACGTAAATTGAAAACTGAGCGAATAAGTAACGATGAACTGGAGGCGGTCTATTTATGAGGTACAGTAGCGGACAAAACTGGTGCACAAAACTTTTTTTCAGCTATAAGCTACCATTACTTGCTCATTACAGTTGCAATATCTATGAAACTATATCAGATGGAAGGCGTACTAAATGTTGCAAATTGTGCAAAGTTTAATCATTGCATTGCCAAAAATGAGGGAGAACCAAGCCTTTATTTATAAGAATAGATATTTTTAAAAAAAACCATAAAAGTGATTAAAACCTAAAAGTTCGTATAATTGCCTCGTCTTTTGATAACAGCAGCAATTCATTTTGGCATGCTTTCATAGTATGGCTGCATATCACTTTCAGTAAAAGAGTTCCACTCTTTATCGATTCTTTTCCAGAGATCGTCCATGCTTCTTGGTGTGGTATCGTATTGAGACAGCTTTGACTTTAACTGTCGCCAAACATATTCAATAGGATTTAGATCGGGACTTTGTGGCGGCCAATCTTTTAATACCGATATCCCATTATCAGATAACCAGTTAGTGGTATGCCTTGACTTGTGCTTTGGGTCATTGTCATGTTGAAACAAAACATCACAATTTTTCAAACCATAATATGCTAGGCTTTCTTGATGCGTAGTAGACAAAATATGGGTGTATAATTTTGAATTCATTGTGCCATCATATACTCGACAAGCTTATCCTGGTCCTCGAGATGTAATACAGCCCCAAAGCATAACAGATCCGCCGCCATGCTTCATTGTTTGATTAACATGAAAGGATCGCCAAGGTTGATCGACTTGCTTCCAATAGTAGCGTATACCATCGGCGCCCCAAACATTGATTTTGGTCTCATCGCTGAAGATCACAGACTTCCAGTCCTCCACAGTCCATGATGTTTTGTCGCGACACCACTTCAATCGCTTTTTCTGGTTTGTATAGCTGATGAAAGGCTTGTACTTCTTAATTCCAGACTTGAAGCCTATCTTTCTAAGAAGCCTTCTGACCGACCGTTTGCTAATACTGTATCCTAAGGACCTCAAAAAGAGCTGAGCATCAGAATCTGTGCGTAAGAGTCCTTGTCGAAGCTATAGACGGATGATTGCATTAGTTATTTTTTTAACTACGACCGGTCGACCACCACGGTTACGAGCCTTGATGTTCTTTTCTTCCTTTCTTATCCTGTTGATCGTCCATTTAGAGACTCCTGTTGTTCTAGAAATATCCATTGTCGTACGACCTGAGCGTATTCCAGATTTCACAGCTTCTCTTTTATCGTTGCTGACTTTTTTGGGCATAGAGTGCTGGTACTTTGTTAAAATAGATAGGGTAAAAATAAGAAGTGAAATTCATAGAGAGATACAAATTAGGCAAGGGTTTATATATTTTTTAAAAGCTATTGGAATGCACTAGTGTATTATAAAATTTTACAGCAAACTAGAAAGAAATGGGTAGATTTGAAAGAAGGCTAGACAAGTACTACATTTTTGGCGAAAATTGAAATATTCAAAAAATCACTAAAAATGACCTTATTCCTGAAGGATGTCCGGCACAGTTCCGGTTTACCTAGCATAATGCATATTTTAGACTGCCTTTCAGATGGTATATGCCACAAATGTCGCAGACATATAGCGGAGATGCAATGCTGATTTTAATTTTTGTGCACCAGTTTTGTCCGCTACTGTATTTTGACTTCCATCAGTTATTTCTTTTCTCCGCCATAAGTCATTCCAAACAATGTTCCGGCAAGTTTTAGATATTTCCAGGATAGCGCAGTCACCCCGGAACATAAAGTTTAAATTTTGGAAAAGAATTGATTATTCTTTCTTTCGCTAATCCGTCAGTAAATTTCCATCTACAGCATCATCCATCCATGTGCAAAAATGCCCAAATCCTTACTATACGAAGCTCAAATGGACATCAAATCAGCACTAGAGCATGATGTATCTGTTGTAAACATAGTTATTTTCTATAAGATATCAGTTGTATTAAAATAAATAACGATACACAAAAGATTAAACTATGATTGAACAATTCCACACTTTTCCAAATTTAGAACAATAAGATCAGTATTTGTCATCCTAGCGAGTCTAATCAATTGTCAACACCAAAAAGTAATTAGATCAAAGTTAATTGACTGGTTATTATTTCTATTGTTCAACTTCAGATGCATATATTAGAACATCGACAAGCTTTAGCTTAATCATTGGTTCTTCAGCACGACATCGTTGCCGAGTCTATATCTTTTATATCTACGCTCACAAAGAATATAAATAGATGCCAACTTTTTATCCATTAAACGGGGCTCTTTGGCAATATAAAGAAATCTGCAATAAAGAAGGATTGTAATTTTATATTGCTGCTATTGTTTTTTTGTTTAATTTTTTTATTTAATCTTACGATTAAAACAGTATCGACTGATGTTATCGCAAAACGGTTTGGAGTGCATCAAAACACCGTTATCAACTATGCAAATAAGTGGATGCCTAACCGGATTCGCAAGAAAGACGGCAAACAACGCCCTGTAAGCGACATCACTCGTCGTCTAATCAAGCGAGAGGTTCTAAACGGCTCATTAAGGACTGCCAAGGAGGTCCACCTGAAGTTGGAAGAGTTGGGCTATTCTATGTCGTACCAATCGGCTATTAACGTTTTGCATTCTGTGAAGATTTTTGCTGAGATAAAAAAGAAGAAGCCTTTACTCACTGTACAGCACAAGAAAGCTCGATTAGCTTGGGATAAAAAGCATCAGTATTGGACCATTGACAACTGGCGACGTGTCATCTTCTCGGATGAAACCAAAATTAATATTTGGGGATCGGATGGCTGTAAATACTACTGGAAGCGTAAAGTAGATCGTCTTCATCCTCATCACATTGAAGTTACAGTGAAGCATGGTGGTGGTGGTTGTTTTGCCAAATAAGAATTATGAGACAAAAACTATAAAAAGACCATAGTTGTGAAACTAAAGATTATATGACTTTATTAATAAAAAATATTGAGGGTATTTATACTTTTTGAATGTCTGGGTCTTTACCGCTATTTCAATTGATCGGTTAAAAGAATGATATGGAATATAAGGAAGGATAGTGGATAATCAATAGCCGCTGTCTACTTGACGAATCAAGGGACGATGAAGTAATTAAACTATTGATCTAACGATAATTATAGAATAGGATTGAGCTGCCGTTGTTGTAATCAGGTTCCGATATAGTCTTTTAGAACGCTGGTAGGACAACAGGGCAAGATTGGCTATTGCAGAATTCTCACGTTTATTAATAGAGATCTGGTTAGACTATAATTCTGTAGTATCCAAGTTTATCCATGAATGTTCACTTTATTAGTTGTGTGGATACAACAGTTCACTTTATTAGCTGTGTGGATACAACAGTGGTATCATGCTGTGGGGCTGTATAACCAGTGAGGGACCCGGGTATGCATGTCAGATATATGATGGCACCATGAATTCAGAGGTATACCAAGAAATCCTTGGCACAAGCCTTAAAGACACGCTCGGGTACTATGGCCTAGATTGGAAATCATCCATTTTTCAGCATGACAACGACCCAAAACACCGATCAAAGTCAACAAAACAGTATATGGAAGACTACAGCATTTGTTACATTGATGACTGGCCATCCCAAAGTCCTGATTTAAATCCAATGGAGCATATATGGCATCATCTCAAGCTAAAGTTAAGCATGTACGAAAATAGAGCAAAAAGCATGCACGAATTGTGACAGAGAGTGGAAAATGAATGGAATTCCTTTACTAAAGATCAATGTTTAAAGTATATTGACAGTATGTCAGAAAGAATACAAGCTGTCATTGCTGAAAAGGGTGGATCAGCCAGATATTAATAAAGTCAAAATACCTCACTGTGATATTTGAGGTTTTATAATATAAAAAGTACTAAGTCAATCAACAAATATAAAAATAAGTGAGACTCAAAGTAGATTGTCCTTTATTCAAGTTAAAAATATGAGGGTATTTATACTTTTCTAATCACGGCTAAATATTAATATTTACAGTATATGACTATTGATTATTAATCGATATTAGACAATGAGTTATTTATATGATTGGCATAGTTTAACATCTTCTTATCAAGAAGTAATTATTAATCCTGATCCAGGAACTTATTAGAATATTCTGGAGTGGATCGGGATTTTATTTGAAGTGGCGTAATACAATGTCCGATATTCCTAATTTGGAGGACCATTGTTCGTAGTAACTTACATTATTACTTTATTACATGTGTAAATACCACACTCACAAATAGACCGAGCTTAAGTATCTGTCTCTTAATAGATCTCAGCTAATTGTCTGAGTTTAAAATTCCGTCACGTACTAATGTACACATGGATGGCTTTATATTTTAGATTTGAAATGATTGAGCCAATTTTTCATGGAATTACATCAAAAATAAGTAAAAATCATCATACGTTTGTGAGGTATTTTGACCCACTGTAAAACCTCAAATATCACAGTCCGTCCTCACAGCAGGGCGGTTACTTTCAGGGCAACAAGAAGAACGGTCACAACAGCCATACCAACTGTTGTAGAACAGAGTCTGATCATAACGGACATTGAATAATCACAACTAAAAGAAGTATATTAAAATTGATAAAAGATAATAATTTAAATCTTTATTAAATAAAATATATTCTTCTTCTTTTTATATAAAACTATCACCATTAGATTCATTCTATAAAGTAAACATGAACACTAAATAAGTCATGATCTTTACTATTCATCATTTCTGTAAATGAATAATAATGGATCAGGTACCTAGTCAACTTTGATCTGACTGGAGGCATTTCATATAAATATACCTTTCCTCTCAATGAAGACGGGACAATACTCCCAGATCAGTTAAAGAACAATAAGATCTATAAAACAACGAATTAAAAATTTTCATAATCGATTCAGTGATCATTCTTCAATCAAACATGTCAATGATTGGATCTACGCTCATAACTACTCATTTACCCGTCAATTGATAGAAGAATATAAATAGTAGACTTTGTAATGTTTTCTTTTTAACAATTAAGATTGTCTTAAATAAAGTTCAGTCTCAAAAAGTATTCTTTTGGTTTATCTTTGTTATTTCTTTTACTTTACCAGAACATAACACCAACAACCACAGCAAGCGCCAGTAGGCAGCTCTTCGCTCCAACCTCTTTCAACAGAGGACGGAGTAGTGGGCGGTCGACTACAACAGTTTACCGACAATTGGATTCAACTCTTTCCCAAAAACTCCTTCTTGTGCAACGCCGTCCAACACGGCTTCAAAATCCGTTTTCACACCTCACCGCCACTGAGAAACGTTTCACACCTCACTTCAACTTCCGCCGCCATTCACGGAAGCCCTTCAAATGCGAACGACCTAAACAAGGCTCTAATGGATCTTCTTCAAAAGAGGGCCATCGAACCAGTCCCAGTCTCCGAGTCGTACGCCAGCTTTGTCAGCCCACTCTTTACTGTCCCCAAAAAGTCGTGCGGAGTGCGACCAGTCTTCAACTTAAAGGCACTCAACCAGTACGTCGACTGTCCTCACTTCAAGATGGAAACCATCCAAGACATATCATTAATGATCAAACCGGGCGATCACTTAGTCGCTATAGATCTTTCGATGCCTTTCTTCACCTTCACCTTCATCCTTCCTCACGCAAATACCTTCGCTTTGTTTGGCAAAACAGGTTATTCCAATTTCGTACTACCCCATTTGGACTCAACATCGTTCCCTTTTGGTTCACCAAGACAACCCGATTAATTGTCCAGTGGGCTCGTCAACAGGGTATACGATTGTCCGCTTACCTAGACGATTGGATTATTATGGGGGAGACCAAGGAGATTTTTCAACGACATCTACAAAAAGTCTTATCTTGTCTTCGAAACTTAGGCTGGTTAGTAAACGACGAAAAGTCCAATTTCGAGCCTTCTCCCACCATAGAACATCTAGGCTTCGTTCTCAACACTATCACCATGCAGGCCTCCTTACCTGGAAAGAAGCTGAGAGACATTCAGCGATCTCTGAAACAACTCTTTCAGAACCCAGTGCAGACCCCACGACGGGTTCAAGGTGTCATAATGCGACTTCAGGCAGCCACATTCGCCGTCTTTCCGGCTCGTCTGTCATGTTTTGACATGTCAATAAGATAACAGTCTTATCATTCTAAGCTAAATCTTTACACATGAGTTTGAAGAAGAATAGATCCTGATAATTACCAACTGCCCTGAACAGCCAAGTTTCACTTTCATCTCAACAGTTGATTATTTACATCAGTTTATAAAATTTTTCTTATACATGTCAAATCATATCGGTTGTAACTATCTCTTGTCATTTAATCTCAGGTCTTGCTCAATTAATATAAATAGCCTTGGAATCTTTCTTTAATAAAAGTATTCGACTTTAGAACTATTGTTCAGTCTCGTTAATTCTTCTTTTTCATATTTTTAAATACTTAAAACACTTCATATGCGTTATTTCAGTTATGTGAAAGATTAACAATTTTCCTGACATTGGATTGGATTTGGTTATTTTAGTTGATACTTCTTCTTATCAAAGAACTCTCATGAGTACAATACATATTCTAAAAGAATATGTTTAATTGGAATTGATTGTATAATCTTATTTAAATAAGCTTATATTTTATTTTATTTTAATTATGATCTTGTATTAAGACTTATATTTATCAATGTCAACTACAATCATTTACTGTTCTACAACACTACAGACCAATTGTCATTACTTTTTAACATGTTGCCTACCCGCCAACTTCGGTACTACTCTCGTTCAGCTTCCTAGTTCTCTCGCTGATTGATTATATGCACAATCCTCCATGAATTCGATCTCATATATCACGATAAGGCATATCCCTCGCCATTTAACCTAGTACAACGATTCCTTGATTGACTTCCACGATTATGATTGGCTGTTTGCTTTTCCCCTACTTACTCGCCCTCTTTCCATTTCCTTTTTCCTCTTGAGGGCTTTTACCTTAGCATAATTTGATCTGGACCGGGAGATATGATACTTTAATATATCGCACACCCATTGCGGTAGCTTAAAGTCTTTATAAATAAAATATCTTGTTTAAATGTAGAAATTCTGTATTCATTTGTATTTTTCCAGTCTGTGTCAATTAGTGAAAAGCAAAGTCAAACATAGCTAAAGCTTATTGCATTGCGTTTCAAATTAACGATCTTGACTCTTTTTCTGCCTGTGGTTCCACATTTTGCTTAAAAAATGCTTATTACTTATTAACCTTATGGTCTATCCTTTCTACCTTCCATAAGTATTTCTAATATTTTATTATTCAAAAATCTTTTTTATCTTTTATTTTTGCCTTAAATAAACCGACCAAGTCCTTGATTTTTTTTATGATCATCTACAAGCTTTTAAAAATTAGATTTTCTTCATTGCAGTCTCTTATTTTACTTAAGAATCCGCTTGATTCATTAATAACCTGTTTGAAGCCACATCACAAGACTGAATGGTTGGCTATTCTAGCTAAATTTGCTTATGGTTGTAGCTTTAGCCTTTGAATTCAAGTTTCTTCATCATTTTCATGTATTATTATATTCTGTATAAATATTTCTTTTCTGATCTATCTGTTTGCTTAAATGGCTTTATATTTGCACCATGTTATATAAAAAGGATAAAATTCAAAGGGAATGCGTGGCTTTATATTTTATAATACTCCATATCATACGAAGCATTATTGAAAGTAAACATACTTAACAGATACAGGCTTTTAAATAGCATTACACAATACAAAATAGCCAACCTTAAGAACTTTGACTATCGTTTAAACCTTCCAAACATGACGATTTTAGCGGAGATTATAAATCGCTTTGCTTTAGTAAATTTAAGGATGAAACAGTGTCTTTTTCTTTCAACCCCTTTATTTCTTGACGTCTTTTCATTCTTTTTAAAACAAAAGCCAAAATGTCTGGAAACAATCAAAAACTTAACATCTTTCCTACACGAATGTATGTACTTATAGCTATTAAATGTTGATCACATGCAAATTAAATGCTCTCTTTTTTTATATATTTTGGGCGTATAGGGCTTTATCCAACATGAAGCTCAAATTAAAAGGCGCGCAGACTGGCCATTCTCTCTTAAAACGTAAATCAGAAGCATTAACAAAGCGTTTCAGAGGAATCACCGTAAAGATTGATGAGGTAAACTGATAATTACAGAAGATACCTTTGCGTTTAAACTAAATTGTATTGTAGCTTAAACGTAAAATGGGTCAAGTTATGCAACTTGCTTCTTTCTCCCTTGCTGAAGTTCAATATATTACTGGTGATATAAGGTTTATTTTTGATTTTTTTCTCTTTTGTACGAATATAATCTAAACAGTTTGTTGTAGTTATCAAGTTCAAGAAGCCTCGAAGTTTGCCCAGTTACGTGTTCGAGCTAAACAAGAAAACGTTTCAGGTGTTATGCTTCCTGCCTTTGATATGTATACTGAAGGAGGCAATGGTAAAATATCCTACAACTTACGTGCAACAGGAGCAAGGAAAGCATGTTTTATTTATTATTTTTCTTAGCTTTTGAATTTACCGGTCTTGGACGTGGTGGTCAACAAATTCAGAAAGCAAAAGAAATTTATACTAAAGCGGTCGAGACTTTAGTGGAGCTTGCTAGCTTACAGGTAATTTTTTTGAAAAGAAAAGGAATAAAAACTAATGTATACTAGACCGCCTTTGTTATTTTGGATGAAGTTATTAAGGCAACAAATCGTCGTGTAAATGCAATTGAACATGTTATTATTCCTCGTTATGAAAATACCATCAAATATATTATTTCTGAACTGGACGAACAAGACAGAGAAGAGTTCTTTCGGTAAATGCAGTAGCAGAATACTTTGCTATGTGTTTTATTCACCTTTCATTATAGATTGAAAAAGGTTCAAAGTAAGAAGAAAGAACGTGCTGCTGTTGAAGATGCTATAAGGGAAAGGAAAGCAAATGAAAAGGAAGAGAGTAAATACTTTGCATTTTATGCAATACTATTATTAACCTTCTCTTTATTTAGCACCAGTACTCCAAGCTGCACATGAAACAGGGCAACTTGATTTATTGGATAAAGAGGATGAAGATGTCATTTTCTAGATTGAAAAGTAAAAGCTCACTCTGATCCGTGTATTATTTTTTTTATCAATTAAACACTTATCCTGCAGTGTTCAACCCGTAGCGCTTGATGTGGAGAATTAATAAAAGAGATAGCAATAACATTGTATTTGTGTCTATCATTTGTCAAATGGTTAACAAATTAAGTGTTGTGTTTTATTCTATAATGCTTTAGCACGCTATTATTTTGAGTATTTAATGTTACAAGTAATGCAAGGTTAGATTAAAATGGAACAGCAATATGCTATAAAAAAGCCAGGGAACCATTTTCTCTATGATTTTTCTTTTCTTTTTCATTTTTTTTTTTTTTTTTTTTTTTTTTTTTTTTCATTTAATAAACAATAGGTCGATTGTTAGGATCATAGTAGCTATGTCTTGGTGGTGGTGGTGGCGTTGATAATGGCTCTTCTATTTCATAACGATTTGAATCAATGCCATGATCTGAAGGTTGTGCACCAGCAGGCTGGTACTCATCTTCAACACTGTCAGGATGAAACACTTCTTGATCGTGTCCAGATCTTTTTCTTTTACGCAAAAATAAGAAAATAGCAGCGCCAATGATGATCAATCCAGCAATACCTCCTATAACACCACCAACGATGGCACCTGTATTATTTGTGCTGTTTGACGAGGAGGAAGGTAAAGTGGGTGTCGTAGTTATAGTACTGCTACTTGAAGATATGATATCGGTCATCTGTGTAGAGGTTGTTATGCTATTGACATTAGACAATGAAGGAGATACTGTGATTTGATCGGTAGTTGTTGTTGGCATATCATTTATAGTAGACGTCAGAATACTATTGTCAGCTGTTGCGGAAGTAGTAACAGCAAGTGGATCAGCTGTTGTCGTAGTAATACCTGAATCAGTGCTTGTTGTATCATCTGCTGTAGTGTTTGATGTATCTGCAGTAATAAAATCATAATAAATATACATAATAATAAGTATGTTTTTTTTATTACCATCAGTAGAAGTATTATCATCACTACTTCCGTCGTCTAAGCCGTCATTTTTTTTTATTAATATCAAATCATCTACACTTTTTTTTATATGTTGATAAAGCTTTACCTAAGCCCTCGTCTTGTGCCTTTACATTAGGTATGAACCAGGAATAGGCTGCAGCGGTAAATGCATAAAGACCAAATATAGAAGGTGAAAATTTATTTAAATGTACCATAAGAGAAAGAAAAAATAAAATAAAATAAAAAGGAAGCCAAAAGTAAAATTAAAATTAAAGGAACACGGAAAAAGGAGCTTCTCACGTTGTAAAAACTAAAAAAAGAAACGCAAATTGGTGTTGAAGCATTTCATTTGCCAGATTGGACCGTTGTCTGTCTTGTGCTACAGCAAATCATTTGTTTTTCCACTTAAAATACACTTTTATTGTCGCACACTGTTCGGGATTATACAGCGGCTTTAGCATTTATTCTCTGTTGCGAGAATAGAAGAAGTTTATAAAAACTTCTTTCTACCTTATTGGGATACTAATAATTTCAAGATAAAACCATTAGAAATACAAACACCAATGGAATACTCGTCAAATTGACATGTTGTACGCAAAGGATAACCAGACGCATTGAAATTACATGATTAATTGTGAAATTCTATTTTGACAGCAGGATAGTAAAATTGGCTATCATTTTCTTTTAATCAGCCAATATCGCAAGTTGTGTGTGGGTTGAAGCCTATTTGATTAATAAAGACATACTTTTCTGCAAATCTAACTTGTTTATCATTGGAACTGCTTTACCTGTTTCTTTTGAAATACATCATTTTATCAGAACCATATCTATTATCCTATGAGTACATAGTCTAAAGTAAGAGAAATCATTCTATAAATATGCCAACATGATAATATCTTTAAAGAAGCATAGGAGAAAGGAGAAGAAATAATGTTACTAGATAAGTGATTGAGTAATTAGTAATAGACCTTTGGTTGTCGATATTAGTTACAATACGAAGATTATAATCATTTTTTTATTCTTATTCTCTGCTTATAAGGAGTTTAAAAGCTGTTCTCTTTAATCAAGCACTCAATAAAAGAAGGCGAGGAATTGGTTATAAAGGGTGTTTTACATTCTATTAAAGAAATTAACATAGTTTTTCAAGGCAACATAAGTACTAATTAAAAATTGCAAACTAAAACAATGACCTTTTGTTTATTTCCACTCCTTTTTATTACATCCAATAATTAAATATCAATTTATTTCTTTGAAGCTAATAAATTAAGTTCCTTCTCTCTCTCTCTATTTTTTTTTATTAAGCTCATTTTACAAATCGAGATCACCATAAAAAGCTCAATTGTGTTTCTCGATTCCCAATTTTTTTCTTTTTACCTATTTCAAGTAGCTTTTGTATCACTAACGACGTCATATTAAAATACCGACACTGAATATCTAAAAATAAACACACAGGATTTTACGGTTAAACTGAATATTTTATTTATAGGCTTAAATGAGCACGCGGTGTCTCAAGTCACCGTAACTGCCAAGCCAGATCAAATGAGACGTGAAAGAAGCTAAAAAACACCTTATGGAAGCAAGAGAAAAAAAAAAGGAAAGGACAGAGGAGGAGTAATTTGTGAATAAATTACTGTTTGGAAATAGACCACAAGAAAGGAAGACATACTACAAAACAAAAGTGGAGCTCAAGTCTGTTTGATTGGAAAGAGCCCATTGAGTACAACGCTAGCCAGAATTCCTTTATCAACGAAAAAGCGGACAACAGCGCGCTGAACAGGCCCTTTGAGGCGACGGATAGCACGAATCATATGTTGAACAAAGATATCCCATGCGGCGCACTCTTTTTCACCTTGATCGAGGTTGCCATAGTCAGGGTTTTGAAGGTTGTTTGGATCCAGAGGATCGTAATCATCATGTAAGAGAATTTCGAATTTTTCTAATTGGGAGCGGATTTCAGCTTCATAATCGTTATAGATGAGGAGGGCAACGAGATGATGGTCAGGATAGTGAACATCCAGGACCAGACGCGATATACAGTCGTTCCATTGCCAAAATCCTCATTTTGGCAATGGAACGACTGTAACAAAAACTTAAGCTTTGGAAACCGATATGTAAAGTACTGGAAAGAACGCAAAGACCGGATCCTGGAAGAGAATGTAGACAATGAATCGCTTACCATAACTTCTTCCATACAGCAATTAGTCAATGAAGGCATAAGAGAAAAAGCAAGAAGAGTATGAAATGACAACAAGCACTTTTTTTTTTCTTTAATATTAACTTTGTTACATAGTATAGTTAGGTTTAACTCTTCTAGTTCAACTCTATCCTCCTCTGGCTCAAATTCATCCTTTGATTCAACGCCTTCTGATAACGAAGGAATGGAAAAGTAATGGCTCAAGTCTTTAATTTGGAATCCGGCAAGTTGCAATCATAATTGCATCACTTGTAAGTAACCTTTTAGTATATAATTTTACGCCGTCTTATTTGTTGTTAACCCAATATCTAGCTTGAATTTTATAGAATCTCCAAAAAATCCATTGAACTTCATTGCTTTAAAAGGAACGGCAGCCGTGTACACCACTATTGTAATAACAAATCAGATGTTCTTATTGGTAAATGATACTGTAGAGCTGGATGGCTTGAAAGGGAGTACTATGCCACTAACAAAGCGAAATGGGATGTGATATTGTTCAAGGTCTACAATCATAAGGTATCCGCAGGCTTCGTAGAGTTTTCAGGTGGGGCCAATGATCGTACTAGTATTCAAAAGGAAAGACACGACATCCAAAAGCTCTATAAGACGATGGCAGATATGTTGAATAGATATCCATCTGATATTAAAAAATAAGTTTTTTGTTTACGACATTATGGTAAAGCTTTTTTTTTGGTGGGGGATTTACATACTAATGGTACCATTTTGAAAATAGAAAATATAATTTTTTCGAGAAACTTGTGGAACACAAAGAGAGATTGTTCAGAATTCAGCACCTTGTACTTACTGTCCCAACAACCGTAAAGCTTCTATTAAAGTTTATTTCCCAAATCCCTCAACTATTCGCATAGAGAGATGTTGTAATTAACCATGTCGATCAATTTTAATGAAAAAGCATCATTATAATATTTTACTTTTATTTAATGAAATATATTATAATATCAAGAATAATAATAATAAATATTAGCTTTATTATTTAAAATATAAATTGAGTTATGATATGTCAGAGTACAGTATGAATAAGCACAGTGGAAGAAAGCAGAAATAATTGATTATTTTGAATAAAGTATTAGTACAGTTTTTCTTTTTATTTTTTTGAAGAAAAAGAACATAGATACTTGCAATAATTGAAAAGCAAGATGAGCTTTACAATTCTATGAAATGCGAAGAGTGAGAAAATCAGACATAATTCATTGCGCTATACTTGAATATTTGCCTAATTAAAATATCCAAGTGTTCCCCTAATGCTCCCAATAACCGAGGAGGAATAGCTTAAAAAAATACCAGACAGGGCAGCAAAAAGAGTGGACAGGACACTGTAGTGTGATGGTCATCTTAGTTTTGATTGGTAAATCTAAAAAATAGCATAATACATTAGCATGTTTGTTTAGAATGATGGATCAACCTTACTGTTGGTAACAGGCTACGGTGTCAATTTTGCTATGGGAATTCAAGTCTGTATAATTATTTAAACAGCGTTATTGATTTGAAGCACGAATAGGTTCACCACATAAAGATACTTTGGACCGAAAAATATTAGCTACCGACTTTTTTAAAAAGCTGTTTGTTATTAAGTAAAAGCGTTTCGTCTTTTAGACTTTTGAATTTCAATTCTATTCATTGGATTCAAATTGTGTAAAAAAAAATGCTATCCAAACTTTTGCTCTGAAAAAATGTTACCCAATTTGGTGAGGTCAAAAATTCTATTGGTCAAAAAAAAAATTCTATTGAAAAAATAATCATTCTATTGGCCAAAAAAAATTCTATTTTCATTTCTCCAAAATTCTATTTTCAAAAACAAACCACTGTATGCATATTTTTTTGCTTGCAATTGTTCAGTAAAAAGTAGAATAGCCAAAAAAAAAAAAAAAAAAAAAAAGGTGAAAATATAAAGCTGATGATGTTCATATTTTCTTTATTAAACCAAGATTTACAAACATTCGGATGGTAACTTCTTAAAAAGGCACAATAGAATCGTTAATGCGAGTACATTGTCCTAACCTACTTTAAAGCCTAATTTGAGCATATGTTACGAGTCTTGCGTGTTTAAGCCCGACGACTATCAACATGAAAAGTTTCAAAAGAGCTATAATTATCAAATCTATGGTAACACATGGGCTTAATGAAAAATAAGTGTTGAAAAGCAGAAACAATACAGCATCATATGAGGCTTTGCACAAGAGCCCAAAAAAAAGATATAAGCGCCAGCCTTTTTTCTTTATTTTGCTCGGTTTTTGTTTGAAGCGATTCTTTTTTGTTTCCATAAACTTTATAAAATGGGTAATTACAAATGTTGTTGTTGTGTTCCTGTTCGGTAAAGTATGAAGATATATTATGACAAAACCACAATGATACTAAATACATTCATAGGGCTGGTGTCTTGATTATTGCCTTATTGTCAGCAGTAATGTTCAGGTTCGGATTTCTTGAAATACAAGAACTAATCTTTGCGTTATTTAGGCTTTCTATGTTGCTGTAACCGTTGGGTTGTGTTTAATGATCCCTAAATTTGGTATGATCTTGAACAATAAGCAACATGTAGAGATTATTATTGCTAATTCATAATTTGATAATAAATAGATGAAGTTGGGGGCATATATATTACACCTGCTATGAGAGGTGTACATTATGCTTCGATCGCTGTTACTGTCATATTTGCTTTTTGCGCTCTATTTGGTATTATCGGAAGCATCACGGTAAGCTAGATCAAGTCTTTTTAATCTATTAAGCTAATAGCTCGGTATACACAGCAACATCGCAAAATGATTTCTGCATTCAAACTTGCTTACTGGACCTCGTCTCTGATTGCGCTCGTTATTTCAATAGCTGTTATTGTCGTACTTGCAGTTCAACGAACTGATATCATTAGCAGATGTGCTACCCTAAACGCAGATGAAACAATCGATTCTTGCTCGGTACACTATAGGAACCTCATGATTATTCTCTGCTGTTTGATTGTCGTTATCAACTTATTTCAGGTAAGTTGTAGAGAAAGCAACTTTATATCTAAATTTATTAATCTTTTTACAAGTTTTATTTTGCTGCAGCAATTAGTTCGTATGCGACACGACTACGTCGAACGAATATTCATGCAAAGCTTCGAAATTTGGAAGATTATCCTGAGCCACCAAGTAAAGCCGAATTCTTTTAAAGAAAAAAGAAAGCAGATTGATGTAAGAAAATATACACGGTCGATTATATTAGTACCAGCTGTTTTTTATAACGTATCATCTTTCTTTTTCTTTTATTTTTATACAACTTAAAGAGCTTATTGTGCAACTCTCTTTTTCTATTATCTTTGCTTGATTCAGCTCCCCTTAACCCCTTTTTGTTAATATTTTATATAAAATTATTGTCAACATAAAATGTGTAAAATTTCGATTTTGTACCTTGATCAGTTCCTAAAAAAAAAGGAGTTATATTAAAAGCTGTAATGCATATGGTCAAGTTACATCTACATTGTTCTTTCAACGGTTTGAAAGCCGATTGGATAAATTTCCATGGTGAAGTAAGAAGAGTCAAATGACAAGCGGCTTATGCAGTCTACGTTGATGTAAGTTGACAAGATGCGAGTTTCTGTAGCATGCCATCTCGATAGTGAGGTTTAGCATGTATTGAATCCATTATGTAATACTAAACAAAACATAGCGAAGCTTACTAATACCTTTGTTAATCTTTTGTTTGTTAAAAGTGAGCTACAGTGTAGTGATTTCTACAAATAACTCTGCCAAAGAGAACTGTGATTACGGTTGACTGTAAAAAGATGAGAAACCAAAAATGCTGCATACTATTGCAGAATAAATCACTAGAGAAAAGGATGGTTTCTGAATACTGAGTAAATGATTATAACCAGGCCCACACTTTACATATTTGTATGACTTGTACACATAATCAAAAAGCATCGATTGAGTTTACATTTTGCTTTACTTGATTTACAGTTTGCATAAAAAGCATGGAATATCATAAAGCTCAATTTAAAGTTGGCCCTTATTTCAACAGAATTTTTTTTTAAAAATTTATTTCTTACTCTTTACATACACTAATCTCCTTGTAAGCATTATTTGTATATTTATCAACTATTTTTCCATTTTGTAAGAGTAATGTGATGTACAAAATGGAATGAATCATTTTTAAAAAATATGCTCGACTTATGCAATAAAAAAAAGATACATGTTCTAAAGGAGGTGATGATGTAAAAGAAAAGCAAGGGATAGCAAGTGTTGCCCCGGATTTCTTTTTCACTCCTTCTTAATTTCATTCGAGTCTAGTACAACTATTGCTTCTTTTTTTCTTTTTTTTCTCGAAAAAAAAAAAAAAAAAAAAAAAAAAAAAAAAAAAAAAAAAAAAAAAAAAAAAAAAAAAAAAAAAACGAGAAAATGGAAAAAAGATGGTAAATATGAATGCAATGACAAAAAAAATTATATTCTTTAACAGCTATCCCTCTTCTTACTATTTCATTTAATTTTCCCACCAACTACAAGTCTAATCACATTGTGTACTCTGTACCACCTCCTACTTTTTTTTGGCACCTGCATAAATAAGAGTATAAAAAAAGTAATAAAAAACAATAAAAATTCTATATTTTTCAAGCATAGCAAGACTTTTCTTTTCTTATTTTTATTTCATATTGAATAATATAAAACACGAGGAATACTATCGAAATGCTCAGCGAGAATGATTACAGTTACAATACTCAAGATAGCAATCAGCACCACTTTTACCCTCATCTCAAATCTATTAATAAAGAGCATTATTTAATGACATATATTAACCAAGAAGAGAAAGAATATTATGCCAATTTTGATCATGAAATGACTGAAGCTATTACAGATGCAAACTATCAAGATCAACTATGTGGTAATGAGGATGAGGAAGGTTATGATTATCAAAATGATCCTTTACTTGAGCTCATTATGGGTGTACAAAGCTATTTAATAGAACAAGCAAACATATATGATGGCAAGATGATAGACTCGCCACTTTACAACCTTCAATATAAAATGCATGCTTATATGAGACAAAGAGCTTCTGAACTCGGTATCGATTTCTAAATGTCTCCAAACACAAAGCACATTGCCTTATTTAATACTACTTTATTACATATATATTTGCTACTTTTCTTTTTGTAAATGATAATCAATTCCAAATAAATAATATAAACAGACACCCTATTGATTTATGGCTGTTATAAAATGAAGAGTGAGAAGCATTATTTTTGTAAATAAGATGTGGTCTAACGAGTAGATGGCCTCTTGATCTCGTTTACGCTTCAAAAAAAAAAAGGGGGGGTTATAAGTTTAGGAAACATTATTTTTAGTATTAAAATTCGTATCTGCTTACTTCTAAGCAGTTGATTCAATAAATGATACTTAATACAAATGAAACATTCAAGATATTAAGTTTGATTTGGTTTTATCTAAAGCAAATGTACGGATTGAAATAAGTCAGTCATAAAACCTATTGGGGGTTTGTTAAAGATAATATAAGGCTTCACTCTTTCTTTTTCTCTCAAGAATTCCTTAGTGACGTTAATGCATATGAAACAAACAAACATTGAATCATTGCTTGCCACCATCCAGTGACTTTCTGATGAACTTTAGCAAACAAAAACAAAGGTCAAATCAACGGAGTATTACTGCTAATTATATTCAATCATACTCCCTCCATTAGCTACTGCCTCCAAATGACCTGCTTCTAGGCCAAAGACTATTGAATTGATCATCTCAAAACCCTCACTGGTGTTCATTCAATTTGTTCCCTTCTTGTTCTTTTCATTTCTTTTTTTACGCATGATCCTAAAGAAGTTCTAGTATCTTCTGTTTTTCTTTTTTATCTTATTCGAGCGGTATATCCTAGAATTATCGTACATTTACTGTGATTATTCGGTAAATAATAATTGTTAGTTATAGGAATGATCTGAAGCCTTAAATAAAAAGTTTAATGTTTTTCCCGAGAATGGACCAATCATCAGTATTTGTGCAACACACCGTGACTTATCCGTGTTATCTTTTTTATTTTATTTTTTTATAATTCATATTTCTTTTTAAAGTGTATCAAACAATAATAAAAATAAAAAAAGATGATTGATGAAAGTGAAATAGAACGCATTTATTCACAACAACTTCATGAAGAATTAATAAATCAAACAAGAATAACAGCAAACCAATTAATAAAAGCATATCCACACGCGTTTGGATTAGAAAATTTAATATCAAAGAGTCAATATGTAACACACCAGTCAATAAATGATACGATAGCTCAATTGATCAGGGATACTTGTCTTGCTTATATTGAAAACAATATACAATTTAATCATGCTCAGGTTAGGAAAAGTAAAAGAAGGACTTTATTGATTTTTTGATTGAATAGGATTGGATCTTGGTTTGGAGACAGCAACTATCATTTAAATCATTAGCAGAAACTTGTGGTCAAGAGCAACTGATTGCTTCCATCTCACATCATCGAGCTCGCAAAGCGATCCGTCAGATATTCATGGAAGGGCTTGATCAATACATGCAGTGGTTTCCCTGGTCTTGGTTTTCAAATATGCAATTTATTGGAGCAGGTGGATTTTCTGCTGTTTATTCTGTTACCATGGCTCCTGCTTATGATGTTCAACCTGTTCGTATGTCACTGAAGATTGTGGATGATAAAATATTAAATGAGGTGAGTATTTGAGGATTCATAAGCGGATGACTAATTTACATAGATCTCTATACAATCAAAAGCATTTTTACCTCTACTGTTTCAAGGGCTGACAGTATGCAAAAGCACTGGAGATTTGATGATGGTTATGAAATTCAGTAACGATGGCAACCTAGAGGATCATATGGAGCAGCTTCCATTAGGTGATCTCGATCTCAAAACGATCACAGGCACCCTTTTACGATTAGCAGTAAACTTGGCCGATTTACATAAAGTGGGCATGTGCCATCGTAATGTCCATCCAAGAAATATTGTTTGCACAGATTCAGATTATTTCTTGGTCGATTATAGATTTGCAACACCCGCAAAAGAATCTTCCTCTGTCACGACACTCACAAAGGCTGTTTATGGTCGATTGCCTTATGTGGCACCCGAAGTTCGACAGGGGATCTATACCGAAAAATCAGATATTTATAGCTTGGGAATCATTATCTGGCAATTGGTGAGTAAAGTGATCTTTCCATCTCCGGATGTCTTGTTGGACAGCAAGGGTCAATCGGCTGAAGATCATGTATATCGCATTGAACCTGTTCCTGGTGTACCAGACTGGTATCAAAAGCTGTATGTTGCCTGTCTGGAACCCAATCCAGATAATAGACCGAGTGCATCTGACATCTGTCATGCACTTCAACCAATCCATAATGCACTTGGATTCTCAGTTCCACTGGATCGTCGTGTGACAGGATATATCGTGGCACGAAGGGCAGAAGTAGCAGATCATCTTCGCACGTTTAGTAAACTTAAAGGAGCAGTTTCTGATTCAACTACACGATTATATACCCTCTCCAGTTTACCTTCCACTCAACCTCTTGTCTTATTACCATTTGAAAATCAATCTTTTCATGTTGTATGGAATACAATTGATTATTCTCTTGATACCTTTTCTGCATTTATTGATACAACATCTTCTCCTTTATAAAAAATAAATTCTATATTCTTTGTCAGGTCACAAAATAAAAGAGAAAAAGGAGTGGAGGGTAACTATATTAAATAGAATAGGAAAGGATATACACAATAGATAAAGGATATACATTAATTATTTTCCCAAAAGGATTTCATCTTTTCAAGTTTTTTGCTTGATTCAGAATCTAAATCATCCAAACCCCATAAAATATCTTTTACTCTTTGTGATGCTTCACCTCTTTCTAATATAACTGGATCTTCATCATCTTTTTCTTCAATAAATTTATTAATTTTTCGCATATCTTTTCTGACTTCATGTACTGTCTTTGCGATTGATCGAAGTCGACTATTTAATTCTTGTACTTGTCGTTTGTTGACATACATTAATTCTTTTAATTCTTCTAGTGAATCAGTTGCTGTACTTGTTTCCATTGTCAGTGTTCTTAATGAAGGTAACGGGTTCTCATAAGAATAAGTTGGATCGTTCAATGTTGCCTTCACACCAGCCAAGACACCCTCAAGCTCTTTAATAGTTTCAGATGACATCCAACTTGTCTCCTTTCGAAGTGCACCGTCTAAACTACGCAGATAGCTTGTCTGCCTTTCTCTATCGCGCGACTTGCGATCAATCAAGTTGATGACGGATTGGATGACATACTCAAAGGGAGGAGCAAAAGTCATGTGACCCTGAAGTGTTTCATCTAAAGATAGCGTCTTGGATAAACGTTTATGAACCGTTTTGGTTTCCCAAACAGCTGTATTCAAGTCTTCTAGTTGCTTCTTTAGCACATCAAATGGGTCATCATCTTCTGGGTCATTAATAGAAGACCATGAAGAAGAAAAAGAGGATCGTCTGCTTCGGAGGCCTGTGGAAGCAGACCACTGGAGAGGTGACATCAGTGGACTTGTCAAATCATTAGTCAAAGGACGTCTATCGACAGCCATAGAAGCCAACTTCGATTCTGTTGCTATCGTAGCTGATACTGCTGTTTCATCATTGGTAGCAGACTGCAGTTCAGCTGCTAATGAAGAACCCAAAGGAACTTCGTTTAAATAGCCTTTACCAAGAAGTTCATCTTCTAAGCTTTGACCACTAAAGAAAGGATCATCTTTGTATAAAGAAGTTTCAGTCATCTCTTTGTGATTTATATTAAACAAAAAAAAAGGAGAAAAAAAAAAAAAAGGAAAAAAGAGAAAAAAAAAAAATAGTAATTTTTATATATCGCCAATAGAAATGATTTATTTCTTTGTTGACATTCACCAAGTCTGTCTTTTACTCATTGTTGCATTCTCTAAGCGATAAGATCGTAGTTCGTTTGTATAATCATGCATTCTTTTCCCCCAATCTTTTAATCTTACAACCATAGCTGTTATATTATCTTCACTGTGTAAATGGTCTGCTGTATCTACCACTTTCTGAGCTGATCTATTTGGTTCATTGTTTTGCTTGACCTAAAGAAAAGATGAGTACAAATATATATAAAAAAAGGACTTTACTATATCAATCACTTCTTGATCCGATAATACTGATGTAATTCCATCTGTTATTAATACCTAATAATATATTAATTTCACTTAGTATATTTCTATTTTTATTTACCATGAATGCCGCTGGGTTATGTTTTCTCACTTTATATCTTACAATATCAGGCTCAGCAGATACCCCATATTTTTTTAATTTTGCATCACCAAATGCTCTACTTGTAGCCAATAAACCCATAATACGTTCATCTCCCCATGAATCTGTTGTTACAAATCCTGCATACTTTCTCAATCGATCAATCTCTACTGGGTTACCAGGGTGATGGTCTCCTGTGGTCAGTGGGACAACTTCGCCTGTATTCGCATCACACAATAATATCCTTGTATCTCCTACATGACCAATAACAATATCATAATCATCACTTTCCCAAAACGCTTTCTTGTCTCTTGGTTCAATAATAGCCACACTCCCTGTAGAGCCTTCGTTATCTTCATGAGAATCATCAAATCCACCACGAAGTCGCTTTAGACACCGGGTATCGGATTCTAAGAAGGCTAATGTCAACCGTTGTTCAATTGTCAAGTCGGTCGTATCGACGCCTTCTCTAGGCCTTCCTTCGCTATCTACCAAGTCTTTAAAGACGGCTGGAATAGGAAATCGACGAAAATAACCTCGATAAGAGCGCAAGAAAGATAATACGTTGGCAAAGTCGTCAAGTTTAACTGATTCAATCCGTTCATGTAATCTATTGGCTAGCCTAACCGTGTTAAACATTATTCACTCTCTCTCTCTCTTAATAATCATATTAGTGTCTCAATTACCATTCTGATACAACAGTTCCTCCATGTCTAATCAACATTCTTGTTAATCCTTTTTTTTTTTTATCTTTTGTTTTTACCCATCAAAAATACCAAAATAAGCTCTGTTGGCATCTTTATTCATCTCTAATACTTGCTTACTGTTTTGTAATTCTATTGTGACAGCACTATAATAGTCTTCATTGGATGATCTTGTTCCTCTCGAAGTACAAATACCAATCAATTTACTTGGGCGATTCAAATTTATTCTTAATAGGCTATCTAATACGTATTGAACATCAAAACAACTTGGCTTTATTTATTTTTATTTACCACCTAATCCTTTAGTTAAGTAATAATCTTTATACAAAAGTTGTTGAGTCGTAGAAATGGACCTGTGAATTATCTGATTGGGTAATCTCATGTCAGTCTGTGTGTTTGCGTTTGAAGAAAATGGAAAACTTTTTCCCCTCATTTTTTTTCCCACACTGGATAATTACGTGCCTGTATTGTTTAGCTTTCTCCGCTTAAACTTGGCGAAAAGTATTGATAAACTCTATTCAAAAAAGCATAATTGAAACAGCGTTACACCAAATGTTCAATCTGCTATAAAAAGATTAGGACATTACGTGCCTTAAGTGGGAGCAAGAAAGCGATAAGTTGACTTGAATATATCAATGGTTCTGGTGAGGTAAATTGACTGTAGAGATTGATACTTGGTAATGAATATTGTTTAATATATGCAATGCTTGAAACAAATAAAAATTTGAATTATCTTGTAAACAGACAACACTATCACATGGACGCTTTCAAAAAAGAAATACTTCAATAATTATACATGTTAATAATTTAGTATTGGCATACAAGTGTGTTTTTAGTAAAGCTTGTTTATATCTTTTACATCTTGGTTGGAAATTCAATAGGATCTTTCCCCTCCTTCTTGTTCTTATTATAGAGATGTTGCATGTCAAGCATAAAAAACGTGGTATGTATGATATCATACAGCAATGCTTTAATGTTATTTACAGAAGCTCTTTCTGATGAATTTGATAAGAGAAGAATAGTCTTTTTCATAGTTTTATCTTTTGTTGTTTGCCAACATGGGCAGTTTTTCAATTTTTATCAACGATTAGTTTAATTATAAACGCTTTTCTTTAAACCTCTTTTTAATTTCATGATTAGGATCATAATCAGCTTCACAGAGATAATATCTCGTTCTTCATTTTTAAGTATTTTTTTATATATAAACACAAGCTTTGATTTGTTATGCATTATCAAACATATTGTACAACTTCTTGTTAATAATCTCTTCGTTTTCATTAAGATAGAAAGACAAAATTTTTTTTGGAAGACTGCAATGTAAAATCTGATGAAAGTGAAAATTATTTTGAGTCAATAAAACATCAAATGCGTCAAATTTGTGGAGATGTCCTTATTTGCAAATCAAAAGATAGTCATCCTGCCATTTAATGTGAGTACACTATATATGTCGCTTCTGATCTTTTCTATTACACTATTTGCTTCCTTCCTTTGACATACATATTTCATCATCAAGGTCTCAAAATCAATCGACCAACTGAAGGCAGTAGAAGACAATCATCAGTACTAGTCAAAGGTAGAATATTCCAATTAACATCTATTAAGCGGTCAGATAAAAGTCAATGTAACCAATAGTGATACTCAAGAAAATGGTTACTATTCAAACCGGATAGACTAGCAAGCAGGTGAGATGCCGGTTTCTTTTTTGATTTCCTTGACAAAATTGTACAACCTGGGGTGAATTGACTAATATAATGGCTGAAGCCGTGCAGTATGTACATAAGGTACCAAAGCTTCAACTGACCAGAATATCAAAAAATTAGGTACAAGACAATGAATTTATATGAAAATGTTAAGTAGAATATTGAATTCACTGTAAAAAAAAATAAAACATGATTTCAACTAGAACTTCTACTAATGCTTATCTTGACTCCTTTTTGTTCATTCTCCTAATCGATCATGATAGATTTCTTATATATAGAAATTATAGTATCGAAAACGGATAAAGACAATCTCAAGAGAGATCTGACAAGCCTCAGAGTTCTAAACATGAATGGGCCACAGCCAGCAAGGAAGGGATAGCCTTATGATGAGACCAAACAGCATTCTCGCCACAGACATATATTTCTAACAGGTTAAAAATAATAGCGATTTCTAGAGTATCTAAAGTAAGAATATCACCAAATGATTTATCTTTATCAGACATAGAAAGCAAAAAATAAATAAAATAAAAAAAGACGTTTGTTTTTTCTTTAAAAAGAGAAAGATTAAAAGTATAGCTTATTTGCCTTTAATTCTCAGTATAAGAAACAAATGTATTTTGAGTTGCAAAGAAAGTACGCCATTCCTTCTAGAAGACTTCCAAAGTTAGATTAGTTTAATAAAAATGATCCTATTTACTGTTATTTTCAATGTTTTCAAGATAAAATCTTGTAAACTGATAAAACCACTTATCAAACATGTCTTTATTAGCTTTATTTCAAAAAAATATGTTTATTTTTTTTATTTGTTGTAAATACTCTTATGCAGATTGGTGGAAAAAAATGTTAGTAAGCTGAATTCAAATAAATACAAAGGACTCTTTTAATTTTCTTTTTTTTTTCTTTTATATTAATTACTATGGATATTCAGTCTCTTTTTAGTGTAAAAGACAAGGTTGTTCTTGTCACTGGTGGATCTCGTGGTATTGGTGAAATGATTGCCACCGTATGTTTGTTTCTTACTTGTTTTACAATAACTGAATTAATTATATATCATAGGGGTTTGTTCAAGGCGGTGCTAAAGTTTATATTAGCAGTCGTTCATCAAAGGCGTGTGATGAGGTATGCATTGAAAAAGAGAAAGGATAAGTGAATGTTAAGGATCTCTTTAGGTAGCTGCCAAATTGAATGCTTTGGGGCCCGGAAAATGTATTGCTTTACCAGCCGATTTGCAAAAGTTGGAGGATGTCAAAAGGCTCGTTGCTGAAATAAGCAAGCGTGAGGACCGTAAGTTTCGCCGATTACAAATCTGAATATAATATTAAACTACCTGCCTATTTTTTAATAGATTTGGACGTGCTTGTCAATAATGCCGGTGCTACTTGGGGTGCACCTCTTGATGAATATCCTGATGCTGCTTTCCAAAAAGTAATGAATCTTAATGTCAATCGTATTTTTACATTAACTCAAGCGTAAGGACAGAAACAAAAGTAGAAGAACACATATATAATGACGTTATTACTCTAGCTGTCTTCCTCTTTTAAGAGCTAATGCTACCGCGGACTCTCCTTCTCGTGTGATTAATATCGGTTCCATCAATGGTATCTCGGTAAATTATTATAATATATTATTCTTCTCAGCTCTAATATCGCTATTAAAATAGCCACCAGCCCTTGAAACTTATGCATATTCATCTTCCAAAGCAGCTCTTCACCAATTAACTCGTCATTTGGCAGGTCAATTAGGTAGTGAACATATCCTGGTGAATGCTATTGCTCCTGGTTCCTTCCCTTCTAAAATGATGTCAGCCACACTTGAAAACTTTGGGGATATGATTATTGCTGGTATCCCTGTAGGCCGTGTGGGTGCACCAGAAGATATTGCTGGTACATGTATCTATCTCTCTTCACGTGCAGGCCAATATACAGTGGGTGCTATTATCACAGTTGATGGTGGAGCCCTTCAAAAGCGTGCTAAATTATAAAAATTGAAATAAAGTGTTTCATGTGTATTTTTATTATAAACATAAATGTCCGGTCCGGAAATTCTTTCTCATTCGTCTTTCATCCCCCCTCGGAGTAACTCACGCACAAAAGTAGACACTCCACTCCTGCACTGTCAGATTATATGTGTACAACTAAACCCTGAATCGTTTTTCCCCTTCTCTATTCAGTAAAGCATTTTAAGCCATGGTAAAAAATCAACATTGTGCCATCCATCCATCCATCCATCTCACAATGCAAATAGCCTACTAGACTTCACCACAACAGAAAGAAGCGTGGACACGTTTCCGCCGGTCACGGTCGTATTGGTAAGTGAGGAAAAAGGATTGAGATGAGGAAGCTAATCGACAACTTGAACAGGTAAGCACAGAAAGCACCCTGGTGGTCGTGGTCTTGCTGGTGGTCAACACCATCACCGTATCAACATGGATAAGTACCATCCTGGTTACTTTGGTAAGGTCGGTATGCGTCACTTCCACTTGAAGAAGAACCCTTACTGGCGTCCTGTTGTCAACCTTGACAAGATCTGGACTCTTGCCGGTGAAGGTGCTCGTGAACAATACAAGAACACTGAAAAGGTTCCTGTCATTGATGCTCTCCAAAACGTAAGTTCATGCTTTGACAATGAACGAAAATTCTAAATTTCTATGTATATATTTAGGGTTATGCCAAGGTCTTGGCCAAGGGTACCATTTCTCAACCTGTCATTGTCCGTACTCGTTTTGTATCCGCCCTTGCTGAAAAGAAGATCAAGGCTGCCGGTGGTGTTGTCGAACTCATTGCTTAAATTTTTATTATGTATAATAATAAAAACATAGCTACTCAAACTCAAACAAATTTTATGTATCTTGAAGGGAAGAAGACCATACAAAAAACATGTTTAGCTTTAGAATTGAACTTAAATAGTTTATCTTTCAATTGAGGGTTTATATGCTTTCTAACAGCACAAAAAAACTAGGAAAGAGGGTACAGAGGGAAAAAAAAATCTCGTCATTTACTTGACCTTACTAGAACATAATGGCATGCTTATTATTGATTTGTAGAAACCATTGTTGAACAGTCTAAAAGTGGTTACTGTGCAGAAGCTTTATCTCAAAGACAAAGTAGATTGGTTTTGTATGTAAACCCCACCAAGCATTCTACGCTTTCGGAATGAGATGAGATAGAAAAAAGAAGAAAGTCGACAATTGGTTGATGTCAGGCTAAGATTCGATTTAATCGTATTCCTTATCATATGCTTCAACAAACGTGGTCTAATACAACATTCAATACCCACCTACTGCCGCATCAGCTAAAGCATTCTCAATGTAATGCTTTTTTTATTTGTAATGTCCTGTTTTTTTTTGTATGAATGTCGATTTAGTTACATTTGCCTCATTTGAAATTAACAACCATCAACTTTCTACTAAAAACAATTGTTTTTGTGTTTTTGTTTTATGCTTTCACGGAATGCCATATAGTTGAAACATATAAATTGTATCGCTTTGGTGCATTAAAGACCTTATTTGTTGAATTTCATTAGTTAATATATATATATATATAGACTTGGAGTGTACAATTTTAGAAAAGCTTGTCGGTCATCATCAATACCTACTGCTACTCTATTATTAATACAGATTGATAGAATAGAGGCCATGGTTTGACTCTTTGACTTTAATTTTGCTCATTTCCCCCTTTTTTAAAATTAAACTTGCTTGCTATTTGTTCAGACGCAACTCATCTGCAAACTGAAATGTGCTTAAGCATTAAGGTTAGCTAATTGCATCAAGCAACTAAGGCAAATACTTTAAGCTACATTAAAAATATAGAAAAGGCATGTAACGTCTAAATATGAAACTTTTTACAAGAAAAGAAAAAAACTATGCACGTGATTTTTATTGTGTGCCCTAGCAACTAAAGTTTATGCAACCTTACACATTAGTTGCTATGATAATCGACGTCGGAGTTAATGATGTTGATCGGCTACAGCTAGTAACATATCATTATCATTCCGCAAATACACAATTATCATAATTCATTCTTGATGACTGATAGATATTGCTATTTCTTGTCATTGATTAATACATAATACGGTACCCATGATCACCAGTCTTGTTCAGTTTATAGTAAAAAGCTTAATCGAATAAGAAACAGTTGTAATTATCGACAATATCAACTTCAAAAGAAAAATTACAAACAAATGGTTGAATACCCATTAATCACCGAATATACAATTTTATTACTATGTCTAGAAGGGTTTTTTGCTTCTTTTACTCTTCTTTTTGATCCCTCTCGGATGAAACAATGTTGATAAGTCCTCATGAGCTTACTGCAGTCTTAAAATAATTTTTTTAATCGTATTGTACTACATGTAAAAGTCAATTCAATTATACCAATCGTATTTCAGTGCCAATCAAGATCAAGTTTGTTACTATAAGCCTATATTCAACGTGTTGGTGCAGGTGTTCCTGTTCATTTTGCTTCTGTCCTTGAACAAAACGCTGCCGAAATTCTTCGACTAGCTGGTAACGCTGTTCATGATAACAGCAAGCCTCGAATCATTTCCTACATATTTTATTAGCTATTCATAATGGTAGCGGATTTAAATGTTTGTTTAAAAACATTACTGTTGCTGAAGGTGATGCTCGTCCCAGCATTCTTGGCGCTTTGTTGTTAACTTTGAAGCCCATTGATAAGTTTTTTAAACATTTCAGAGCTTGGCTATACAACATGACAGTTAATAGTTTTTATATAATACACATATACCGACAATTTCTACCGCACAATTCTTTTTTAGCATACAATTTAACCTGCTAATTAAAACAATATCTTTTATATACACTCTTTCCGGAAAGTAAATTCGCCCAATAACGAGAACAAAATTCGGATTGCACGAAAAATAAATTCGCCCTGATGGAAAATCAATTCGCCTGACGGGAGAGCAAAATTCGTGTTGTATGAAATGTAAATTCGTCCTGGCTGACAAATCAGATGTCCTGCTGCCTAGAATATTTTGTAGGACAAGTCTTGACATCTTTGGATATATAAGAGCGCACCAAATGCTCGTCTTGGTTTTGTTTCTTTTTCACAATTGCACAAGAAATCACTGATTATGAACATTCAATTCATGTTTGAAAATGGGAAAGACTCTGTTGTCGACGAATATGGTCGACCTGAACCAATGGATTATATTGTTGATGAGGAGCAGTTTCGTCACGAAACGTTGAGCTCTCATACACAATACTTAGTTCAATTGGCTCTAAAGAGTGAGAAAGAGGTAGAGACAATGCAGGTGGAAAAAGAAGCGGTAAAACCTTGTAATGATGTTATTATGAGGGAAGCATCAGTGAAGCGAAATTATACACGCTACTGTGATCAGGACAAAGTGAGGTTCTTTAAATTGTTGTTTGAGAAGTGTCTGAGTGCGGCCACTGCTGCAAAACAACTTGGGGTTCACGTTCGTACAGCACAGAAATGAGCTAAACAGCACGGGACGGATCCTGACAGCATCTTTGAGAAACGGAGAAAGACTGGTCGTCCTCGTATTCTCCATGAGGACCACAAAAACGCTATCCTTGAGTGCATTGATAACAATCCTTCCGCCGTCCTAGACGAAGTAATGAAGAAGTTAAAGCAAATATTTTCAGAATTAAAAGTATCCAAAACTACCTTGTTCGATTTTGTAAAACAACATTGCAATTTGTCTCTCAAAAAAGCTCGGCTTCAACCCATAGACCGGAATAGCGAAGAAAAGATTCAAGAGTGCTTGGATTGGGTTCATAAATGGGAAAAAACAGACATGGATTTCACGAGAAACTGTGGCTTTCTTGACGAGGCTGCTTTCCATATTCATTTGAAACGTAGTATGGCATAGTCAAGGAAATGTACACCGGCAGTGGTCACTGTTCCCAAAACACGAGCGACAACAATGACTATTTTAGGCGCGATTTCTGCTGAAGGTCTAATCAAATGCAGCCTTAGACTTCCTCAGTTTCCATACAATAAAAAGAGAAAGCGGAGAGATGGTGTTGATTAAATAAGCAAAGGAACGGTTACAGGGCACTATATCAGCTTTCTAAAAGCTACAATGGATGAAATGGACCATTATCCGCACATGAAAGGTCATTATCTTGTGATGGATAATGCTCCTATCCATACATCAGATAATATCGCTAAATGCGTAGAATCTTGCGGTTACCGCTGCGCTTATTTGCCTCCATATTCTCCTGAGCTCAATCCAATCGAGCAATTCTGGTCAGTGGTCAAAAGCAAAGTGAAGCGCAATAAGTTTCTCGAGAAGGAAACGTTGATGACCCGGATCAGTGAAGCTTCTAGTAGCTTGAAATTAAGTGGTTTTAAAGGTTTTGTTAAATATTCTTATAAATGCTTTGACAAGTGTCGTAATGGACAAAGCACTCTGAAGAAGCTTTCTTTCTACGGAAATCAGGGTGCCTGTTTCTAAAAAAAAAAAAAAAAAAAAAAAAAAAAAAAAAAAAATTGTTCTCGTTATTGGGCGAATTTACTTTCCGGAGAGTGTAAAAATGGTTGAACCAATGTTGTATCAAAGCTCCATTGTATAAGGGTTGTCGAAATAAACTTTGTAGATGGTTCTAATTTAAATAGCTCGATTCAGAGTACAAACTTACATGCATAAACAATACATGTGAATCATTCCTTCTTTGCGATAATGTTGATACATTTAAATTGATTTTAATAAAATATTTCTTTTATTAAGTTTTTTGAATATAAAGGAAGTTGAAGCAAAAAAAAGCTATATACAAAATGCTAAACTTGTTTTTGCAAGTTTTAAAAACACTTGGGAATCAAAAAAGTTTTTTAAGGGATGCAAAAGATATTTTATAATATTTAACCACCGAAACCATAAAGGGTACGGCCTTGTCTCTTGAGAGCATAAACGACATCCAAAGAGGTAACAGTCTTTCTCTTGGCATGTTCAGTATAAGTAACAGCATCACGAATGACGTTTTCAAGGAAAACCTTCAAGACATTACGGGTTTCTTCATAGATGAGACCAGAGATACGCTTGACACCACCACGACGAGCGAGACGACGAATAGCAGGCTTAGTGATACCTTGAATGTTATCACGAAGAATCTTTCTGTGACGCTTAGCACCACCCTTTCCGAGACCTTTACCACCTTTTCCACGACCAGTCATTTTTAGTTGTATAAATTGAAAAAGAAAAAGAAAAGTGAAAACATGATTCCCTTTTTATATTTTGGGTCAAGTCACACAGCAATCATATTAAATTAGGACACCGTGTTTTTTTTTTTAAAAAAAAAAAACATTTAAAAATTTCACGGTTAGTAAAAAAATTGCGCGAAAGATTTTTTAAGAAAAAAAAAAAATGCAAAGAACATTTGTATTGATTTTTATAAACTGAATATATTCAATCATTTATTCTAAAAAAAACTTGTTTGTTAGCTAAAAAGTTACTGTCTTAAATAGCTCTACATGTTTAATTGTTGGAAGCAACAATTTCGAAGAGAAAAGTGGTTCGTTTCTTTTTTTTTGTTTTTTTTTTCTCCTTTTTTCGTTCATGAGCTATTATTTTTTTTAAAAAAAATCACAACGCGAAATTTTTTTAAAAAAAAAGATAGCAGATTCCGACCCATTTTGGAAAAAAGGTTTTGTTTTTTTTTATTAGTTCTTTTTAATGTCCGGTAGCGTCCCTATAAATAAAGAAGCATGTTCAAATTTTCTACTTTTCTTTTTCTTTTTTTCTATATCAAACATTAAATATGGCTCGTACTAAGCAAACTGCTCGTAAATCAACTGGTGGCAAAGCCCCTCGTAAGCAATTGGCTACTAAGGCTGCTCGTAAATCCGCTCCCTCTACCGGTGGTGTCAAGAAGCCTCACCGTTACAGACCCGGTACTGTCGCCCTTCGTGAAATCCGTCGTTACCAAAAGTCTACTGAACTCTTGATCCGTAAGCTTCCTTTCCAACGTCTCGTTCGTGAAATTGCCCAAGACTTCAAGACTGACTTGCGTTTCCAATCCTCTGCTATTGGTGCCCTTCAAGAAGCTTCTGAAGCTTACTTGGTCTCCCTCTTTGAAGACACCAACTTGGCTGCTATCCACGCCAAGCGTGTTACCATCCAACCTAAGGATATTCAATTAGCTCGTCGTCTTCGTGGTGAGCGTTCTTAAAATACCCTTTTACAAACAACAACAGCAACAGCAGCAGCAACAGCAACAACAGCAATTTTTAATATGAAAAAGAACGGATTTTTTTTTCATTTGTACAGTTTTTATTTTCATTATTATTATAAATAAAAGTGAACTATTTTTGTAAAAAATACTTGAGTTTTTATTGCATGTAATTAAAAATGAATTGAATTATCTAGCAGTTTGTAGGAATATCATGAAAAATATCGCAGTTTATAGAGAATAGAATTATTTTTTTAATATGCTACAAAAGTGCATTCGTATTTTTGAGTTTATACAAATTTGTAAGGTAAAAAAAAAAGAAAAAAAAAAGAGATCCAATACGATGCAAGTGATGAGTATTTATCTTTAATGTAGTTAAAGGCATTCATAACCATCTCTCATTTTCCAAAAATCTAAACTGTTTGCACACATTGCTATTATCTTTTGAAGAAAAACAATAAAAAAAGTTATGTTATTTGATTTACTGGGAATCAAAGTCTTTGGCTTTTTCTTCTCTGTTTCAAGTGTTCCTTATAAAAATTTTTTGTTTGGCATACCTTAATATTGTTGCAAAGTCTTGAAGGGAAAAAAGTAGTTTAATTTCCGAAATGACTTGACTTTAATGAAAAAGCGTTCCTTGGATATTTTCACTCATTCTTTTTTTCCTTTCCTATTTATATACTTTAAGACAAATAAAGCAGAAACCAACGTTTATTTACTCAAAATAGAGGCAAACAAATACTTTAGAGCACTGCCTTGGAATTACTTTAGACTATATTTTAAGTCAACTCTTTTGCGTCAAATGGATATTAACATGTTTAACCTATTTTTGAAGTTATAGTTTAGCTGAAAGGCTCATATTTTTCGTTTCCTAATATGACTGTGTATTCTAAAAATCCTAAATCTCCAGATTGTTTTACGTAGTGTGAAATAGATTCGGTTTCAGATATTGACTGATTTGTCCTATTTGTATCTTTCACGAAACTTCGATCAGCCTCTTTATCCCATTCACAATTGAAGTTCACTGTTTTAAAATGAAAATTTTATTTACAATAAAAGCCCAAATGATAAAAAATAAAAAATAGAATTTTACAAATCCTTCTTCTTTCTTTTTTGGTGTAAGCTGTAAAAATTTTTATACATAAATAAGCGCAAAGATCATTTTTTGGGAAGGGATATCAAATTTTATAAAATATAAATGCTATTTGAATGTTATAACAATTTAGAGTTCTTGAGAAGCACCGGCCTTCTTGGTCTTGGTAGGCAACAAAGAGGCATGGATGTTGGGAAGAACACCACCTTGGGCAATAGTGACGTGACCGAGAAGCTTGTTTAATTCTTCATCGTTACGGATGGCCAATTGAAGGTGACGAGGGATGATACGAGACTTCTTGTTATCACGAGCAGCGTTACCAGCCAATTCAAGAATTTCGGCAGCGAGGTATTCAAGAACAGCAGCAAGATAGACGGGAGCACCAGCACCAACACGTTGGGCATAGTTACCACGACGAAGAAGACGGTGAATACGACCGACAGGGAATTGAAGACCGGCCTTAGAAGAACGAGTTTGAGACTTGGAGCCAGCAGCAGACTTTCCACCAGATTTTCCACCAGACATTTTTAATAAAGTTTTAAATTAACAAAGAACAAGAAAAAGAAAGAAAAAAAAAGTTCAAGGCCGCTCTTTATATATGCGTAATCTCCCCTATTCTTTTTTTTTAAAAGACAGATTTTTCAACCTTTTTTTTTTTGAAGTTGAATTTTTTTTTTTTTCAAAGAATCTCCACAGAAGGATGGAGGGTAAAAAAAAAAGATGTAAAAAAATTTTTTTCATGATTTTTTTTAAATCGAAAAATCAAAATATAATCATTAGTTTCTGTAGGAAACGCGTTTTTTTCGCGAATTCACGATATATGGATGTGTTTTTTCAGTCATGTTTTTTTTTCGAGAAAAAAAAAGCAAGAAATAAAATTTCCTTTTTTGGAGTACGAGTCACAGCTGAGAATTTTGTATATAAAACCATTTGATTTTCGAGGAACTTTTCGAGTTTTTTTTTTTGTATTAAAATTTATAATGGCTGCTGAAACTGCTACTAAGGACACCAAGAAGACCGCCCCTAAGGACTCTTCCAAGAAGAAGAGAATCTCTCGTCGTGAAACTTACTCTTCTTACATCTACAAGGTCTTGAAGCAAGTTCACCCTGACACTGGTATCTCCAACAAGGCCATGTCTATCTTGAACTCCTTCGTCAACGATATCTTTGAACGTATTGCCTCTGAAGCCTCCAAGTTGGCCGCCTACAACAAGCGTTCCACCATCTCTTCTCGTGAAATCCAAACCGCCGTTCGTCTCATCCTTCCCGGTGAACTCGCCAAGCACGCCGTCTCTGAAGGTACCAAGGCTGTCACCAAGTACACCAGTTCCAAATAAACACGATATAATGTAATAAGTACATTACAATCTCGAAAAAAAAGGCTTATTTTTTTCTCTATTACCCCATTTACGTTTTTTCTGTACAGTTTTATTTTCATTTTTTACATTTTATACATAACATTTTGTAAACAAAAAAACTTTCAAATAAAAATTAACTTGTTGCAAAAAAAAAACTCTTATTTTTATTTCTCTATTTTTGTTTTGGTACGGAAAAGATGTCTGAATTATTAGAATTTTCAAAATCATCCATGTCTGCAAAAAAGGCTGTCAAATCGTTTTGTAGACTAGCCTTGTATTGTTCTTGCTTTATACGTTCTTCCTCTTTAGCACGCTTCAATTCTTCTTCTTTTCTTTTTCGCTCGGCTTCAATTGCAGGTGAGTATTGTGAGGCATAAGATGATTTACCTCCATATGCTTTGAAACCTTCCATCGTGTTGGCAGGAATAGCAAATTCACTTTGTCCATAAACAGGTATAAAACTATCGGGGTTTCCAAAAGTTACAGTTACCTTTTTGTTGTCTACTGCGAATCCATAATAGGCGATATACTCCATGGCAACCATAGCATGCTATACGGACGAGTTAGCGGGAGGTGATCCGTTGGATTTTATATACCGAAATTTACTTGAATATCAACAAATTCAATAAACGCAAATGAGCAAGAAAGCTTTGTAAGTTTGTCCCTTATGAGCAATACACGATGGACGCCATAGTAAGGTGATATGGCACTATAAATTGATTCCTCGGTTGTCAAATGATCCAAATCGCGCAGTAATAACATGTTGCTTGGTACAAGAGATACATCCTTTGTTCCATCATCAATTTCAAGCGTATCAGTGCTGTAAGTACGTGTCTCGACTGCTTCACCTATGAGTTTTATCCCCATGCAAAAAAGCATTAAAATAAAAAGGCTTTTCATTTTTCATTTTTTGCTCAATATTGGGTATTACGAATATTGGATTGTTTGCATTCAATACACACGCGGCGATGGATATCATTGAATTTCCCACACTATTATAGATGTTAATGTATAGTACAAGAAAAAGATATCTGTGCTTACAGCTGAACAACGCCATTCCTCTTTCTCTGCCGAACCATTATTTTTATGAGAATAATCTACACGGACTCGAAAATCTTTCATGTGAAAGGTTTTATGTTTTTCAACAAATTGCATTGCATGACCAACACTAGTGAATCGAACAAATGCAAATTTCCTTGACTCTCCCGTTTCACGAGATTTGATGAGTGAAACTTCTTCGATACTTGCATTCATTTGATTCAATTTTTTTGCAATCTTTTTTATAGTTGTTGCATTAAACATTGTTTAATTGCGCATTATTGTAAACTTACATCATCTTCAGTTGCTTCATCAGGCAGACCCCTTAATACAACATTGATATTAGGACCTGCGGGTTTTTCATCAGATTGTCTTCTATCATAATATTTGTTATCATCATAATATGAACGAGATGAGCGTTCTTCGCTATTTTTGTCTGATCTGTTTCCATAATCCTCATATCTCTTTTTATGGCATTAGTTTTGTAAGCAAGGATAAATAAAAAGAATAAGGCTATGTTAAATTACGTTCTCTTGACCATTCTTAAAATAACGTCTATGAGGACTAGATGATCTTCTTTTATCAGGACTAGCTGAATTTCTTCTATCGTATTTTGGACTCTTAGATCGTCTTCTTGTGTAAGGACTACGTGATCTCTTTCTTTCAGGGGTTCGAGATCGTCTTCTAGAATGAGGACTATGATTTCTTTTATATTCTCTTGAATCTGGCATTATTTTTGTAGAAACAAAAAGAATTTTTATTTGTCAAATAAAGTAAAAAAAAAAAAAAAAAAAAAAAAAAATCCCCCAACCATGGTTTGAGAAGAAAAGAAGAATAGAAAAAATAGCAAATTGTTTCTACCAGTTTAACATACAATCTTAAAATTATGAAAAATAGCTTTTTCTTTTGGTCATTCACGTTTGATTTGCTACCAGGTAAGCGATGGCTATGCTCACTATTCATTTTTTATTTTTCTTGCAAGGAGTGACATCAACCGTCGGACTTTTATTTGTATTTCTTGTTTTTTTTTCTTTTGCTTTCGTTTCCCTTTTTCATTAAGCAATTTATATTAATTTAAAATGGTAAGTAAAATATGAATACATGTAAAGAAAAAGAAATAGTAACTGGATTATTAATAGACTACTGCTGCTCGTCCCACATCTGATCCAGCAGAGGGAAAAGACAGTAAAGCACCTACTGTTCAATATGGTGCTCGTGACCTTGCATCTCATACAAAGCTCAAATTTAGACAGCCTGGACAAGGTACAACAGATGAGGTTGGTAGTAGAGAAGAGTTGTTGGAAGAATTGAGAAATGCAGAAAGAAAATATTTTGAAGAGAAGAATGAAGGAAAGGCAGCTAGCAGTAGTCGATTGATTAAGCAAGACGGAGAAAACAATGAGGAAAAGCAAAAATTGCTTGCTGAAGCAGAAAGATTAGCAAAGTTGGATAAAGAGGATGATGATGAAAGTGAAAGTGAAGAAGAAAGCAGGTAAATGATATACATGTTTACGATGAATAGTTGTAATAACCTGTTAAAGTGATGACGACGAGGATGATGACGATGATGATGATAATGCTGCCGAATTATTAGCAACACTGCAACGTATTCGTAAAGAAAGAGCAGAAGAAAAAGAACGTCAAGAAAGAGAAGCAAAAGAAGAAGAAGAATCAAAAAAACAACAAGAGGCAATGGAAGGCAATCCTTTATTAAATATTGGAGAAGAAAAGCGTGATTTTAGTGTTAAGAGAAGGTATAAATTAATCATGCAATGAGTGGATAATGTGGCTAATAACAGTAATATTTAGATGGGATGACGACGTTGTGTTTAAAAATCAAGCAAGAGGACTTGACGATAAGCCTAAAAAGAGGTTTATTAACGACATGTTGCGTTCTGATTTCCACAAAAAGTTTCTTCATAAATACATTCACTAAAATATACTTGTTGCACAAATAAATTATTTTAAGAAATTGCGACCAGTTTCTGTCAAAAATTTTTTGCTGCGGCCAAAATAGATAAGAAACATGCAGTGTAATTTTTTTTTCTCTATTTTTTTTTTCTCTATTTTTTTTTTAAAGAAAAAAAAAATTATGCCATCAGAGCTTTGTTCAGTGTTTATTGAGTTATTACCAGAATTTGGTTGGTCTATTGATAACAAAACTGTTTATGGCCCTGGATCTATCCTTCAAGGTATATTTTGTGTTTATATATTTGGGATACAATAAAAGGATTGACATTTACAGATGATTAGGTTATGTGAAATTAAAAACGATATATCCTTTACCAATTAAAACTGTTCGAATTGCTTTTTATGCTGATGAAGCAATGATCACTGGTTCTATAATGACAGCTAAACATACACTTTTCAGCACTCAAACTACATTATGGGATTCTACTCAAGACAAATCATTACTAAGCAACCATCTGCCATTTATTATCCAGATGCCAATGATTCAATTTCCTCCTTCTTTAAAAGCTAGAATTTATCAGTGTAACTTTCAACTGGTTGCCATAGTAGACACATCTTGTAATACAGCAATAAAGCGTAAGATACCTGTTCGATGTATGCCTTTTATACAAACCAATCGATTGACCACGCCTCTCATACTCTCCACCCAAGACTCTCTTTTGTTTGTTCAACTTAAAATGACGGCTACTGAATTTATTCCTGGTGATATCATACCATTGAATCTACACGTGCGATACCATCTTGATCCCAAACAACAAAAAAGGCGATCACGATGTGTAGTGGTACGACTTCAAATAATTCAAACGATTTCCGTAAAGATCTTTGACGATGTGTCTGATTATCAACAGATCGTTGCCTCACACAAATCATCTATACTTACAAGTGATGATGACAGTGATAATGCTGATGACGAAAACCATCTTGAATTACAAGTTCCGACTGATCTTCCATCTTCCTGTGACTATGGCAATATGGTCAACATCTCTTATAGACTTCAAGTGAGTATTGAACAAAGAGGTCCACTGGGTGGTATCTGGAATGATATTGTTCAATTTAAAGATTTACCAATCAAAATTGGTACTCTTACTTATGGCGTTCAACCATCACGTCAATTAAAATATTATTCTCAATATAAAGTCGTGGATAACAAGGTCACTGGTGTACCTTATCCTACATTTATGAAATTCATTGAACATGATGATGTTCTTCCTCCGTATGACTCTGTTCGCTTACCAAGCTATGAATAGTATTCTGCAGCTCACTATAATTTAATTATTTATTACACCCATACATTTGTATATAAACACCTTTATAAATTTAATTAAAGCAATCTATGCTGTCATTTAATTCCAATCGCCCTCGTTTTCTCTCTCTTTTTTTTTTCTTCAGTAAACTGTAGTTTCTTTTTTTTTATTATTATAATACAAAATATTTTAGTGAACAACTTGAATTCCAACACTCTTTGCAACTCCAATAATACTGCTTGAGATACTTTCCAGTGACAGATGTTTCAAATTGGCGTCTTGTTGTTTAATTTTAGCAATTTCATAAACGTGTTTCAGCGAGACTTTTCCAACCACCTCTGTACCTGGTGTTTGAGCTCCCTTGGTGATACCTGCTGCTTTTTTTAACAGGTAGGTGGTGGGTGGTGACTTGATGGCAAAGGTAAACGTACGGTCAGGTTTGATGGTAATCACAGTGGGAACAGGTGTATCGGTTGTAATGTGTTTGGTTTTATCATTGAATTGTTTACAAAAGTCCATTGATTTCACACCACGAGCACCTAATGCTGGGCCGACAGGTGGACTGGGTGATGCTTTGCCAGCACCAATGAGTAATTTGACAATGACCTCGGCTGCTTGTGTTTTTTTGGACATTTTACAAACTTGATAAAAAAGCAGCAAGGGTGACAAGTGGCTTGTTTCGAAATGGTTTTCGCTCATTTAAAAGCACAGCGGAGAACGAATGTGGTCAATCGCTCCTTTTTTCTTAATGACACCTCTTGAATTCAATGGTAACAGTTTACACTAAAAAAGAAGAATGAAGGCATTAAGCATACATAGTTTTAATAAACGAACTTTTTCTCTCTTTTGAATCTGGTTTGAACGAGAATCAGCTTTTTATCAAACGAGTTTGGACTAGATCAAACGAGTTAAATAAAAATGATGAGTTTGATTTATTACAAAATGGTAAAAGTGTAACGTTTGCGCCTTGGCTTGATTCATTACATGCATATATATATAGCCATTAAGCTATGGAATGAGACTATAAACAATGAAACTGATAACCTGGAAATCACAGCGATGTGTAAATACCATCTTATTCTTTATTATTAAAGAGTGACAACAATAAAATAGTAAAGAACATTGTGTTTCAAATTATACATGTTCATAATGGAAATTGGAAAGATGACAACTATTGGCAATACTTGGATATTACTTCTGCTTGTTTAAAGGCTTGGTTAGGTAACTGGAAATGTATTTAATAATCCGCGCTTTAATGCTGCTAGTTAGATTGTGATAAACTAGATTTTACTGAAGTTATCATGAATGAATTACTAAATTTAGTAGAAAGAGCAATCCTTTAAGCAGTGGTAGCTCATTGTTATTATTTTTATAGTTGTCAAGTTCAGAGCTATCAATCAGTGAAACATTCTTATCTTCAACACAATTGAGATGCTTATCAAGATGTTATTTATATAAGGCAGACTATGTAAAAATAATGTTATATTAGAAAGCAAATTTCTTACATGCCTTTATGCTCAAAGAACTCTAGAAAAGAGGATTGGCTAAAGGTGAATGAGTATCTTTTGAAATCAAAAGGCAAGTTTATGCTACATACAGCAAGAAACTCATACTATTCTAGATCTAATTCAACGCTTGGAGGACGATGCAAGAGATGATTATGTAGCTAGTGATGATTTAGTTTGTATATATATACTCACCTTTTGTTTAGACAAACTACTTGTATCATCTGTCGATTAATATTGGATTTCAGTTAGTAAAATCCCACAAGAAATCAGTCGATATATTACACTGGATAGCAAACTATAACTTATTTAATAGTAATAACTATTCAATTTATCTTGAGGTAAGTCAAACCTATGTATTTCTGTACAATATATTTATAGACTATATAGAAATGCTTTTTGGAATTAGTTGGTAAAAAAAAAAAAAAAAAAAAAAAAAAAAAAAAAAAAAGAAAACATTTGTGTTTTGGATAAACTATTTAATAGTTCAATCATGTCAAGAGGATAAGCTTTGTGCTAATGAAAAAGACTTGAATGTTATAATAGGCTTATTAAATAAGACAGTAAAAAGTAATTATGATTATTGATCCACTACTAACAAGTTTATAGAAGCTGAAAAGTGATTTGGAACATTGTTTTGCGAAAATATGTATACTTGTCAAGTATTCCTCTGTAGATAAAATGATGATTCAAACAGGTAATATCTTCTTGACGAATACAGAGTAACTTGCTTATTTATATCTGTAAAAAGCTTATTTTGAAGCAGTGGAGGAGGTTTTGATAACAGAAACAACCCAGTTGGCTACGTATAAATCGTGATAAAGACTGGTAGCCATCTTACTTATATAGCTATTATATAGACTTGGCTATATTGTTCATGGAATCTTTCCACACGTCAGGTAAAGTGATCAAAAAAGAGCAAAGCACTTTAATGATTTTTATAGCTTTGCAAATATCATGGATGGCCTTGATTTGCTGATTCACCGTCATCAAGCAAATGAAGATGTTTCTAATAGCACATTGTATTTATTTAAATTCTACATGTTGTGTGAACTTGCTTTGGAATATACAAACATAGAATGTTACAAGACAACATTACAAGCAGCATTAGATGGTAGTTTACTATTGCTGTTGGTGTCTTTATTCTATTAATTGCTGGATGTAGGGCTTTATCTAGCCACAGAAAATATAGACCCAATTGACATGGCTTCTATACAGCTAGTAAGTAAATAAGAGGGTATTACACGTGCTTTAATGTGATTACCGCAGTTATTATGGAAAAACGGGGATTACTTTTATAGAGTAAAAAAAGTACGATGCTATTGAGCATGATTTATATATTATCTATTTGCATAGAAAGAGGATTATATAAATGCTATACCCTGGTATTTTCATACGTCAAGTATTCTAAACATGACCCAAGAAGGTCAAAGAAACATGCTTGTTCTATCTAGGTTTGTGTATAGTTTGTTTGATTTGATATTTATCTCGTTTATAGAAAATTAGCTATAAGTTATGCAGAGACAAATGATTATGTTCTAGCAGCTGAGTGCTTGGAAAAGGCAATAGACCATAACAATATATGTACTGAGGATATGCTTTTACTTGTTCGATGGAGTATAGAAAAAAATGACACGATTTCATCAAGTATATCATAGTTGGAATAACCCGCTTATAATTACTCAACTTTTGTTTTTCTTAGCCACCAAGTTAATTGATCAACTTGTGTCAACTAATGATTTCAAAGTCGATTACTTGACTCTAGTTTTAAACTATGTTTACAAGGTAAATTTATTGTAATTAACTGTATTTAGGTTGTATTTGTACTTATGAAAAAAAAAAAAAAAAAAAAAAAGAATGGAAAAAAGTGTCCTGTAGTAATTCACATCTTGAATCATGTTTTGCATCAAAATACAAGACAGAAAATTACCAGCAAAAATAAAGAATCACTTGTTAAAAGCAAGCGTTTATTCATAACACAGCTCATATTCATATTAAGGTTTATTTACTGTTATGGAAAGTGATAATGTTTATATGATCCATAGATGCATTATACATGTCAAGACTACTGTTTATGAAGATGTTTTAAACAATGGAATATCAAGAATCAAGTAAAAAAAAAAAGGGGGGGAGGAGTATTTTTGTTGATCTTAACGTTATATATTAGATACTTGGACTTTAGATCTATTGCTTCTTACATGAATAATGGTAAATAAACTTTAATTTTGTATGAAATTAGAAGCTAACTTGAGTCTGTAAAGTTTGCAAGCTTATTGACAAAGAAAAAGGATCAAGTCAAGAC
The DNA here is from genome assembly GCF_000149305.1 of Rhizopus delemar RA 99-880. Classification (NCBI taxonomy): domain Eukaryota; kingdom Fungi; phylum Mucoromycota; class Mucoromycetes; order Mucorales; family Rhizopodaceae; genus Rhizopus; species Rhizopus delemar. The sequence continues at coordinate 226,270 of NW_027137846.1, forward strand.
AAGTTGGTAATGAATCATATCAAGTGGATGAAGGGAACTGCTTGGAATTTAGGTCTTTACTGCCTAAGTGCTGGCAAACAAACTGAGGGTGCCTATTTATTTCGTATATTGAATAAGGTAAACAAGTTGTTGATATGAATAGCTTGTCTGAAACAGAACAGATACTAGATAAAGATACAACGAATACAACAAAGGAACAAAAGCTAGTGCACACTTTTATTCATTTATGCTGTCACTTTTTACCATTTCAAAAAGTAAGGCTACAATGATCTGCTGATAGTGGTTTGTAACAAAAAGTAGGAATCAGTACTGGAAGTGGGTGAAATGATTGAATATTTAAAAGAAAATCAAACGATTCTTCCAAATTGTTTAATAGACCTGCTTAGCTTATTTGAAATTGAATTCAATGTCTTACAAGATCAATTTGAGATGGCATTAGAAACATTTAAGGTAAGACAGTGATCATGAAACAAGAAGGATGCTGAATCAATGATTAGGCTTATATGAACCGAGAGAGTCACAGTATTGTTGTACTAGAACGCATGATGAGTTGAGTTGGAAAATAAGTTTTTTAATTCAGAACACTGACTATAAACATAGACATTGTACTACATCATCCACAATGCACAAATAAAAGTAAGTGTGAATGAATATAGATTATTTGATTCATATGATGATTATTATCAGTTGCGTTTTATGTACTCAAGGTATAAGATTAAAGTAACAAAAGTTTATTTAATGATTGAAAAGTATTTTCAAGAATCAAGTCAATTTATAAAGCAAGCCATAAAGATTTATGCAAAATGGACGCGACTTGTTATTTCAACAGGAATTAGTTGGAACAAGACAGAAGCATTAAGTCGTCTCAAATTATTTATGACTCAAAAGATTTATTTAAAAGTAAAACAGGAACAGATTGGATGGATTCTTAATGCTTCTTTTTCTTAGGAAAACTACCCACAAAATGAATTATATTACTTGATTGTAATCAGTTGGAATGAAGGGATCACATGCTACTTAAGGTAACACTACATGAATAAGGGAGAAGAAAGAGTTAATTATTATTAATAGTAATCAATTAAAAGGAGAAGATTGGTGTCGTATTTCATTTGAGTTATTGAATTATTATAAAGAACATGAAAAAAAGATTCAACTTCAGAAACAGGCAAATACACATCATTGTACATTTATTTATTTATTTATACTCGCATATAATAGATGCAACAAGCTCATCAAATATTTACCAAGGAAAAACAAGGAAAAATAAATTAATTAAGTAGCCTGATTATTATTATTTTTTTTTTTTTATTTTCTTTCTTTTAAAGAAATGACTCATTTGGGTTCAGCACTTGAAATTTATGATTTCATTGAACAAATTGGTGATGGTTCTTTTGGCACTGTACATAAAGCAAAACACAAGATTAGTCAAAAGATTGTAAAGATTTCTTTTTTTTTTAAAAATAATAAATGAAAACTCAACTATTATAGGTTGCTATTAAAGTAATGAAGAAAAAATATGAGACGATTGATGACTGCAAGGATCAATTTGAACCCAAATTATTACACTTGATTCCTCCTCATTTAAATATTGTTCAAATGTACGACAGTTGTTTTTCAACTCAAGGCGACCTTTCTTTTATTATGGAATTCATGGACGGTGGCAATTTATATCAATTGATGAGAGAAAGAAGACAACAACATTTACCACTTAGTAATTGTGAATTGCGTAATATTCTGTAAGGGTTTTTAATATAAAACAAGTACGTGTTATAACATAATTTATTAGTTTTCAAATATTATCGGCTGTGAGTCATGTTCATCATCATAATGTATTTCACAGAGATATGAAACCGGAAAACTTATTGATAGATTATAATCATGGAAAACCTATTATTAAACTTGCTGATTTTGGATTGGCTAGAGAATTAAACAGTGAACCACCTTATACAGAATATGTTAGCACAAGATGGTAATTAGATATTGATCGATAAGTAAATAATAATCTTTTAATCATAGGTACAGAGCACCAGAAGTATTACTTCGATCTACTGAATACACATCTTCTGTTGATCTCTGGGCGGTAGGGGCTATCTTTGCTGAATTAATTACTCTAGAACCATTATTTCCTGGTGAATCTGAAGTAGATCAAATCTATCGTATTTGTGACATATTAGGAAGTCCGGGTAACAATAAACTTGTACTGAAGAAAAAATTGATTCGAGCAGAGAAAAGGGCAAGTCCTGGTTTTGCAAGAAAGAAGATGATTGAAAAAGAAAATGATCAACATCATTCAGCTCATTCTACTTTATCTTCTTTGGATGGTGGTGGAGAATGGAAAGAAGGTGTTAAATTGGCTTATAAAATTGGTTTTAAATTTCCAAATGTAAATAGAATGAATCATTTATATTGTGTTCTCATCTTTTATTTAGTGTATTCCAAAACCATTAGAGACAGTGGTAAGAGGTGCATCTGATTCAATGCTTGACCTATTACGACATTTCCTCTTATTTAATCCTAGTTATCGTTGGTCTGCAGATACTGCTTTAAAACATGCCTTCTTTTTACAAGAAGATGAACCGATTCATAGAGTGATTCCAGTAGATATTGGACCTATTACACCACCTGATAAACATGAATCTATTCCGATCAGCAGAGGACTCTACTCTAGTAAATCCATCATCACCCCACTCGATCTATTACCTATACCCACTTCACCTCATCAGATCTGTCCTGATTGGGGTACAGACTCACCCAGTAGTAGTCGATCAGGTTCGATTACCACTCACATCGACCGATTCTTACATGATATCGAACCACCTCCATCACCCACAAACCATCATCATCACCATCATCCTTGGCTTACTTCCAGTAGACCGATCTATAGTTCACATGAAAAAGTACATCCGATCACAGACACACCACTTCATTATCGTTATGCATCCCATCAAAAGCAACGTTTGGATACACCAATTAAGGAAAACAAAAAGGAATATCACAACACAGTCGTCAATACCTTATCTGTCAGTAACAAGACATCCTTTCATTTGGATCACATACCACACTATGGACATCATCAACTCATCAAATGGACACCACCCATTCATTATTCAGAAGAATTATCAAAGCGACCAATACGATGTAGATCACCCGCTATATTCTCTGTTAAAAGTAATCAAGACATTTGGATCCATAAACAACAACCACCCAAATCACATCGATTCAATCTCTGGCTACCGTCTGATAATGATCCACAAGAAGAAGACAACAACGCTTTCTCTTTTCTACCTCTTCAATAAACACAATGGCCAACTTTACCTCTCTTTTTTTATTTTATTTTATTTTCTCGAATCAAAGAATGCTTACAAACAACCGGAACTTTTTTTTTTATCTATTTCCCCCCCCCTCTCTCTCTCTTTTATTTTCTTGTACAATGAACAACTTGAAGGCATTTTATTTGTTGTGTAAAATACGAGACAAGCGATGTAAACAATTACAAGAACATCAAAAAAAGATTCGATCTTTAGAACAAGCACTCTTGTTTGAAATACAGAAATCATTTGAAAATCAGATCAAGTGGGTCACAGCAGAAGAACATGAACTCGTTCATCATCGACAGGTCCTATTACATCGTATACGAACTCAGCATACCAACAGCAAGACCAAGTGGCGTCAAGAGATCATCAAGGAAGCCAAAGCTGCACAGATAGACGCAGCTCATCTTTTGGGCATAGAAAGAGCTCTTTTGTGTCTCAAACAGCAGATTCATCTTCACAGTCAAAAAGATGGACCCTTTATTCAATCCATAAAACAAACCTTTCTTGCCAACATGGACTAATTTTAGCTTTTGTGATTGGCCAAAATGATCGGTGGATAAAAAGTGCATTGTAGGAAATCCAGACTTTTTTTTTTCTTTTCTTTCTTTTCTTTTTTTTTTACTTTTTTTTGGGTGGGCACTATGGCAGTGGAAGAGTCACTGACAGCCTATTCCTATGTGGGCATTGCTATCTTTGTGTGTGTGATTGTATTTGTGATTAGACCTGTTAAACTAAAGATCAAAAAAGCAACAATTTATTTGAACTTGTCCAATGTTCCTTTATTAGGTGTACTTGTCTTATTGATTTGCAGAGCAATTAATTTTGATGTCGTCGTTAATGGATTTCTTGGTAGGCTTGGTGTTCAACCTTGGGGTCTATTGATCTTGATTTATTCACTTGTAAACAACAGTTTAGAATGAATTATAAAGCTAATGTGTCTTATAGGCCTACATCTGTATCTCTTTAGATATGACGGGTATATTTCAATTCTTTGCCTTTTGGGTATCACGAAAAGCAGGTAATCGTGGTATACTCGCATTCACTTTATTCTTCATCTTGACAACACTCATGAGCGGATTGACGAGTAACGATGTCGTCATTTTGACAGGCACTGTCTTCTTGTCCTACTTTACCAAAGTCTCAGACATTACACCCACTGCTTTTTTGATGAGTGAATTTACAACGGCCAATATTGCTTCGATGGCTCTCTTTATTGGTAATCCGACGAACGTGATCGTGTCTGAGGCGCACAAGATTTCCTTTATTACTTATTCCGCTTGGATGATCTTGCCCACCTTAGTCACCATCTTACTTTCCTATCTTGTCTTGCGTTTACTGTTTCATTCTCAAAAGTACTTGCCACATACCATTCAACCACCCGAGGCAGATCCCAAGAGTGTCTTGATTGATCCACATGGAGCCATCTTTGGATTCGTTCTTTTGGGGCTTTGTTTGGTGACTTTGGTGGGTACATCGTTTGTGAATGTGCCTGTCTGGATGGTGACCTTACCTTTTGCAGTGGTGATGTTCATTCGAGATATCAAGCATGATCTGGGTCTTTCCTTTAGGCGATTATGCTTTCAATTTAGACTGCATAAAGAACATGCTATGCAAACATCAGCAGTAGACAGATCAAACGCTACGATAATATCAGTCAGTGATTCCATCCTATCAACCAAAGAAGAACCTCAACCCATCACCACCACAAAAAAGCATCGTGTTTTTCTTAATTGGCTCAGCAGACGTCTTCCTACCGTAAAGGCCGTCATGTCACGTTTACCTTGGTCGATTTTGCCTTTCAGTCTGGGCATGTTTATCCTTATTGAGGCCTTATCCGAATTAGGATGGGTAGGTATCTTTGCTACGGCCATGACTGTATTCACAAAGAACTATGTCACGGCTGTTCTTGGCATGACTTTTGTCTCCATCTTGGCTTGCCAGTTATTAAATAATCTCGTAAGTGTTATTGTTCACTGCATGTAAACAAAGACGGCTGATGATGATGGTAGCCAATGACTATTCTATTTACACAAATCATACAGCATCCTAACTTTACGGCTCATGTACATTCTGATGCAGTCATGCAAGGATTTCTATTGGGACTCATTGTTGGAAGTAACCTGGGAGCGTGTTTGACATTAGTAGGAAGTTTAGCTGGCATCATGTAAAGAAATAGATGAAAATAATAGACGATATTGATTTATTATCTAGGTTTGATCACATATTAAAAACAAAAGGCATCTATACTTTAGGTTATTTTAAATTCTTAAAGTGGAATCTTGTCATTTTACCCATCTTGGCTTTGGGCGCTTCAGCTGTTGTGATTGGAGAAATCTGGTTTATTTATCTTCGTTAGAGTACTCTGTTTGTATTATATACTTTTTTTCGCTTTACATAATTTATAAACTACTTTTTATATACAAAAAGATGTGCTTGTATATTCAGTATTTATTCATATACAATCTTAATTTTATGTCAATTTTATTATCCTTTGGAGATTTATGACCCTCTTGGATAAACTGTAATGTCAAACGTTCTTCACTGAATGATATTTTGCATTTTTATCCTAGTCCACTTTGACAATTTAAACCAATCCATTTTATTTTTTTTTTAAAAAAAAAAAAGTATTTCTCTTCAATTCTAATTTTAGAATCTTTTGCTAGATTTATTAAACGTTTCAGGATTTTATTCTAAAAGCCTCTTGTATGATAAACACTCACATTTTAAGAAAAAAAAAAAATTAAAGTTCAAGGAGCTAGAGACACTAGAAGAAGGATTCCTGTGTAATACTCATTCACTGTTTGATCAGGCGTATCTTTATAGAACGATAAATCTTAAAAGCCGTGATTAAGTAACAAAATAAAAAGAGAGTTATTAGTAGAAAAGGGTTACATCTCAACTTCATGTTTAGTAATAGTTGATCTCATTATTGATCAAGACGATTTGAATACATTTACTTGGTAATTTGTTGACTTTAACAAATTCACAAGTGTACTTGTAACCTACTTTTATTATCGCTAGAGATTATAAGCTGCTGAGAAAATGGATTGAATTCGCCGAGTAAGAGCATCAAGAAGTTGAATAAAAATTGAACATAGAGACATACCCATACTATCCAAGTTTGATTGACAAACTAAGCTTTTAAAATGAAGACACTTTTTTTAAACAAATGCACTATCGCCTTTTAAGGAGAAAAAAAGAATAACAATCATAAACTAATAAACAAGAATAAATTCTCCCCCTTCTTCCCACTGACCAAGTAACATCAAGTGCCATTGTATGCTTTACCCTTTCCTTACTTTTCTAGAAAATGAATTTTAATGTTTTATTGACAGTTTGGTAACATGAATAAAAATGGAATGATTTTGGAATAGTCCATTGATTGTACACAAATAATCTAGTGATGCAATCCATTGAATGACTGGCATAGAAGAATACAAGTTTCAAAATTAACAAATAAAAACATTTGATCGCATTGTTCTCTTTCTGCATCATGTAATTTATTGACAACTTTATAGTATGAATCTTGTTCTATTTTGATGTATTTTCAAGTCGCAATAAAGTTTAAAAGAAATCTTAAAAATCGGACATTGACCATATTTGGAAAACAAAAATGGTTTTGTTGTGATGGTAACCAAAAAAAAAAAGGTTTATTAAAAGCAATAAAGGAGAGTAGAACCCCTCTTTTTTTTTTTTTCTTCTTTTTCTCCAACAATGGGCACTCTATTCAATAGATCCAATTATCGGCTTTATGTTCTATTGGCATCTATTCTAACAAGTTCAATTCTTTACCAAAAACTATCAAATGCAATCTTTGTTCCCAAACAACTACAACATATTCCCAAGGTAAACACGTTACAGTGGTTTTGGAGTGTTTTGATTGGTGAAAGCCACGATGTACGCGTGAAACGGTTGGTGCTGCCCATCATGAACAAGTATGGACTTTGTCTCAAGTATGTTATGGGAAACTGGACACTGACTGTGGCAGATCCTCATTATCTTCAGATGTTACTGAAGGATATGAAAAGCTTTCCAAAGATACAAGTCGCCATGGATCCTGTAATTCATTCAAAAGAAGTGAAAGAAACATAAAGCATACTAACACGATTTTTCTTATTAGGATTTGATATTAACGAATCAAGCACCTAGTTTAAGTAACTGTAGCATGAATGATTGGAAAAGACAAAGAAGTATAGCCAATCCAATTTTTCAGAGAGCGATGCCGGTAGAAATATTTGGAAATGTTGTATTAAAGCTGTTTAGATCAGTTGACACGTTGAATCAAGACGGTGTGATTGATATGGCTGACTATGCAAAAAGGTATTTGTTGTGGTGAGATGCCAAAGGTATATTGACACGAGGCTGTAGATATGCATTAGACTGTCTTGGACTCGGTTTATTCGTAAGTTACACATATTACTGCATACTTGGAATTGATCGACAGCATACAGGATTTTGATATGGCTGCAGTCTCCAACCCTGAATCCTATTATTCGACTCTTTACAAGGAAGCGTTCAGTATCGTTAGGGATCCACTTGTTTATCTCTTCCCTGCATACACACGCATTCCTTCTAAATGGATTCCTTACCGTAATCGTGCTCACGTAGCAAATGAACGACTGCGAAGGATATTTTATGAGGTCATTGAAGAAAAAAAGGCGGCACCTTCAACCAGTTCGGATTTACTGTCCTTGATGATCAAGGCCAATCACAGTGAATCTGACGTTGCTTATTTAACAGACGATGAATTGATTTCCAATCTATCCACTTTCTTTGTTGCAGGTAAAATATTCGTCCAGCGGTATGAGAGGGCTTATGTTGTATGAAAACAAGGTCATGAAACAACGGCTAGTGCCATTGCTTCCTTCTTTTATTATCTTGCGGCTCATCCTGATGTTCAAAAGAAGGCAAGAAAGGAAGTTTTACTGATCTTAGGTGATGATCCTGATGATATCCTTCCTACCGATAAACAATTGAAGCAAATGACTTTTCTCAACTATTGTATTAAAGAAACCATGCGTATCAATCCTCCCACGTCGGGTAACTTGCCTCGAATGACAAGTAGAGTCATTTTGATTGGCAATTTTTTAATTCCAAAAGACACCATCGTCCACCTCGTAAATCATATTCCTCTTTCAGATGTCCTCTCTTTTAACAACCTATCATAGGAATTGTATTGTGTACATCATTTGGAAAAATACTGGGATCGGCCGCAAGAATTTATCCCTGAAAGATTCGATACAGCAAGCAAGAACTATAGGGAAAATGCAGTATGGATGCCCTTTGGTTATGGTCCTCGAACATGCATCGGTCTTAATTTCAGTTTATCTGAACAACGTGTGCTCTTGGCCATGATGCTGAAAAAGTTCTGTTGGAAGTTAGCACCCAACAGTGAACATCAACATGGCTTAAGGAATGCGCACGGTGGCGGGATTGGTCTTTTAGGTCCTGAATCATTAAAGATCCAATTAATAAAACGTTATGCCTAAAGCTTTTATTTTGTACACGATCCTTTCCATACAGAACCATCCCTGTATACTTCTCGTTTCCAAATAGGGCATTTCGATTTGAGCTCATCAATCAAATATTCTGTAGCATGCATAGCGTCCCCTCTGTGGGTTGAAGAAACGGCAATCACCACACTCACTTGTCCTACAGGCACGGTCCCTGTTCGGTGATAGATTGCGATATGTTTTAAATTCCATTGTTTGCGTGTACTTGCTATGATTTCCAATAGTACTTTTTTGGCCATGGGTTCATAAGCTTCATAGTCTAATTTGATTACTTCTTTATCTACTCTCGAGATACGTCGTGAGTTTTTTTTTTATTTTTTATTTTCATTTTACCTTCAAACGTATTTCTTGTAGTACCAGAAAACGTAGAGATAGCTCCCGCTGAATCATCATGAACTTGGCTTGTTATATAGTCTAAAGAGGGTATGTCTTCACTTGTTATCTCCACAATATCCTTTGTCATTAAATCGTTTTAATTTTTTAAAAAGAAAAAATTAAAAGCACTTTCAAAAAAGAGGTGGCGGTCCATAAGGAAGGTGATCCGGGCCGGGCTGGATATTATTTTTTTGGATTGTCTTCTGTGTAAACTGAATACCAATCTTTATGCGTCTTATCTCACTTGACTACACAAGGAACATTTTCATGCTTGCATGTTGTTTATGTTCTTATTTGTTATAGAAAAAGCCTTGCTATGTCAATGCATCTGCTACCACACCTTATATTTCTTTCTTTTTTATCTTTATATGAGTGCAAGCGCTATCCTATCTAAAAGTTTTCCAAAACTTTCTCTTCAATGTACAGCACTTATTACTCTATATAACAGTGAGAAACCAAACCTAAGGAACAGCATTGTATCTTACAAAAGACCCTATAGCTAACCGACATCATCAACTTATTATATAATCAAAACCAAGGGAAGGAAACACAGAAGGGCAAAACAAAAGGCAGAAAAGAAGAAGAAAAAAGCAAGTAACAGGATGAAGAGTATCAGAGCAATGATGAATCACTAAAGACAGAAAAGCCAAGAAAGGGTTTTTAGACAAAATTAGCAAACAAGAAGATGCAGTGAGTAATTCCTGATGATAAAGCTGCTTTAGTTTGTCCTGTTAATTACAATCATAGTTGAAAGCATATGAACAGGACAACAAAGAACAGAGACATGTGCTGTTGAAATCAAACTAAAGTGCTTTGATCATTCCTGTTTTAACCTCGTTCTAAACAAGCATACATCTTGCTGTAGTCATGTACCCCTGAACATTTTATTTTGATCAATATTTGTATATTGAAGAGCTTATTTATTGGATTAACAAAAAAAAACTGCAAGTGATGCTATACTTCTGGCCGCATACGTAAAAATACACTTACATGTACATTATTTGAAGCCAATATCATTCAAGCTATTCAAAATATTGTACCAGAGAATATTTATAAAAAAAAAAATTGTGTAGTTTTTCAAACATCCCTTTGGTCATATAAAAGCATCCTTACGATTCATTTAATAAGAAAAGCAAAGTGCATAAAAACTATATATTGTTTAAGGACAACTTATAAAGTAGACAGATACTTTTTAGGAACACTCCTTGACAGTTTGAAAGACAAGAATTGACAAGACTGGAAGGGGCAGAAGTCACTTTAGCAAATGATATTTCATTCAAGTGTATTATTCCTAGTTTTAGTATCACACTATGATACTCTATGATCATATTGCACAAACATGAGTAATAGTTTGTATGCTTGTCACTTGCAAGTACCTTTGTACACTGGCACATGCACAATAAAGGCAGTCAAGATGAATCATCGTGTGGCTTATAGGTCGAATATATTATTCACTCATTTTTTTCGCCTTTTCTTTGTTTTTTTTATATATTGTATATACTTGAAAAATATGTCTGCTGAACAAGCTGATACGACAAAGAAAGCTACAGGTGGTGAAGGTATGTTAGCTTTGTGTGAATAACAAGAAAGAGAGAAGCTAACGTTACAAAAGTTGTTTATGTTGATGAACTTGCCGGATGTGACACTAATGGACAAGGTTCTGAAGCTGCACCTTTCAAGTCCATTTTAAAAGCTATTGAATTAAAGGGTGAAGATATCAAGATTCAAATCAAGAAAGACGCTGAAGGTTTCAAGGATATCTCTGGTGCTGCTTTCAAGAAGGCAAAGAAAACATTTGCCGAACAACAAAAGAAGGCCAAGAAGCTTTTGGAACAACAAAAGAAGCAAGAGGAAGAATTAAAAAAGAAATTGGAAGATGAAGCCAAGGCTCTTGAACATGCCAAGTCTATTGTGCTCACCGAAGATACATCTCTTCCAGTTGCCGAAAAAGTAAAAAAAAAAATTGATAGGACAGACAGGGGAGATAACCTATTTTTGTGAAACATTAGATCAAAATCCGACAATCGACTGAGAAGAGAGGTAAGCGTGTCAAGATCTCTGGTTGGGTACACCGTCACCGTGTTCAAGGTAAAGACATGATGTTTGTTGTTCTCCGTGATGGTTCTGGTTACTTGCAATGTGTGTTGACTGGAAAATTGGTAATTGAAATGAATAGGAAAATTGGATTGAAATTGACGCGTTCTTTTTTTTCTATAGTGTCACTCTTATGATGCTATTACACTTTCAATTGAATCCACCATCACTGTTTATGGTGTTATCAACGAATTACCTGAAGGAAAGACCGCTCCTGGTAACCATGAATTGGTTGCTGATTATTGGGAAATCGTTGGTAAGGCTCCTGGTGGTGATGATGCCTTCACTAACAAGGTTACGCCTGACGCTGATCCTTCTTACCTCTTGGATAACCGTCATCTTGTCATCCGTGGTGAGACTGCTTCTGCCGTTTTGAGAGCTAGAGCTGAGGTTATCAAGGCTTTCCGTGCCTTTTATGAAGAATCTCACTTTACTGAAGTCACTCCTCCTTGTATGGTTCAAACCCAAGTTGAAGGTGGTTCTACTCTGTTTGCCTTCAACTATTATGGTCAAGAGGTAAAAGAAGGATGATGTTGGATTGCTCAAGTACGATATTTATTTAATTACCTTAGGCTTATTTGACTCAATCATCTCAACTTTACCTTGAAACCGCTCTTCCAGCTCTTGGTGATGTCTTTTGTCTTGCTGAATCTTATCGTGCCGAAAAATCTCATACCCGTCGCCACTTGTCTGAATATTCTCACTTGGAAGCTGAAATGGCCTTTGTAACATTTGATGAATTATTAGACCACCTCGAAAACATGATGTGCTTTGTCATTGACCGTGTCATGGCTGATGAAGCTACCTCTCAATTAATTAAGCAACTCAACCCTGATTTCAAAAAGCCTGAGCGTCCCTTCCTTCGCATGAAGTATGCGGATGCCATCGCCTATTTGAAAGAACATGACATTAAGAAGGAGGATGGCACATTTTATGAATTTGGCGAAGATATTCCTGAAGCCCCTGAACGTGCTATGACAGACAAAATTGGTCGTCCTATTTTCCTCACACACTTTCCTCATGAAATCAAGGCATTCTATATGCAAAAGGATCCATCAGATAGACGTGTGACTGAAAGTGTGGATGTATTGATGCCTGGTGTAGGTGAAATTGTAGGTGGTAGTATGAGAATGCACGATAGAGTAAGTCGATTTTGCCCTTATTACTTTTGCCTTTTCTAACGACTTGTTTTAGGAAGAATTATTAGAAGCTTATGCTAAAGAAGGTATTGACCCTTCCCCTTACTATTGGTACACTGATCAACGTAAGTATGGTACAACTCCTCATGGTGGTTATGGTCTTGGTGTTGAACGTTTCCTTGCTTGGTTACTCAACCGCTATACCGTTCGTGAATGTTGTCTTTATCCTCGTTTCACTGGTAGATGTACTCCTTAATAACAATAAAAATTATTATTTCAATATTGTATAAAACAGTCTAAAATGTCCTCAACTCCCTCCCCTTCTCCTCTTTCCCGCACATGCAAGAGATAAAAACCCGCCTTAGAAATTCGATAATGATCGATTCAATAACAATAAATCGTTACACCAACCTCTCCTTAAATTCTCCCTTTTTTTTATTTTTTTTTTTTCCCTCTTACTTCTCTGTTTATGCTGCAGAACATGATAGAATAAAAATTGCCATAATTTTAAATGTCAATTATCCATGATTCCCCAATTTTTTTTTTACTTTATTTCCTATTTCTCCTTTTTTATCATATTTTTGTCGATTTTTATTTATTTGTTCCACTTTTACCCCTTTAAGAAAATTACAAATTTCAAGCATACAAAACTAAATATGATTTCTATTTGATAAAGATGACGATATGAAAAAAAAAAAGTATGTTTAATACAAAGGGGCCTATAAATCAAAGAAGGGGAAAGAAATGAATTCGATGATTCCATTTTGTAAGCGTTGTTAAAAAAGTATAGAAATTAGATTTATGAACTAGACTTGATCACCCTTTGTAAACAAATACAAACAAACAGATTGGGCGTTGAATGCATCATTTCTTTCAAATGAACACATGCCTTAGTTTGTTTTGCCCTTTGATTTTTAGTAACAATACAGATCAGTAGGAGTTATCCTCTCTCTCTCTCTCTTTTTCTCTCCTCAAACTCTCCTTATCTTAAATTAAATAGGTACACTTGTATTTCTACCCCAAATCAAAAAGGGGGTATCAACGAGATATATAAAGCTCATGATTTTTGTATTTTTGACAGTTTCATTCAAATGGCGCCTTGTTCCGATAAACAACCCAAACGACGTTATAAATGTCCTTTATGTCCCAAATCATTCTTTAGACTTGAACACAAAAAGAGACATATTCGAATTCATACCGGAGAGAAACCTCATGCGTGTCATTACCCTGGATGTGACAAGCGATTTTCTCGTTCGGATGAACTCATTCGTCACGGCAGAACACACGACATCGTTCAACAAGACAGAGTTCTTTTACCACCTTTAAGATCAATATATCCAATCTCTGTCAAACCTCAACCAGTTGAATGCGATATTCATCATCAACCACTCCTATATTATCAAACATTATCACAAACAGGATGTAATCATTCACCTCCTTACAATAGAAACATATCACTGCCTCCCATTCGAACATTATTATAAACTACTGTATATAACAACACCTTGTGTTCTTTCTTTTTTTAATTTATAATAGAAATAATAATATTAATAAAAACCACCCCTCTCTCTCTCTCTCTCTCTCTTAAAGTAAATCGTGTTGTCAAACAATAGGAGATGAGGAGTCAGAATAAGCGGGGAAATGTAATGTACAGTAATGCCATCATTTGGGGGGGGGTTTATTCGCTCTTTTCGTATTCATTCGCCTTTTTGCCACTTTTTTTTTTTTTTTTTTTTTTTCCTGGCAAAAAAAAAGGAGTAAAGCATTGTTAATGAAAAAGAATGGTAGATTTGTGTGACATCATTCTAATCGCTCGGATCAGTTTTCTTTTTTGCTGTTATTCTTGTTGCAATATTGTGCTTATATTATCATTATGTATTAAATGCAAACTAGTACCTATTTTAATTCTATAAAGTGTATTCAAGAACAAAGTTTGCTTCTGATCACATTGGCCTTATCTTACATTAAGCTCATTTTTGAGAAAGTCAGTTATATTTCTTGTTATTTAGAATTCAAGTAACAATGTACCGCACAACAAACAGTTTCTTTTTTGAAGTCTTGTGTTTCTATAATATTGTTACATTGACTAGACTTTTATCAAATTTCTCTCCTTTTTTTCTCCATCTTTTTCTAAATATCAATAAAAGGCAAGTGGTAGTTAAAGAAGATTAAGGCATGCATTCAATTATACACAGCTTTTCTTGTTGATGAATTGAGCACAGTGTAATCTATATTGAATGTTCATTTAAAGTTGTTCTAGTCTACACTCTTTACTTGAGTCGAGATGTTTTAGCAAAAAGACATCATCCGTCTTTTAGTTATCCTGTTATTAGAAGAGTAGTTTGTCCTTGGCGTATTCCCTGTTAAAGAAAATTTCTGAATAGAAAATCAAGAAATGCATTTATACTTTTTAGAAAGCCGCATGGACATAGTCATTCTCTTCTCTAAACTCTCTTCCTTTCTACAGCAGTTGCATCTTAGTTAATGCATCTGACTCCATTATTGGAATTTCTTAATAAAAGCTCATGTAATTATTTAAATTCACAGGTTGGTTAACAGATAGTTCCTTTTCGATTTGATTGGCTATCTTGGCGATATTCATCAATGGTACTATTCTAAACTTGCAGTATTGGACAAATCTGAATCTACTTGTTCTGTAATATCATTTGGATCGGAAATTGGGGGTCATAACGATACTAAAGTAATGTAGATATCCTCAGGGGTTTTTTTGCCTACAATTTTTTTTAGATGCCTAAAAGCATAATTGACAGAAAATAAAAAAAGTAAACATAGTGTTTGCCTTTTTCTGTTTATTAAATCAGAACAGTTCATTTATAAATTCAATATACATTCAAGTGCACTTCTATAGTTGTTGATTCCACTTGTTCATTCAATTGCTTTACAGATGAGCATATAACTTACATCTATTAACAATCTAAAGCTTTAGAGTAAAATAATAGATTTTCAAATGAGTTTTTGAAATAAACTGAAGTGAACATTTGATCCTTACACTATTATCATGCTAAGCATTTATAAAGAAAATATACACAATATAATCCTACAATGATTCTTTTCGTATCATCCAATAATAAAGAAGCCTACTATAAATTGCATAAAGTAAACGCAAAGGATCGGAAAAAGATAGTAAAAATGCTTTAATACCAGGTCAACACATATTTGGGCTAGGAAGTCTCTTCCTTTTTTTTTGGTATACAGTTTTGATTTATTGGACCTGCTCAAGAAAAAACAAAGAATATTTGTTTCTTCTTTTTCATAAAATAGAATAATATTAAAAGTTGTATAAAATAGTAGGAGAAATCTATAATGTACTTGCTCTTAGTTCTTACAGGTTTGTGAAATAGTGATGTGGATTTTAGGACTTTTAAAATTTTTTTTTTTCTTCAAAAAAAAAAAAAAAAAAAAAAAAAAAAACGCGTCCTACTTTTCCCTTTCTTTCTTTTTGTTGAAAATATGAATTGCCATTCATATAATTCGTACATATTTGAGACTAATCTCAAGTTAATATTTGCAGTTCTTATAGCACACTATTTTATTTCGGCTTTAAACATTAATGTCATCAACTACATTATAAATTCTAGATTGGTATATTCACTTAGTAAATATAAATGAATTTTTAAAACACAAACAAGAGAATCTCATTTATTATCTAGAAACATTATTCATTCTTCGATGCTGTTACAATTTATGGTACAGTACTAAACATATTACAACGCCCATTGTTGCATCATACAAATTCCCTTTGAGCAAATATCTGTTTGGTAAGAAAGAAAAAAGGTTTTTAATATTCCTTTGTTGACAACATGATCATATAGCTCCTAGCCCTTTGACCAAAAGCATCCTTAACTTTATTAGAAAATTATTCAATATTCTTCGAAAACCACAACCTGTCAGTACTGAACCAACCAAGCCTCCTGCTAAACAACCTGTATCGATAGTCGATACCTTTCAAAAAGCAGAACAAATGTTTTTAGCTAATGTTAAAAATACCAAGGCCCCTACGCTCAATTCTCTCAACAGCAACACCAATCCTGTTTATCGCGATTCTTTAACAGATATAAAAGAAGCATCCAAGGCCTCTAAACTAGAACGAGACAATTTAAAAGAACAGGTCTTTGGTACTGAATCTACACAACTACCTACACTTCGCTTTGTACCTTGTATACAAGCTCCTGCTACGCCCCTTGTTAAAAGAGATCGTTCTCTTTGGCATTTAGCTAGAACGCCTCAGCTTACGGAAGAATTTAGAATGGAACAAGCAGAAGCATATCATCAAGATTGGAGTAAGTTTAATGATGAAAGGTCACGTACTCATTATCACAAGTTAAATGAGGCAAGTTTTTGGTTTTTATTATATATAAAATCCCACTTATATGTGTTATATAGGCATTGTTAAAGCATATATTCAGACCT
The DNA here is from genome assembly GCF_000149305.1 of Rhizopus delemar RA 99-880. Classification (NCBI taxonomy): domain Eukaryota; kingdom Fungi; phylum Mucoromycota; class Mucoromycetes; order Mucorales; family Rhizopodaceae; genus Rhizopus; species Rhizopus delemar. The sequence continues at coordinate 243,136 of NW_027137846.1, forward strand.
CTTTTGAAATCTATTGAATCATTTGAAATCGTCTTGTCAAACTCTGGACAAAACATTGTTACTTGTGATCCTAAATTTATGGCTATCACGATGCTTTTACCTGAATTCAATAACAATGTAAATAGCATGATAACGTTGTAAAACATGATAATAACCTGTGTATTAGGAAAACTTTTTATTCAACCTTAGTGAAATACATCAACTTATCACTATCAATGGTCGTACGGATGCAGAATCTAAAAAATATACTCTTGAACGAGTAAAAGAGCTTTCAAGCAGTCAAAGAATGGCTGCATTCAGAGGAATACCTAAAATAAAGGGAATGCCTTCTGATGCTGAGGTATATAATGATATCGCTTGTATATATGTAGCTAACGTCTTGAATAGATTATCTTTTATATCGTACGTACCTATTTGAAGATGCGTGAACCACATATCGTACCACCTCTATTACCTGTAAGTATTATTTTGACTGTCATTAGAGATTCATAAACTCATTTTATATCTTATAGCTTGAAGGCGATGTGTTCAAGTTTTTGTTAATCTATGTTAAAATGACACCGGAGTAAGTACTGCAGATCTTTATGAAATACACCAAACTTATCTTTATCTAATAGACTTTCATGGGGTGTCTTTTAAAAATAACTTTTTTTTTATAAAACTCTTGACATAAATCATTCTGACCATCAATGTACTTATAAATCACAATATCTTTAACAAATTAAAACATAAAAAATGAGTTCATTAACTAAACTGTAATAGTCTCGAGAAAAAATTCTAGTAAAGCACACGACAATAGATGTCTATTGAGAGTAAGCCAAGTATTGAGCTTTTTTTTTGAGATACTTGAACGAAAAGCATTTTTAATGATAGGAGAACTAAATGTGATTGTTATTCTTTGTGTTGTTTGATCGAATATGAAACTTCTATTAAAAAATTCGTCTTTGGCCACAATAAACTTATTGCAACAATAAAATACCCTCTCCTTTTGAAGTCACTTAAAAAAAGCGAAATTCCAATCACATTCAAGGAAGAGCAAATAAATTAAAAAAGCGCAACGAACGACTCAATTATCAGACACGCCAGACCTTTTCTTTTTTTTTTAAAAAAAAAATTAAAACCAAATTCAAGAATACACATTACAACTTTACAACTTTGACAACATGTCTGCAGGTCCACCATCCCCTTCAAGGTATACAGGATTGTTAATTAAGAAAAAAAAAAAAGAGCGTGTGTTTTATAAATAATTTCGTGTATACGCAGACCATTGAATTCTTCTGGAAAAAGTTCGAGCAATACGAGTAGTGGCCACAGTAGCCCAAATAAGCCTTATATCAACTACAACTCACAAACAGATAGCAGTCCTTTCCCCAGAACAGAACCTTATCATATACCAACTTCTAATGTTTTACCACCTTTACCATCCAATGGCACTTTTGATAGACCAAGTACAAGTAACCAAGTATATCGACCACTTAATGTAAAGGATGCTCTAAGTTATTTGGATCAAGTCAAGGTCAAGTTCTCTGACCAGCCCGAAGTATATAATCGATTCTTGGATATAATGAAAGAATTTAAAAGCCAAGCGTATATAAATCATTACGGATACACATCTTACAATATTAATACCTCTGTTTAGTATTGATACACCAGGAGTGATTGAAAGAGTATCTAGTTTATTTCGTGGACATCCAACACTTATTTCTGGATTCAACACATTTCTACCACCAGGATATCGTATTGAATGTTCAGTAGATGATCATGCAAGGGACGTGATCAAGGTGACTACACCTAGTGGAGCGACAACAACAAGTACTACAAATAATTTCCATTTTAAAAATGCACCCAGTACCACTTCATTTTATACTCCACAACAACAACAGCAGCAACAACAAGTGATTGATGAAGCATCACGTCGACCTCCTATTGAGTTTAACCATGCTATCAACTATGTCAACAAGATCAAGAATCGGTTTGCCAATGATCCCGACGTCTATAAACAATTTTTAGAAATACTGCAAACCTATCAAAAGGAACAAAGACCTATTACAGAGGTATACAGTCAAGTCCAAATTTTATTTAATGGCGCCACAGATCTTTTGAGTGAGTTCAAGCAGTTTTTGCCCGATACAACCGCATCCAAGCGACAAACCAAGCGGAGAGCCGTGACACATTCACCCAAGCAAAAGAAGAGCAAAACGAGTCACTCTGATCTATCCGATCTTCGATCGGTCTCCTACTATGATGAGCCAGTGATGTCTGCTGAAGAAACCGAGTTCTTTGAACGTGTCAGGAAATACATTGGAAACAAGACGACTTATTATTCGTTCCTTAAAGTGCTCAATTTGTTTTGTAGACAGATATTGGATCAAAATACACTCATCGAACGATGCGAGAGCTTTTTGAGTGGAAATAAGGAATTGTTCCATCAGCTCAAAACTATGGTGGGTTATCAAACCCAAGATAAAGTAATTGAAAATGTACCTACATCATCTTCAAGACTTGATATCGCTGGCTGTCCTGAATGTGGTCCAAGTTATCGTTCTGTGCCAAAGTCAGTAAGTACCGAGTATTCTCCACAGAGTATTATTTCCCCTAAACCATTACTTTATATAGTGGCAGAAATTGCAAAAATGTACAGGAAGAGATGATCTTTGTAAAGAAGTCTTGAATGATCAATACGTATCTCATCCAACCTGGGCTAGTGAGGATGGAGGATTCATTGCATCAAAAAAGAATATCTATGAAGAGTCACTTCACCGCGTAGAAGAAGAAAGGTAAATCACCCTAGAATGTCTGTTTAGTCAATACTAATCTTTTGACATAGATATGATTATGATATGAATATCGAAGCTAATCTGAATACGATATCATTATTGGAACCCATATCCAAGCGAATCAGTTCAATGTCTGAAGAAGAGAAGAAGAATTTCAAATTGCCTGTTGGCTTGGGTGGGCCCTCTCAAACGATTTACCAGCGTATCATTAAAAAAATATACGGAAAGGAGCAAGGTGCGGAGGTCATTGACACATTGCATAATCATCCTGCACAGGCAGTGCCTATCATCTTGAAACGACTTAAGCAAAAAGATGAAGAATGGAGAAAGGCGCAAGTAAGTTGTAGAGATGAACAAAATGGGACACGCTTGCTTAATAGGTTTTTGTGTAGCGTGAGTGGAATAAAGTGTGGCGTGAGATAGAGATAAAGAATTATTACAAGGCGCTGGATTATCAAGGCGTGAATTTCAAGATCAATGATCGTAAAGCCATGTCTGTCAAAGCACTTGTGACTGAAATAGAGGCCATTCGTTTAGATCAAGAGCAAGAAAGTAGTTTCAAACCACAATTTGTATATGAATTTAAGGATAAACTGTTATTCAAGGACGTCGCTCGTATCCTTTTTAGTTATTTCGAAAGACAAACTATTTACGGATCAGCGGATTGTGAGGTGATGAAGGCCTTCATTGAAATGTTTTTGCCCGTATTTTTTGATGTACCTGATGTCAAGCCTGAAAAAGATACAAATAAGTTGGAAGCAGATGAGGAAGAAGATGTGGATGAAGAAATGAGTGAAGACGAATCTTTTGTAGAAAGAGAGAAACCCACGAAAGAACAAGAACCAGAAGAAAAGAGTATGGACGATGAAGAACTGCTGTCTATTGCAGCAGAGCCCATGGAGACAGACGAAGTTGAAAAAAAGGAAGAGGACAAAGAAAAGAAAGAGATGGAAGAAGATAAACATGGATATAAAGTGTATACATTATTTGGCAACACGCCTTTTTATTGTTTCTTTCGTTTGTTTCAAATGGCCTATGATCGTTTAGGAAAGATGAAACAATTGGATAAAGAATATCAAGCAGATCCATCAAAAGCAAAATACCAAAGTAAAGCAGCTGTTGGATTAGGAATCAACCACAAAATATTTCAACATTGTAAGTTGAACATCGCAGAGCGTACTTGTATACTTACGGTTTGTATAGTAAATTTGGACTTTAAAGAAGGTTATTATAAAGCTTTGTTGAAGTTAATCGATCATTTCTTTGATGATGAATTGGATCAGCAAACATTTGAAGAATGCGCAAGATACATATTTGGCACAAAAGCTTATATGCTTTTTAGCATTGATAAACTGATGCAGTCTATTACTCGTCAAGTAATGTATAATCATTAATCTATGAAAACAAAACATATTAACAATACAATAGCTTCATCATATTGTATCTGATACAAAAGCACAAATGTTATTATCTTACTTTAAACAACATCAAGAATATTCAAGACGCTCAGTAGAATTAACAAATGCTTATCTACTACAAGTCATAGAAGCGTTAGCTGGTGAAGATGAAGCTTATAATTTGACTTTTAATGCTTTGAAACGTACACTTTCTATTCAGATACTTTTAAAGGATGATGAACCGTTTAAGTTATATGATGAAGAAGCATACAATGAATATGTAAACAGCTATACTGATTGGGAACATGAAACATTAGGCGTAGATAGAAAGCGAGTTAATACACCATTCTTAAAAAGGTATCTGAACTATGAATACTTTCAGAGATTGTTTCTAACTTCATTGCTCTTAGAAATATCCAACAACAACCACCGTATCACATGAAATCAAATATGGAATACAAGATTTGCAGGAATACCTATCATTTATTCTATGTGATAGGTACTGAAGATTCAGTTGTATGTAAAAAGAACCAAGACGTGCTATTTAATGAAGCAGAGGATAAAAACAAACGTTTTCAGTCCTGGCTGAATAGTAAAAATAATAACAGTGAATAATAAAAGAGGGTGTAAATAACACAAATTCTCTTTTCTTTTTTAATTTATTTTATGCCACCCATTCAGACCAGCAAACGTTTAAAGGCTCTAAGAGACTTGTTAAAATCTGAAAATTATAATGTAGACGCCTTGTAAAATATAAAGTGAATATTTGAATACGCGAGAAAAACTTAAATATTTTTTAGCCTTGTTCCTTCAGAAGACGCTCATCAAGTAAAATGCAATCAAATACAACTTGACATTGTGTTCTAATCTCAAATTTTAGAGTGAAATTGGATCCGAGTGTGATTTAAGAAGAGAATGGATTTCTGGGTTCAGTGGCTCTGCTGGATTCGCCATTGTCACTTTGACCGATGCTTATTTATTCACTGACGGTAGATATTTTTTACAAGCAGAGGAACAGCTCGATGAAAATTGGACACTTTTTAAACAAGGACTTCCTGATGTTCCTACTTGGCAAGAATTTCTTATAGACGTAAGACACACAGACTATGCTATATATACAAAAACCTAACGAGCTACACTCAGAGACTTCCTCCAGGTTCTCGCATCGGTATGGACTCTACCTTGATTACCTTGAGTGATGCACGTGAACTAGAAGAGCAACTCGAGACTGTTCAATCTCACCTCATACCTGTCAGTCCAAATCCTGTAGATCTTGCCTGGGGCAGTGATCGACCACAGCGATCACACGACGCGTTATTTATCCACACCATTGAGTACGCGGGTGAAGCCTATCAAGATAAGCTCAATAAGGTGCATAAATATCTCTTTGAGAAAAAACACTTTGGTGTGATTGTGTCCGCATTAGACGAGATCGCTTGGTTGTTCAATTTAAGAGGATCTGATGTGGATTGTAGCCCTGTGTTTTATGCTTATGCTCTCATCACTCAGACAGAGGCAACACTCTATGTTCAGCAAGAGAAATTGACAGAGGTAGTACATCAACATTTGCAGGGTGTTCAACTAAAGCCTTATGATGCCATCTTTGATGAATTAAAAACAATGCAATTGACAGATGGCCAAAAGATCTGCATTGATGAAAATACCAGTATGGCGATTGCTCTGGCTATTGGGCTCGTAAATATAAAAAGAAAAAGAAAAAAGTGCATTCTAATTTTGTGATCGACGTACTAGAATAATGTAGTTGAGGATCGCTCATATATCAACGACTTGAAGGCAATCAAGAATGAAAGAGAACTGAAGGGCATGCGTGACTGTCACATCCGAGATGGTGCTGCCTTGGTCCAATTCTTTGCCTGGCTTGAACAAAGACTATTAGTAGGAGAAAAGCTGGATGAGGTTCAAGCAGCAGACCATCTTGAAAAATTACGCGCCTCTCAGCAAGACTACGTAGGACTTTCATTCCCTACTATCTCTAGTAGTGGCCCTAATGGTGCCATTATTCATTATGAGCCTAAACGTGGTCAATGTCGCGTGGTTGATAAAGACGAAATCTATTTATGTGATTCAGGAGCTCAATATAAGGATGGGACGACTGATGTTACGCGTACATTTCATTTTGGACAGCCGACAGCCTATCAAAAGACTTGCTTTACTGCCGTCTTACAGGGACACATTGCCCTTGATACAGCCGTCTTTCCTCCAGAGACCAGTGGTTATTTATTGAACTCGTTTGCTAGAATGCCTCTTTGGAAACTGGGGCTTGATTATCGACATGGTACTGGACATGGTGTAGGCTCCTTTTTGCATGTACATGAAGGACCTCACGGAATTGGTACCAGGGCATCTTGCCCTTTGGCTCCTGGTATGACTGTGACAGATGAACCTGGTTATTATGAAGACGGACAATTTGGTATCCGTATCGAAAATGTGTTACTAGTTCGAAAAGCATCTGTGGGTGATCATCTTGAGTTTGAGCATGTTACTATGGTTCCTCTTGGCATCAACTTGATTGATCAAGAGATGTTGTCACCCGCTGAAAAACAGTGGATTAATCATTATCATGCAGAATGCTTTGACCGCATCAGTCCCCTAGTCGCTTTTGATCCCGTGGCGGCTGCCTGGCTTAAAAAAGAAACGCGTCCAATTTAGAAAATGAAATTTTATTATTGAAAAAACTTGACACCCATACTGTCTTCGTCTGTTCCCTTAAAGATTTGTGCATTGCCTCTTTTTACTAATACATTTAATGCTTTATCAAGTACGTTGTGATCAATATCATAAAATTCTGCATGTATAACAAGATCAAAAAAAGCGTATATTTATCTTTATGTTTGTTTACCTTGCCCTTCTGCTAATTCGCCATGTGCAATTTCATAATAAGTAACAATCTGATCATTTTGTCCCGTTTCATTAATCTAAATAAATTAGTCTTGTTGAATTCCCTTTTTATGTTGTCATTACCCAATTCCATATTAAATTAGCCCATTCTTCAGGTGTGTGCCAATATAAATAGGCTTCTGTCTTTGATCCCTTTGGTCCACCTTCCCATTCTGCTGTACCTTTAAACTTATAAGTTTGCTTTGCAGTATCTCTTTTGATGTATATTGCACAAACCTTTTTTGACCATTTCTTCAATAATATCTTGTAAAGCTTCAAATGATAATCTACGGTTTATTTTTTTATTTTCAAAAATGTCATACCCTGAATTTGCTGTTGTAGCGTTGTGGAGCTCAAGTCTGAATAAGTGCTTGTGTCGAGCATAGCTGAGTATGATTGATTCCCATTCAAATGCTTGGCTTTTCCATGTTGATTCTGTTACTTGTCGTCTATTTTATATTTCGCAAAAAGAATTTGTGAGTTGTTTACACATACATTATAAAAAAATTACGTGAAAAAAGGAGGAAAGTCGAAAATTGAGGGAAGTTCAAAGTTACTCATTAAACAAATAAATAAATTAAAAAAAAGGAAAAGCGTTACTCAAAATACGATTGTCATATATAGTCAGCCTCTAATTACTCTTACGATTTTTTCTCTCTCTCTCTTTTTCTCTTTTTTTTAATCTACTATTGTATTTGCAGGTAATATTATTCGAGTGCGCCTCTCTAAAAGCTACATGATTTAAATATACATACATGCAGTACATAGCTGTTGTTTATTCAGTCATTTTAAAGAAGCGCATTATTTTTTATTCAGAAAAAAAGGGGAAAGCGTATTTTTTTTTTTTTCTCCTTGCTCTTCTCGTCCCAAGTTTTTATCGTATGAGTACTGATTCTCTTGCTTTAGAAACGACTGCTTGTGAAAAACGCAAAGAAATTTCAGAAAAAGACGAAACAAGTAAGAATATACTTTTATTGGTACCTTTTTCTGATTTTTTTTTTAGGGGAATCTGTCAACTGTAAAAAACCGAAAATGAATAAAGACGATCAAGCAAAAAAGAAACATAAAAAGATCCTGAATAAGGCTCGTGCATTAGGCATGGCCCATGAAATAAAAGATGATCAAGTGGTAAATAGTTTATGTAAAACGAGAATTAGAAATAACGAATAACAATAAAATAGATCGTATATCCAAAACTCATTTTGAAGCAAATGAGAGGTTATGCTTCCATGAAGGACGTACGAAAATTGATATTTTCAGCCTTAAAAATGGGCAAACAAACTCCCTTTGCAGAGCTACCAGAATTTACAGGAGTGCAGCCCATTGAAAAAGTCATACTCATTGATGTGCCCATCCTCGATCCTAACGCTCTCAATTTACCACTTGAAACAACATGGGTGTCCAAATTAGATACACCCGAGGTTTATGAAGAGATCATGTCCAGTCCAATTCAGGAATATGTTGACAAGGAAGGCATAATTAGTTTTGTGAGCGCAGTTGGGTTTGATCAGTACAAGCGAGTAGGCAATCGCTTTATGGATCTCTTGGAAATGCCCCTGAGTAAATCAGATTTAAAAAAAAAGCGTGAGGAGGAAGAAAAAGAACCCGAGGGATCATTAAGCATCGCTCCGGAAGCACTTATTTTGACGGCAGAAGAACTCAAATTAGAAGACTTTCCTATTCATTCCTCCCTGGATTCAAATAGTGTGCTTGAAGATAGTTGGGTTGAAACAACGACCGGGAAAAGTTCTGATGTAAAGAAATTGGTTGCCCTTGATTGTGAAATGGTAAAAGATAAATGAAGTTTGTGAAGTGGAATATACATTCTGAATTAAATTTTGTTTAGTGCAAAACTGTTAATGGATATGCTATTACCCGTGTAGCATTAATAGATCAAAGTAAAAACAGTTTGATTTATAATGATAGATACATATAAATTAACTACAAATATAGATCACAACGTACTTTTGAATGAATTAGTCAAGCCAACAGAAGAAATCACAGACTATGTTACGCATATCAGTGGTGTCAGCGAAGAAATGCTGATGGAAATTACCACAAGCTTAGCAGATATACAAAAGAAACTTCTTGGATTCATTGATGGTGATACGGTCATTGTTGGTCATGGACTGATGAATGACTTGAAATGTTTAAAGATGAAGCATCCTTATATCATTGACACATCAATCATTTATCATCACAAAAACGGTCCTCCCTATAAACCCTCTTTGAAGGATCTGGCTACACGGTACTTGAAACGCTCTATTCAAGTCGAACGAGCGGAAGGTCATGACCCTTGTGAAGACGCGATTGCTAGTTTGGAATTATTGGAGCGTAAGCTTCGATACGGCATGAACTATGGGCATACCGGTTTGTCTCAAACAGAGACTATTTTGGCTTATTTGGATCGTCAAGGTCAACAGGCCGCTATTATCGAGTGTAATGCGGAACTTAGTATAGCCATGAAACGAATGCTCACTCAAAATATCGAAAAAGAGTATTTCCCAGAAGATACAGACGAAAAAGTATGTGAAAGAATCATAGACTTGCATCCTTCTAAAAAGTTTATCTTCGCTCGACTCGATTTACCTCAAGAAACAGAACAGGCAAGACAAGAAGAATTTTCTTTATTGTTCAAAAAGATCTACAGACAAGCGGAACCTCAAACTGTCTTTTGTATAACAACTGGATATAGAACAAACCAACAACGAGAAGAGTAAGCAAATGAAAAAAAGAAAAAAGATGAGATATTTATTCTTTAATTAGATTAAGAGAAAAACGTATACAATATAAAAAGAATTTAAAGAAAATGGGCTTAGAGAGTATTCCAGAAAAAGAACGTTGGAGTCAAGCTGATGAATTAGTACTAGATCAAATTGCTGATGCAACACGTCGTGGATTAGTATTTATTAATGTCAAGAACCCCTTATAAATAGACTATGAAGAGAATGATTTGTATATAAGTTATATGCTCAAAAAAAAATAAATTGCTTTATTACATCCAAGAGTATAATGGCAATAAAACAAAATAAAAGCCATTTTAAATTCTATCCAAAAAAAAAGTTAAAAGCGTGTTTGTGTTTGTGTGTTAGGATCACATGGTCATACAAAATGGTATGTAAAGCAATTTGTCAGTGCTCAACATGCTTTCCACGCTTGTACTCTTTCTTTTTTTAAAAAAAAAGGGGCGTAATTTTAGAATTGTCTCTTATTTTTGAAAAGATAACCTTTTTTTAGCCTCATTTCATTAGATTTAGCTTTAAAGTTGCAATCTGTGTTCAAGTATACGTATTTACTAAATAGTAAATCGTCACACTGGAGATAAATCCGGCGTTTAACCTTTAAAAAGAAAGAAATCTGGTAATACATAGGCCTACCATTTAAATGGCCTTCTCCACTTTTTAAAAGTTTTCTTTCTTTCCCAATCAAACTAGAAAGGAGACTAAAAATGTTGAATGCTTTACCAAACTCCAGTGCTGTAAGTGTAAAACGCAAGATGATGTCAATTCGTATTGACGCGTAAACATAACCTGGATAGATCCCACCCAAGTCGGATGTGAAGGACTATCTCCATGCTATAGAAAACTACATGGATCTTGATGAATTGGTAAAACATCTTGATGTGCTTGTAGATAACATAAAGAAAACTCAAGATAAAGCTGACGCGAGAGTCTTGGATCCCAGTCCATCAAGTCAACCTACTGGTTTCAAGTGGACATGGGAAGCACTTGCTGAGAATATTAAGTCTGCTTTACACATCAATTCTACAAACATTGGCGCATTCAAAGATGTCTTGTCACTGCCTATTAGTCAACAATTTACTTTGTTAAAAGCTATTTCTGAAAGGTAAACCAAAAAAAGAGGATATGTGAGAGTGAGAATAATAAAGTATGTAGATTGCTTGGTACGAAATATCCAACGAATGACCGAAACAATACATTTGAAACAGTCATGAACATCTTGGGTAAACTGGGCCCTGAATACCAGGATTTGATTAGCGTTGTGACACAACCATTGATAACTACCTTTTATGTAAGTCGCGACGAATGTGTTTAAAAAAGGAAGAAAATCTTATTATTAAATGGCGTAGAATGATATACCAAAACCTTATATCAATTACGTTGGTCAGCAATTTCGTACCGCAGATGGCACTAAAAATAGTTTGATATTTCCTGAAGTGGTAGATTCTTTATTTGTACATTTGATTATTAATAATCTAAATCTCTCATGTTTTTAGGGAAAGGCAGGGTCTAATTATGTTCGTTCTGTTACAAGTACAGCATATACTAATGAAGACCTTCCACCAGCTAAAGAAGTCTTTGATAAGCTTTTGAAAAGGCCTGATGGTGAATTTGTTGAACACAAGGGTGGAATCAACATGTTGCTGTTGTATTTGGCTATCCTTATCACCCATGATTTATTTAGCACTGATTCCGCTAATCCTCAACGTAACTTAACCACTAGTTATTTAGATCTGTGAGTATTGTATTTTTACTTTTGCTTCAAGTTCTTAACACTTCTTATAGCTCTCACCTTTATGGTAACAGCCGAGACCAGCAAGTATCCGTTCGTCAAATGAAAGGTGGTTTATTAAAGCCAGACCAATGGTATGATAAGCGTCTTGTCCTTCAACCAGCTGGTAAGAAATTTATGATTTTTTCTCTTGAAAAAATGAATTGACATCAATCTTCTACTTTCCCTAGGCGTTGGTGCTCTCATGGTCGTATTCTCTCGTAATCATAATTACATTGCTAAAAAGCTTTTAGAGATCAATGAAAACAAACGTTTTTCATATGGACCCGGTTGTGCGCTAGCCACGGAAGAGGAACAGGATGAAAAGCTCTTTCAAACAGCTCGTTTGATTAATAACGGTTGCTACGCTAACGTCATCATTCATGATTATATTCGTACCATCATTGGTACTACTGCTGACTCTGATTTCATTCTGGACCCCTTCGCTCTCCCTAGCAACCCTATTTATGGTAATGCAGTCTCGATCGAGTTCAACATCATCTATCGTTGGCATGCTGCTATCGGTAAAGAGGATTCTGATTGGCTTGCTCAGGTTATGTCACTCTTGGGAAATGATGACATTAAAAATGGCGTAGGAAAGCAATGCCCTGTACAGACCATGCCGCACTCTGAAAGACCCGACGTGGATAATCAAAGTATATTTGATATCATGATGGATGGATTCAATCATCACTTTGTTCATGCTACTCCTGAGGAACTCCAAAAGGGCTTACCGATTGCTGGTGCTCATCGTAATATTGAAACTGGTAGCTTCCCTGATAGTGATATCATAAAAGCGCTGAAATCTGGTTATACTCAATCTGCTCATGAAATCGGGTAAAATTTGCTACATATATACGTTGTATCGAAATTCTAAAATCATTTTAGCAATGGGCAAGCCACACCTGCTGCTTTGGAACATGTTGAAATTGCTGGTATTAATCAAGCTCGAGCTTTGGGATGCTGTTACTTTAACGAATTTAGAAAGTTCTTAAACTTGACGACAATGAAGACCTTTGAGGACTTTTCAGAAAAGCCTAGCGTTCAGCAGGCACTAAAAGAGCTGTATGGCACGCCCGATCGTGTAGAGCTTTATGCTGGCGTCATGGTTGAAAGAAACAAGCAAACTGGACTTCGATTGCCTTATACAATGGGTAGAGCTATATTAAGTGATGCCGTCAACCTGCTACGTAATGGTAAAGTTTTTTTTAAAAAAAATCCCTTAATAATTCCATCAAGGCTTACATATATCATACTGTAGATCGTATATTAACAAAGGAGCTTACACCCAATAATTTAACTAACTGGGGTTATAAATATACTCTTGGTGATCCCAAGGCTAATAACCGTGTCTTCCCTGGTATGATACGTGAATTATTCCCTGAGGCTCAAGCCACTTCTATTGGATTCACTCAGGAAGAACTTCGAACGCTATTCAATGTTCCAAAGAGCTTAAAAATGAATGAAAACGTAAAACAATAAAAATATCATTTGAACTTATTTTGAATATTAAAACAGACAAAACCCCTTTTTCTATATCCATCCGACAAAGGAAAGAATGAAACTAATAGAAAAGTTGCAGTAGTTTCCTTTGAATAGTATGGCAACAATTAAGCTTTTATTTATTCACAATTCATTAGTAATTTGACCCGCTTTTGAAATTCTTTACAGTCTTGCGTTTTGACAAAAGGTTCTTCGAATGAATTTGCGGATATCAGATGCAAAAATAAGCAACCAAGAGACGTAATACTACTTAAATTACTGAATAACATATTTCCATAGCAAAAGCTTTGTTCAGGCCTTAAACCTGTATTTAAAGAAGAGATTAGGCAACAAATGGCTTGTCAGTTGATTACTCTTGTGTTCTTTCTTAGAATCACTTACTATGCGACTTATTTATGGACGAAAAGGCCATTGTGATGAAGATGTTATATACAAACAGATATATTTATTTATAATGAAAATTAGGAATGCTTTGTCCCTATAAAAACAGCTTTCAAAAGGGAAAAAGTGTTTAACAAGTACACGAGAAAACACTTTTCACTTGTACTCATAAATTATACAGTGTCATGATAATATTATTGTATAAGGCTATTTATGAATTTTATAATTTCGTTTTTTAAAAAAAAAGAAACAGTTTAACTAAAAGTACACTATTTTTATAAATAGTTATTTTTAATCGTATCCTGAAAATGCACTGTGAGCAGCTTGTAAGTTGACAGTACCGGCATCAAGGTCAATAGCGTAGCAAAGAAAAGTGGCATCGATTCTATTTAGAATATGAGTTAGCAAAGGAAAAATATCAATGCAAATAAACCTACATGCTCATCATTACATAAGAATAGAATTGAGAAATGTAATATGGCATCAATGTTCCTATAAGGCCAACAATGAATCCATGAGGTGAATGAAGTTGATGCGTTGCATAAATATAAGCTGATAATCCTGAAGTTAATGCAATGGCTGCTGTTCCAATATGTAAAATGACTTGCGCCAAAAAGCCTACAACAGCGTCAAACACATGCATATATAATAAAAAAAAAAAAAAAGAACAGACCTCCAAAGATGCCGCTTAGTAAATTTCTTTTGAAGATTTTTGTAGCTGAATTAGCTGCTGAAAAAAAGCTTTCACCTGTAATACCAGCAAGACCGACTGTATAGTGATTCACTATACTAACAAAGGGTTCAATATAACTTAAAATGAATTCTATAAAAGTAGCAAATGGTCTCGACTTTTTTGAATACTAAAAAATATAGTTAGAACACATAGTTTACTTGTGGAGTAGTTACTTTTTTCAACTGCTTTATCACAAATTGTGAGAAATGAACAATGGCCATTAGAAATCCTGATAATGCAATTGTACCAAATGACGTTGTTGTTCCTCTAATCATGGAGGATTTCAATACGTTTATTGAGTTGTTGGTTGTATCTTTTCTGTGAAAATACCATTGTGCAATCATACCAGATAATACAAATCTACAACAGTGTTGGTTTTTTTTTTGTTCTTTCTGATAAACAATGCTATCCTACTCACTTTTCCAAGTAAATCAATATCATCGATGTCCACATGTAAAAGAATATATAAAAAGCAGCCAAGTAATAGACATGGTTATTAACGATCCAAATGGCTTCTACATAAAAAAAGGGGGTTAAAAAATGCTCAAGGATCATTATTATTGTTGCTTTGTTACTGGATGAAGTAGATGGATCAACTAAGCGACCAACGAGCCATAGACGATTGAAGAATGTAATCCAAATAGATGTAAATATGATGAATATCACAAGTAACAAGACGGGTACAATAAATATAGCAGGGTTTGAGCGAATCATCTCACATGCAAGCTACATACAATAAATGTGTTGGAGGCGTAATAAACAACCATGAAGCAAGATGTGTAGATATTACCTCAATCACAACGATTGTCTTATTAATTTTGTGTCTACTACTATAAACTGCTTTGACATATATCAAATTTAATATGAGCGGTATAATTGATAGCCACGTTAATCTAATTATGATGGAATTAAGTTCTTTTTCTTTTTCTCTATAGCCTATATATATGCTTACGCTGTATCTTTAAGAGATAATTCTTGATTTCCTTTATAAACAGAGATATATTGTAATGATTCAACGAATGACCATATAAATGAAGCACTGAGGATGATGGGTACACATATAACTGTACCCCATACAAGCGCCTTTTTGAATGTTATTATTTATTTTTTTAATATTATTACTTACCTTTGTAAAATGACGCAAGATCAATAGCCAAATGGTTGCTATAATCAAAGAGGTACCAATGATAGCAGCTAACATACCTGCACTGTCCTTGATTACTTTAAAAGTAGACTCTTTTACGTAACCTTCCACTGAATGACTCTACACGAACTTAATTTTTTTTTTGATAAATAACAGTGTACTTTTTGCTTACATCAGTCATAAATAATATTATAAAACCAGACAAGACAAATGCTAAAAATGATAAAGCATAAAATACAGCGAAGATTGGGTCTTTATATTTTCTATCCATTTGAGTTATTCCAGGTGGTATCTAATACAACATATTAAGTGAAAAACGTAATCACATTACTATTCAACATACAGTTGAAGCAGTCGGTAATAATGATTCAGACAACGATTTTGGATTAAATGGTACGGCTGCTTCAGAAGGCTCTGGTTGGTCAAGGTAAATAGATGAAGGTTTCTAAATAAAAATAGTATTATTATCACTATTAATGGTATGTTTATTTATTTACAAGATGTTCTTCTTCATCTTCATTATCTGACAGTGAATCACTTTGCTCAAACAAGAGTTGGCTTCTATCAGAGTAAGCATTGGATAATGTGAGGGGTATACTATTTTCATTGATATGATCACTTTGATGAACTGAATAAAATAAACTGTTTGGATTATCCTCTTCGTTCTCCGATTCCGCATCCATTTGAGCATAATATCCACTTCTTTTTCCATAGATAATACTATTTCTTATGTTTGAAATAGTTTCCTTTGCAAACTGAATCGATTGATCCATAAAGTGATACAAAAAATAAATAAATAAAAAAAGAGAGAGAAAAAGAGATTGCCTTTATTTTTCGGTTTTTATGCAGCATCGTGACTTGTCATTCAATGTGATCATTAATATGAACATGTACAGTGCTTTATAGATATTTGTATATTAGCTAATAAATTAACAGATGTTCATTAACAAAAAATAATAAATTCAAGTAATTTCACCATGAAAGCTTTTATTAAGTACAAAAGATTTTCTACATTTTTTTTTTTTTATTTATTTACGTGCAATTTATTTTCTCCCTTCTTTAAGCTTTGCGTCTTCTTGCGCTGGATAATTGCCTATGCTTAAATCCATTTATTAAGTCATCCACTTGAGGATAGGAAACTTCACCTAAGCGATAACCATCAGGTAAGACTTTGACTACCTAAAAATGTACATGCCATTAGTATAAATACACAAGATGACTATTATTGTCATTTACCCATCGCATAGGAGGTCCCTTTATATTGATCTTAAAGCCTAAATCAAAGTAACCAGCTTTTTCACTTTGACAAAATCCATACGTCGACATTTTAGGATTAGCTTGAGTTAAGGCGGTTAAATGTTCATTCAATGCTCGAAGTCCACCTGGTACATATTTGGGATGGGCCATGATTTCATCTACTTTACGAGCAACGGCTTCAATATAAGTCACAATCAATTCATCTAAATCTTCAAACACTTGATTGCCAATTCTGAGTTTCGTTGGTGCATTATTACTCTTTAATTCTACCACATCTACATGTTGATATACACCATCATCCACTTTCCATGTAATAGCAATATGATCATAGCCGTGTGAAGAAGGTCGAATGACCAAGTCACCGCGCTGACGAGAGGCCAAATAGTCTTCGGCTTCAATGTGGTTAAATGGTCTGAACAAAGGATGCTTGATGACACGCTTTGATCGTGATTGTCTACGCCTGCTTGCCCTTTGCTGTTCTTTCTCTTTTGTTTCTTCTACATGATCATAGTATGGATCTTCTTCCAGTCGACGAAGGCCAAAATCACTACCTGGCTTCGTGTCTGAAGGTTTGCAAGAAAGTTCCACCATGAATTTGTCACGATCAATTCTCAGTACTTTACAGTTGATCGTCTGGTTCACTTGCAGTACATCGGATACGCTCCCCACACGTTCATCAGACACATTGTTCACATAAATAATGCCTTCAAGACCAGAGTCAAGCACACAGTTGGCTACTTTACCACGGCAGGCAACAACCATGGCAGGTATAATGAAACCTTCACTCAACTGTTGGCGTGTTTCTCCGGTAACCATCACAAATTGTTCTTCCATAGTAGGGCGCGCGTATCGGTTGCGGCGGTCATGATAGGGTCCCTGAAGCTCGAGCTTGATATGCTCAAGGATCTGTCGCTTGGGTGCATTGTATTGTCTGCGAAGGACAACAGCATAATCATCCAAAATCAGATCGTTGAGTTTGTCAGGGTATTCTTTGATTACACGTGAAACAACAGCGACCTTGGAGTCATAGTCGTCCATTTCATCTTCATCAATTTCAAGGGCATCAGCAGCCATTTTTCTTGCCAACTCATAATCTTGAGGATGAATACGTGTGTCATCTAAGATATCAGCCCCATCGACATCACGGATACGAAGATAACTAGCACAGTTCATGAACGTATTAGCTGGTGTTAATTTGCGAAGAACAAGTGCTGTACGGCTTTCTAACTCTCCAGAAGCTTCAATCTTTTTAAGAATGCTTTGTGCTTTACGAGGGCCAAAGCCACTGACATATTGAAGTGCACTAGCTAAATAGGGGCTTTGAATGGCTGCATTGATGTCAATACCTAGGTCATTTACAACGCTGATCAAAGCACGTTCTAAATAGAAGAGCAAAGTGTCTTCGGGTATCAAATGCTGAAGTTCATGGTGCTGAATAGCTAATAAGTCACGATTCAAACCAGTATATTCCATCACTGGATTTTGGAGTCGACGGGCAAGAGAAATACAATATCGCATTGTTTCTGTGTGTTCAGGGAATTCTTGCTGAGCACGACGAGAGTTCTTGTAAAGACGTGCTGTTTCGTCGTCTACAATCACCATATCCATCTTTGAAAAACCACTTTGCTCATTTGCTTGATTGATTTCGCTCAACATGGTTTGCATATGTTTGATTACCTTTCGAATTTCTGCATTGTATCCTGCAATACCAAGCACATTGGCTTTCTTGGATTTAATAAATTCTGAGAATTCTCTCCAATATCTTTCGTCTTTCAAGTTGGGCACTTCTATTTGATCTAATACTTTTCCGCGCTGATTCACAAACACAGCAACAATAGGATCTTTGTGTGTTCCATTACCAGAAGATACAGTAACAACACGAGGCACAGTACTCTTAAAGTTTGATTCGGGTCCTCTGAAGGGACCGACGTTGATTTTGTTGTAGAGACTAGTAAAACTAGCCTGACAAACGTATTCTTGCGCCTCTATGCGTAATTTTTCACGTACGTACTTTGTCATAAGAGGTATCAAATATTCCTGAAGTGCTAATTCAAGTACTTCTTTACGCTGTTCGTTCCACTGTTGTACAGAATCACTAAACCCATCAGAAAGATAGAATTCAGCGATACGAGCTACCCAAGAAGGATAATCCTGAATACTAATTTTCACTTCCAAAAGGCTTTCCGATTCTCCCTTGAGGATATGCAAAAACTGTCCATCCTTGAAAGCTTGAAGTGGCTTCTCGGTCAAAAACTTGAATGGTTTCATGGGGTGAAGTTCATCAATTGTATTAAACCCTTTATCAGTCGGCTTGACGGTTACTGTAGCATAGCTTTCCCAATCTTTACGCATGCCTTTTCGCACCTGAGGATCATAGGCAAGTTCTTGAGCCAAAATAGAACGGACTGCCTTTAAGACTCTTGTTTCGTCAGGAAAGGCTGAATCGGTATACAGTTGTGCTTCAACAATAGGATCAACTGAGCTATCCTCAGGGAAATATTGACGAGTGTTTTCCACATAGTTTGCACCAAATTGTCTTGCAGTGATACCAAATTTAGGCAAGAGTTCATGAATGGCTGAGCTTTTACTGGATTGATACAAAGATTTGGTAGTGGGTCTCTTGGGTCCACGTGCGTGTTGCTGTACAAGGTTGATTCTTTCAGAAAAGTTGAGGTTGACATATTCTGTCAGGTCTGTAATCTCTTCCACTTTTTCAGCTCTATCAAGCATGGAATTTACATACTCGTCAAAGATTTGAGTTTTTTGAAGAAAGTCTTTTAAAGCCTGTCTACGTTCCAAGAAGCCATGATATTTAAAATCCCAATCATAAATCTCCCAAAGATCTTTCTCTGTCAAAAGTGCTCTACTAGCACCAGTTAGTTTATCCACCTCGATAAAGAAATCACGACGATGATCTTTGATATGAGGTACTTCTAAGAATTCGCGAGTAAAGAAGCCAACAACGTAGGCAACAGCAGTAGTAAATTGCTCATCAGGTTCTTCCTGACCTCTTGCTCTAGCAATGCTTCGTGCTACCCAAATAGCTTCCTCTTGGACTTCGTCATTGGTGGCTGGCTCAAAGGTCTTTTTGTGGCCTTCATAACGCATCTGCAAACGTTCAGGAACATCGCACAAACGGATCTCATCATCTTGTTCAGTCATCATACGTTCGGCAAGCTCGCTAGGTTCGAATATGTCAGCCAATTGAGGTTCGCGGTCTTTCTTGGCTTCTTCTTCCTACATAAGATGAGTTTAATAAATATACTAATAAAAGCACAGGTATGATCTCTGTTTACCTCTTCATTGTACATAGCCCATTCATAATCTCCGCCGTCGCCAAAGATATCGTACATATCAACAAGTACACTAAATTTAAAAGATAATTAAACTATTGAAAAAGGACGATGAATTTCCTTACTCTTCACTGATGCCTTCAGGTAAAATACTCATCATATCTTTGTTTGCCTTTCGTCTACCACGACGTTCATCATCATAGCGTCTAGCTTGAGCTCTTTCACCTAACACTTCATTTAAATCGTCCTCGTCCTCGTCCTCATCCTCATCAGCAATAAAATCACCCATATCGTCATACATATCACGACGATACCTGGCTCTATCATCATAGTCTTCTGCATATGGATCGCGTTGTTCGGATGCAGGAGCTGTTTCTATTTCCTCATCAGAGAAAATATTTCCTGCATTCTTTACTTCTTGACGGGATACTTCTTCACGACCACGTTTAAGACGCTTCAATTTAGGCTATTTTGAGATAAAGTAAGGTGTCTGGCATTGATATATTAAAACTACTTACGCCTGTAGAGCGACTCAGTTTGATACCCGTATTTTCCTCCAGCAAATCCAAATCTTCTTCATCCAAATCTTCATCGACTATAATTAAAGAAGAAAAAAAAAATGAGAATCAAAAGAAATACAACTATTGCATTATTTCAAATGTTGCAACTTTACAGTCTTCAACCTTCTTTCTCTTTTTACGACGGACATTGACTTCTTGAGAGGCATCAGACTCTTCTTCATCATCAACAATAAATCCTTCTGCAATCTATTGAAAGTAACTTTTTTAAAAAACAAGTTCGTTGTTTATTTCTTCGGCGTTTACTTTTCTAGCTTCTTCTTCGTCCTCTTCTTCCTCCTCCTCATCCTCATCGTCATCGTCATCATCGTCTTCAATGGCATTGCCAGTACGTCTGTGGTTATAACTTATATCTTCACCCTCTTCTTCGTCGTCTTGATCAAAACGATGCATGTTGTCGTCGTCGTCTTGATCAAACAAATTGGATTCTTCATCACTTCTCGACATGTTGAAAACTAGAGCTTTAAATTTTTTTGGTCAATCAGAAAGGAGATTTACAAATTATGAAACCAATTACTTTTTTTTTAACAATGAAAGAAAAGTAAAAATAATTTTGACACACACACACTCGCTCTCGCATACAAAGGGCGCACCAATTTTTTTGAGAATTTATTTTTGAATGCATAGTCCATAAATGATGACGTAGTATTTATATTCAAAGATCGCGCTGAAGTAGAGAATCCATATATTGTAGCAGTCACTATTTTTATCAGCTTAATAAAAGACTTAGTGGAAGACTTCTTTGTTGCTCTCCTTCTTTTAAGTAGTTTGTTCATTTGATTCAGATACTTCACCAGAAGGTAAACCTTCTGATGCTGACACATTGGTTGCTTCTTTACAGTTTTTGTTTTACTGTGCTCATATGAAGTATTGCGTCTCCTTTGGCAATAAACACGCTTTCAATGTCTCTTTGGACATATGGATAACAGCAGGAGTATTTCTCTTATATGAGTCTGGCTTTCGACCCCACTGAGATTAACACAAACCAATATCTAGCTCTTTCTTTGCGGGCAGTATCCAGTTCCAAAGCGGTGTCATTAGGCCTTAGCATTCAAGAAATCAAGAAGCATGCTAACTGAGTCTAACCAGTCAAACATCTGAAAATTATTACTGTAAGCCGTCATCACAAGCACCCAACGGCACGAAAACTGCAAAACCGTATCACATTGGGTATCGGAGTGGAGGCAAGTGGGATTGCTTTAGCCCAAATGACAAGCAGTACTACTGTTGTTGAAACGAAGATAGAAAATGTGATACATACCCGCCCCTGGTATAAACGGTGGATTCCTCAGTGGTCTACCTTTCTCTTCCAAAAACATGTATCACAAAAAAAATTTAATTATGATGACTAGCTTTGAAAGATATAAGGAAAAAAAAAGGATAGAAAAGTTCTTATTGTTATTTCTATATGGAAAATAAAGCGCGGCTTTGAGAGCATGTATCGCACTGGAAGTTGGAGTGAAGGCAACATTAGTAATGATCACCAAAAAGTTTGAATGTACCAAAAAACTCTTGATTGGCCAAAAAAAAAATTTTTTTTCAAAGGCAAATCACTGTATGCTTCATTTTTTCGGTGCCTACACATGCACCAACGACTACAAATGTCTTCCACCGAGCCTGATCCCTTGTCCTTCCTTTTAAACAAATTACCAACCAAACGCAAGAACAGTACTCTCAAACATCCCTCATCAACTCCCTCAGCCTGGACTGTCCGCTGGCCTACTATCTACCAAATTCTATTCGAACTCGACTACCTCCATCATGGCAAGATCCCTTCAGAAATTCCCTCACTTGGAACCAAGTTGGTGAACTGGCTCGGCAAGATCTAACCTAGTATCCGATCATGCTTTTCCTTTCTCCTCTTCCCTTCTCTGTCTTTTTTTCCCTTTTTGCCTATCAAAAAGGTTTTTAGCTCTTTAACCATTTCTTGATCTAGCCCGGACAATTGAATCACAAAAGTAATTATGTGCTCACGTGGGTTTTAATTATTTTATTTTATATAAATAAAAGTCACTTTAATCATAGCTTCATTTTTTCCCCTTCTTTTTTTTAGTATGCACGTAATTGTTTTTTTAATATATGTTTTATTACTGCCATTGATTTCTATCAGTGCATCAGATAATATAAAAAGCATATTACTCTATCTTCATGCTATTGGTTTAACATGTATTGTATATAACGCAATACATTCTGTGCTCTCGAGAAGCAAGGATGCAAAGCGTACTTTAAACCAAGAAAAAGACCTGTACGGATTGAAACATACTTTATTAAACATCCAGGTACCACCTGCAACCCTTTGGTTCAATGTAGGCCTATGGGTAGACAATACGAATCTATATCCTGAGGCATGCGAGAATTTGATATCAAAAGTTGCTCGATACGCTAATGTGCAAAAAAATAAAAGCGTATTAGGTTAGTCATATAGGTCATGATAGGATAGCTTTTGGAGTTGAAACTGATACGCTATTAATTAGATGTAGGATTTGGGTGTGGCGATTCTTGTAAATATTTGGAAGGTAAACCAATAAAAGAAATAGACACATGTCAATACTTTGATTAATTGTTCTTGAAGAAAAACTCGGTTGTCGAGTGACTGTAAGACGGAAGCTAAAAGACATCGAGTCATTCTCACTCTATTCCTTTTTTTCTTCTTCTCTCTCTTTCTTAGGGTATCACCAATGAACTATCCCAAGTACGAATGGCCAATGAAAGATTATCTGCCGATCAAAAGCAGCGGATCCATCATTTACATGGTTCAGCCGAAAATTTAGACGATTTAATTCAACCTTTTACAAAAGCCTTTGACCATATACTTTGCATTGACTCGGCATACCACTACAACACGCGGTGGGATTTCTTCAAGAGTGCTTTCAAATATTTGAAGGACAGTGGAGGAACTCTTGGCTTATTTGATTTTACTCTACACCCTGCTTTGTTTCAATCTCTAAAGCAATCATCATGGAAACTTTACGCATTCAAAACTCTCTGTAACTTTATTCATGTACCCTCTGACAATCTTTTGGCTACCCCAGAAGAATACAAGCAGAAGCTTTATGATGCTGGCTTCAAAAATGTTCAATTGGAAACAGTGGCTACTGAACATGTATTCGATGGTTTATCTCGCTTCATGCGCCAACAACTTCTCAATGCATCTAAATATGGCATTAATGTAAGCCTTTCAGACAAGTTATTCTTATGCGGTGCATGCTTTGTCTTTAATCTTTTAGCTAAAAACGATTGGTTGACCCCTTTGCTAGTTTCTGCAGAAAAGCAAGAAAGTGCACCATGAACCATGTCTGGCTGTGATTAATCTTTTCTTCTTTTTCAAGATAATTTAACTACATTTAAGAATTATTCCAATTGCTGTTTAATAAAATCAAAACTTTAAATACTATTATGAAATAAAACGCATTATGCGGAATATACAAAAAGCCTATGGAATTGTTGGTCATGGCTGATACATTTACAATGAGGAAAACGTATTATTCAATTATCTCTTTTTTCATTCAAGTCATTAAAAGATTGTTATGACCAGTAGTTCATGATTATAGCCCTCTAGACTATTGAAATAGCCGTCTTTTGTATGCTTTCTAATCCTGTCTTATTGAATAAATACTCAAGATTCACAGTAGCTGATTATAAGTAGCGTGGTTTTTATGTTATGTAAGCTGTGTGTATAGTGTGACAAAAGGAAGAAGGATAACTTTTTATTTACAAATGAAAATGATATAGGAACATAAATTTATGTCTTTCTGTTTTTATATGCTACAGGTGCATGTAGATTCAAAAAAAAAAAAAAGAAATGAGAAGGTGATAAGTACTTTACCATGTATTTCGACTTTGATAAAATTCTCTACTTCTTGTAACTGGTGGTCCTTCATATTCAATACTTTCAGGATCGTCCGTCATTGCATTACCAAAAGAGAATTGTCCAAAGCGACGCTGAAAGACAATGACCTTTCTTGTTAACGTATCCATAATTTCTAGTGGTGTTTGTTGATCTTTAGGTTTATTTATACTTTCTAAAGCTTCTTCTGCCACAGACTTTTCGATATCCGTGAATCGATCTTCTTCTTCCAAAGGTATTGTACTTGCACTACTCAATGAGGATGAAGGAGATGAGGCATGATCAAATTGACCAGGTATAAGAATTGGTGTTGGTTTTCTGTTATATCTAACATTTGTCACAGTCACTGCATTATATTTCTCTTCTTGCTCCAATTCAACCATCGTTCTTGTCATTGTTTCATTCATTTGAGCGTCAATCAACTTTCGCTTTTTACATAACTCATTTTCTTCTTCTTCCTCTTCTTTTTCTTCTTGTAATAGCCTTTCCTTTGTTCTTTTTTTCCCAGTAGTTATCTCTACTTGCAATGAACAAATGTATTCTAGTATTTGGTTTGCTCTCTTATTCATTTCTGAAATCGTCATACGAACAGAGGGTGTACGTACTTTTGCAGGAGGAGAAGTTTCACGAGCAGATGGAGACAGATGCTCAAATAAAATGCTACTAGTACTTGTTGGTGTTGGCATCTCTGGCTGTGGGGTGGATGTACGTGATCTCGGCGTCTTGTGGGATCGACGTGTTGAATTATTAGATGATTTTCGGGTATTATTATTTCCTGGTAAGCGGGATTTCTTTTCATTCTTTATGCTTCGTCTTTTCGGTCGACTCGATTTATTTTCACAGTCTAATTTTGCTGTTAATCCCGGTTTATACCAATCAATGCTTACCTTCTTCTGCAGGAGATTCTGCTGTAGGTTCAGTGTTGATTAATTCTGGCAGCTCTTTTGTAACTTCTTCTGATGAACTAGAGGCTTCTCTACTATTTAATGTGGTTCGTTTTTTATTGCTTTTTGAAGGTTTATAATATCTACGCGTTTTACTGTTATTAACAATTAGTCTCATAAATTTAAAAAGAAACCACAAAACTCACTTGTCATAACCTTTAATTTGGACATGATATTCAGGTCGACATTGCTCACAAAAATATTGGTCCGGAATATCTTCTTCTTCCAATCCCATACACTGACAATGCTGCCATACTTCACAGTCGTCACAACATACCATTAAACCAATGCTGTCTGTGGGAATAAAATTAGTTTTCCCCTTTTTTTTCTTCTTAATTAGGTGACTTACGTTGTTTGCCACAAACACAACGGGTAACAGATTCATCTTCAGCACTTTCTTCCTCTTCTTCTTCTTCCTCGGAGACAACAACTGGTTCAGGTGCTTTTTGTTTTCTTCCGTTGCTACTGTTATGTGCTACTCTTGGTCTTGAAGAAAGTGCTGCTCCAAGTCAAAAGAAAAAGGTTTAGAGCATTGGTTATATGAAGGATGAAAAATAATAAAAAAAAAAGAGAGAATCCTTACTCATATTTACAAATGCAAGATTATACGAAAAAAAAAAAAAAAAAAAAAGAAAAAAAAAAATAAAAAAGAAAGAAAAAAAAAAGTGCCTGTTTATTTTCGAAAAAAGAAAAAAAAATGTGAATATGAATGACAGCAAAATAAATAATGATACAAATGAAATTTATCAAATTCTTTTCAAACTACGGCAGCTTGTCACTATAATCATTGACTCTCTTCCATTCAGTAATAACAGCTATTGCTCTCTTTTTCATAAAGTGAGAACTAATAGTAGTAGCAATTGTCATAACAATGACGACAGCAATCACCATGATATTACCATACAACACAATTCGATCCACATCCAAACTACTTTCAACCATGATCACCTTTGCAATAAACTCACACATGAGAAGCACGCTCCAAGCAAATGTGACGAGATAGCAAAATTTTCGAAAGACGTGGACATGTTCCCAATTAAAATCCATTACAGGCGCAGAGTGTTTTGTGCCCTCACGGTCTGTCCAAGTGATAGGCGGGGAATTGGAAAACATTTGTTGAGAGATCAAGAAAACCATTGGTCGGATTGTGAACCATCTTGTTTTCAAAGGGATCAGTGTGATAAAGAACATGACACTGATCAGTGCTGTCACAGTTGAGTCACGTAATAAAGTTGCTCGAACATCCCCTGTAAGATGATGAATAACTGTGTCAGTTGTCAACCTTTGTATTTACCTGTAATAAGAGACAAGATAGCAGAGACAACATAAGAAAGGACAACAATACAACCCAAGATTTCCACCCTTCTTTTTTTGATAAACGTATAGGCTGTGTGCAACAGTGGCGGAATACCAGACAAGATAAGAGCAACCAATTGACTAAGCCATATTTTTGTGACATAGTAAATGGCAAGAGGAATACCAACATCAATCACAAGCATAGATATCAATGGCCTAAAGGCCACAAAGAGTATAATCATCTTTTCCTTGAATGTACGTGGTGATGTCTCATCTTGATTGTCGGTTTGTCCGGCAGTAACAGATGAACGCATATCATTAGAACTGTTGGGTGTCAAAGATAATGATCTCTCTTCACTGTCGATTTTAGTTAATTGTTTGGTTTCTGTCATATTTGACTGATTTGATTTCCTATTTAAAAAAAAGTGGGGGAAGTGAAAAGTTGATCTAGCTTTTATAAAAAAATCATTGAAAGGAACAGTTGCATTCGGTGAATTGTTTCCTTTTTAGGTGAATTTGCTCCGCACAGTGCTTTTTTTTTTTTTTTTTTTTTTTTTTTTTTTTTTTTTTTTTTTCTGTCAAGTTGTTCTGGTTGTTCTTTATTAAACTTGTGTACTGTGGCTTCTATTTTGATTATCAAAGCTTCCTTAGAATATTCAATACGAGAGTCCAATCCGCATTATATAAACATCAAAGTAAATTTCACTTATTACCGTATATGTTAAGCTATTCTTGATGCATCTTATATAGACATTTTTTACTTTCAAGATTATTAAATCTTGATAGCAAATAAACATAATTGTACTTGGGAGTCTATGTTATTATTTTCAAACCTGGCTGAAAGATCATTCGTACAACATAAATCGTCTGTGTCACCAAAGCACTGTGGCTAGGTTTTTCTTTGATTTCCAGGAACAAAAATTTACGTAATGAAATTCAATCAAGATCGTTGTAAAAATTCTATTTTGTATCAACTTTATTGTATATTTATCCCGTTTTAATTTGAATACTTGGTAAATTTGGCACATCACAAGATACATTAATGACTACCTAGTTAGTTAGCCACACATTACACCAAGATGTTATCATAGATCAGCATAGTAAACTGCTAAGCAGTATGGATTCACAAGGTCTATTATCAATTTAGAAATTCTTTCTTGGAACATATCATCTTTTGTATGTTTGAAGGTGCTGCAGATCTTTCTATTAAAAGAAAGCTGGCTCATGGATTCGGTACACATGTACAATTTGATAAAGATAGAAAACTCTCCGGAAACTGGCACAAGATATCACTTTATCTAACCGTTTCTTTAGAATGAACAAAAACAAACAACTACAAATCTTTTACGTAGTATCATGAAAGCCACTGCTTTCACCATGTTTCGCCCTTGGTCAATTATGGTGCTTAAGTTTCGTGTTTGTATTGTGCACACCATTTTCATTTTTGGCCCTTTCATAAGCCTGTTTGATCGGCTACTTACGATTTACACTCTAAAATCCATTTGGATTCCTTTTCAAGTGTTAAAGGATCTATAAAGTCAAGTAATTCATTCGGTTTTTATTGGAAGCCTCAGAGGATGCAAATATTTACTTATTTGTTCCAAGATTGCATAAGCAATGGGGCTCTTAGTTTTATACAATACTAAAAACAATATAAACGCAGTCATAAAGTTGACTCCAGCATACTTTAATGCAGCCTAACATAACATGAGTTAGTCTTTTAGAAAAAGAACAATGCTAGCATTCATTTTCTTTTGCTTTACCTTGATCACCCATTTCCATCCATCATCTTCACTACCCCGATCACTTTCTTTTGGTTGCTCATCTCTTTTTGGTTGTATCGGCCTCTTTTTATCTCTTTCTACCAATTCTATACGCAAGTCGTCAATACGTCCACTTAATGTAATCATCTCATTCTGTAAAGATTCAAATGCTTGCTTCGTTGCCGGCCCAAGAGCACGAAAGGGTTCATGTTGTGTTGTGTACACTGATCTCCGGTGATCTTGTGATGTGAAATTAATCGACCTTGCGGAGGGTAGCTGTAAGGAACTGGCGACTGAAGTTGGTGTTTTCACGTTTCTTTCCTTGATGGCAGGATGCTGAACCCAAGGATTCGTGTTCATCATTCGTTGTTCGTCTTCTTCTTCTTCATGAAATGTGTTTGATAATAGATCTCTACCACTTGTCTGTAATCCTCTCCGCGTCATACTCATGGAAGATGGTGGCCTCATAGGAAATTGACGCGGTGTTGCAGGTGCAGTGACCATAGTTTGTGTTGAGGCCACTGAAGGGGGTCGACGGAAAGATGGACTTTGTATGTTCCGAAGATAGTCTCTTTCTTCTTCATTTGATGCTTCACTTGTATCTATTTACACATAACTTATAATTCGCTCTCAAGTAGTATAATACATGATATACCATCAATATCTGATAATTCACCATCACTGCTATCATTGTCCCCTGAAGGGTTCATTGCTGCAAATACATGAATGATCTTTTGTGCCTCTTCTCTTCCCATATTTTTCCTATAAGCCTATTATGCTTGTAAGAGTCTTGTAACAAAAGTTCATTGCTGTTATTACTTCAGTGGCTACTTTCAGGAGGGTTTCCACATAGGAGTGCATTGCTTCTAATTGACTCATGTTTTCAAGTTTCTTCCAAGCATCCCTAAAATACTGTAAATATATATAAAGAGGAGCATAATAAGACTATGCTATTTGTTCTTACCATTTTGCTCTTCCTACTATATCAAATAAACCTGGTCTTTGTGTATGTACATTGCCTTCTGATACTTGTTTATAAAGTGCGTACAACTATCAAAAGAAAAAAAAAAATCAGTTGCATATAATTTATTATGGTCTTGTTTTTACTTCTAGTTTTTGATTTTTTGTGGGTTGAAAATCAGAACTTGCAGGTAAATTTTGTACAAAATGTAAAGCTTTATTATATCTTTGATGTATAAAACGATCTGTGTACTGAGGAGGTATATGAGACATAAGAAAAAAAAAAAAAAAAAAATACAAAAAAAAGGGGGGGAAAGGGAATTTTCACATGAGGTTGGGTTCAACAACGGGAAAAAAGTAACTGTTTATAACCCAGCCAATCCTTTTTGTGCAAAATCAATTGAGCATAAACTGTGTAATGAATGTGATTTTTACCAATTTATTGCTAATAAACAAGCCTGTTATATCAGGAGAGTTTTTAGTTACAAATGATTGAATTTTTCTTGAATGTTATTTAACTATATTAAAAGCTTAATGGAAAAAAAAGATATTTATATAAATGAAAAGAAATAGAATTAAAAAAGAAAAGGAAATATAATAGAGTAGTTGACTATTTACAAGCAACCACAGGACAAAGCAGTTAGACAAGCGGAAAGGAAGCCTCTCTTTTGATCCTCTGTCTGTACTTGATTATTATCCATTGTATTATAATTGACAATGGCTGTATCAGATAACATCGGTTGTGCTGATCTATAGGTGTGTCGGCTATAACGCTTACTTGTATTATTAGTATTATTATTATTATTAGTAGTATTCGTAGTAGTTGGTGGTGTCGTGGTATTATGTTGTCTGGGTGTAACTGCATTATTTAAAGCAGCTACTGCTGTATTTCGGCGATAATAATTGGATCGATACTTTTTATAGTTGTGTTAGTTAGCATCCAAAAAAGACGGTCTTTTGGTCCTTACCTCCCAGCCTTTTCCATCATTTAATAGCATCCAGTCATATACACCGTCATCTATTTCACCTATTGATTCAAGTACTTTATCAAACAACTCCTTCAAATATTCATAATTAGGATTTTCTTCGAATCCAAGTCTACGCGCATACTGAAGATAAAGACCAATCTCCTCTACAATAAATGATATTGTGTTAATTGTTTTCCTTTTACCTTCATCTCTGCATCCTTACCTGGGAATCCAGCGCATAAATCATGAATGCTTGTCGTCTGTTTTTTTTCACCAATCCTTTCATATTTTTGTTTGTTTGTAGCTGCTTTCAATCCTTGCCAAGGCAAAGAGCCTCTGAGAAAGTACATAAATACGTGTCCTAGCGATTCCAAATCGTCCCGGCGAGATTGCTCTCTTCCCAAATGCGTATTGATAGACATATAACGAGCTGTACCTGAAAGACTCTTCTTTTCGCGATAAGGGATATGTTGTTTTGTTTTGGGGTCACGGTACAGTTTTCCCATACCAAAATCAATCAGGTAAATAGTATTGGCATATTTTGTGTTGGGACGACCGATTAAGAAATTATCAGGTTTGATATCACGATAAATAAGGTTACGTTCATGAATCGATTGTATACGTGTAATCTACGAACGAACATTATTACTTTTTATTGATGCTTATATTCTAACTCTTTTTTTGTTTTACCATTTGCTTAGCCAACATGGCTACTGTTTTAATAGAAAATTTACGAGAACACATATCAAACAAATCTTCAAGACTAGGTCCCAATAAATCGATCACTAATATACTGTGAAGACCTTCTTGACCAAAATAATAAGCTCCAGGGATACCAGCTATTTAGACATTAGTTTATATATATCTCTATTTGTCTTCTATATATGCTGTATTTTACGTAGACCCGCCAAGACCTTATAGGTTCTGTATTCATCACGTAATTGAGGTGCGTCCGACTTTCTTGATTCAAATTTAATAGCGACTTGCTGATTATTCATAAGATTTATACCTTTTTGTATTTGTATTTAGCATTACTTTTATCATTTGTAGTTCATTCTAGTTACCTTCATAGATAATACCAAAACTTCCTTCACCTATTTTACGTCCTACTTTATAATGAACACCTACGACATTAGAAGAGGTGACTGAAGAAGAGGAATTGGTACGTGCTTTTCGATAATGATCTGGCATATATATATACAAAGCAGGGCTCACACAGCAAAAGAAAAAATAATAATAATAAACGAAAAAAAGAGGCTGTTTATTATTTTGAAAATAATAAAAAAAAAAAAAAAAAAAAAATACTTTTTTTGGAACAGAAAAAAAAAGGAAACTATAGCAAAAAAAAAAAAAAAAAAAGATTCTCACATAATAAGAAGTAAGCTTAGTATTTATTATATATAAGCCTTACTGCTCTTTTCTATTCTGTTTTTAGGTATTCTAAAGTATTTTATATGAAAAAGTATCGGAAGAGAGAGAGGGGAAGGAATCATGCGATTTCAGATCTGACAAAAGAGCAGAAGATCTGAATTTTAAATAAACTGTTACCCATGAAAATTGAATATTAAACCAACAAAGAAACAAGTAAAAAGACAATTTCAGATTGAGCCACTTGTTCAAGTCTTTCTCAAACCAAGAATTGCAAAGAGGATATTTCAGAAAATTCCATAAAGAGTTATTTCCATAAATAACTAAGACCAATATTTTGAGAGCGTTTCATTCGCAGATTGTTACAATAAAGCACAAAATATAGTTTTTGTTTCATATTACTCTCTCACTAATAAGGCAACGAAAAAAAAAAGATGAAAAAAGAAAAATGGAAACAGGAATTCAGCACTTGATCGTATGCACGTCATAACTTATTCACTATAAGTTATGCTGCAGTAAAAACATTGTTGAGTGGTTCGCAATAAATTGAATGAGAAGCAGTAATAAGTTTACTGAAAAAGAATAACTATTGTTTAAGAGCAATAAATGGGTCGATAGATTGAATAATGACAAAATTAAGTATAATGTTAAACGCTTGGGAGTTTTTTTTTTTTTTTTCATTTTTGGATAAATAAATGAAGGCAAAGCTTTAGTTTTAACAGGTAAAAGCAAAAGTATATTTTTAATATAATCACTTTCAGGAAATGTTACATATTTATTAATAAACAGGGTTTATATGAAAAAAATTTAAGACCAGTAAGAAAGCTTGACCGATGGGGAAGTAAATTTCTACGAATATTAGATGTGCTGTTAGTCCCGTTTTGCGTTGTGCACAAGATTGTCAAAATGAAAATGCAGCAAAGAAAAATGATATCAATTGAAATCCCGATTACCAACATTCTACTGATTATGGCTTTAGAATAGATTAACGTTTAAACAAAGAGCAATAAAAATGATATTTATTATTCGATAGACATATCAAATGTAATGGGTGTATTGATAGGCCTGTAACGATAATCATTTAAGCAAGCATTTATATACAATATACCCTCCTCATCGAATGTATAGCCATGCGCTTCATGTATATGACCAAATATGGACACTTTAGGTTTAATCTGTTTAATTTTATCTCTCAAGTAACAGCAACCTACATGTCTACTATTCCTTATAACTTGATCTTGATATCCAAAGGGTGGTGTGTGACTCACAAGGATATCTACCGGGGGGATATCGTTCCAGATGTTAGACATATCTTCGAGCATGAATGCACCGCCCAAATGTATAGGTGCATAAGGAGAAACAAATAGCCTGAGAGAACCTAATTCAGGAGGGAGTTGATAGAATTGGTGTTCAAGGTAGGTTAGTTTGTTGAATTCCATGAGTGCAAGTATCTTTTGTTTTTCTCTGAAGCCGCCAAAATCTTCATCCAAGTAATGGTCGTGATTACCGCCTGTAATAATCTTGATTCTACACTAGTATGTTAATATAAAGAATGTACATATAAAAAGTATACTCGCTTGTGTGGTAAAGAGCCTAGCCATTCTATCACTTCTACAAATTCGTTCGTTGTACTTCTTCTAGTAATGTCACCAGCATGAACTTGCTAATGAAATGAATATATAAAAAGAAAGAAAAAAAAAAAAGTAAAGAAAAACTAGAATAACCACTTACTGAGGATGTCTCCATCAGGTATATTGAAGTTTGTTTTGCTGTGTGTGTCTGAAATGCAAACGACACGAATGTAGTTTTCCTTTTTGGTGTTGGTATTATTCACTATAATCATTTATCAAGAAAAAAAAAAAAAAGAATAAAAAATAATTTTCCTCTTTTTTCCTTTTGTTGTATAAAATATGGAAGATGTTGATTCAGATTTACCTACACTAGATCAAGTATTGAGTAGAAAAACTTTACCACCCATCTGCTTGTATAACTTTTATATTATTATGAGAGATAGATTGAAAATGGAAGAGGTGTTAGACTTTTATTTGGACTTACAACACCATGAATTAGTATGGAGAAGATATGTCAAGACGATGCATCGTACAGGACATTTATCAGAGACTGACCTGAGTGAAGGATTTCAATCGCCTCGACTGCTAAGCAGACTCTCTCAACGTCCATCCACTTTGGACAGTGAAAAGATACCTAGTCGTAAAGACTTGTCGGATTCATCACAACGATTAATCCTAAGATACCTTATGCCTTCAGCGACAAAAGAAGTAACTCAGTTACCTATTGAATTAAGACAGAGACTTTGCAAAGAATTAGAAAAGGAGGAAAATGCAAGGGATGATCCTTTGCTATTTTCTGAGGCTAAAAATTATGTGTTTGAATACATGCAGCGATTTGCTTATCCCAAATTTTTGAAATTGAAAGTGTGGGGGAATGTGACACTGTATCAGCAAATAAGTCGGTTAATTCTTGGCTTAGTTTCCTTGTTTGCTGCATTGACTACTTCACTTTCTTTGATCTTTCTAGGCTATCCACAATGGAGGACACGCTTTTGGGTAAGCAGTCGATAGGTTCGTGCATACGATAGAGGAGTATGAACTGATGCCTATAATCAGGTACTATTACCTTTCTGGATTGGAATTTATAATATTTTAACTTTTTTAACCGGTTTGGATCCACTTTGGGTACTTTTGTTCAATAAAAGGTAAACATGAAAAGTACGCAATAATTGCGTGTTTAATCATTATAACAAATAGCGAGACAACTACGTTTAGATTTAATTCAATTAAACAACCACAAGTAAAGCGTATCTTAATTTCAAGGTCAATTTGGCTATTAACAATTAGTATTATTATATCCATGATTTGTGCTGTTATATTTTGTGCTATTCCACTTCATCGACTCTAATTATTAAAAATCAATGAATTTTTCTCTATAAAGATCTACACCCGATACACCATATTTCTCGTTTGTTTCTGGATATTTATCAAAATTAGAACAATCCCCTTCGCCTTGTATCTTGGGTACAAATGGAGGTTTTGTTTGTCGATTCGCTAATTTTGTAAAATCCACCGTGCTAAACCAGGCATGTTCCTTAATGTCTTGGGCACCTCCCTTTAAGTTACCAAATCGTCTGGATAAATCACTGGTCAGCAGTCGTTTCAATAAGTCTCTGGCATGCGGATCAAAAAAGGCAGGCCATCGAAGCTTGCCTTGAATGATCTTCTCGTATAATTTAAGGTGATCATCATCAAAAAATGGTGGATGACCAGCCAACATTTCAAAGATTAAGATACCCAAGCTCCACCAATCCACTGCTTTACCATAACCTTTGGATTGAATCACCTCAGGTGCTAAATAATCTGGCGTTCCACATAAAGTCCATGTAATATCAGGCACGTATTTTGCAAACCCAAAGTCAGTTATCTTAATATGTCCATTCGCGTCAATTAATACATTTTCTGGCTTCAGATCGCGATAAATGATATTCTTTGAATGAAGGTATTCTATTACAAGCACAACCTCTGCTGCGTAAAACTTTGCTACATGATCAGGAAATCTCTATGTTTGATATTAACTCAAAGCGTTAATTCTTAATTTATTGCTTACTTTAGCTTTCCTAAGGATACTAAATAATTCACCACCTGGTACATAGTCCATCACCATGTAAAGATTGATATCATCTTGAAACGTGCCCCATAGATTAACCATAAATGGATTAGTTGTTGTTTCCAATATATGCTTTTCGTTATTTGTATGCTCCACTTGTTTTAATCGTACTACTTCAGACTTTTTTAATACTTTAATGGCGTAATATCGAGCATTGTGCTTTGACTGTGACAAGTGAACTCTGCCGAAGGAACCTGTTCCAACAGTGCGTATCAACTTGAAGTCTTCTAATTTTAATTGAGCTCGATTATCATTATTACGCTTTTCTTGGTATAATGGCTGTTGTTGCTTCACTTTTTATTTCTTATATATAAGATTAATCAAAAAGAAAGCAATATTTTATTCTACCTTCTCTATCTTCTTCTTTTTAGTAAGTTTTGGTTACATTCACCCCTTTCATTTTTTTTTATTACCTGCACTATTTAAAGTTGATGCATCTTCCATTTTCGGTTTTTCTTCCTTGTCTTGTGTTGTGCTACCGAATCCAAAGAAAGACCGACGAGAATTTGACTTTGACTCGCTATTTATTGAGCTATTCCTTGTTGCTCTATTCATCAACTTGTGTATAAACGACATATTTTTCTAGCCGAAAAAGAGAGAGAGGGGAGAGTAAAAATTGATTACTGTATTTTTTTTTTATTCCAGAAAAATTAAAACTCAAATGACTGCTTTTAACAAGCTCATCCCCCTTTTTTTTGTCGCCAAGGAAACATCTTTTGTACAATGTAATACACGGACAAGGACATTTTTATAAACAATAGTGAAAAACTTTTTTTTATTTCTTTTTTTTTGTTTCCTTTTCTTGTTAGTACAAAAGATGTCTCTTCCAGAAATAAAAAGAATACCGTCGTTTGTTTTTCCTTTCAAAGGAATTTATTTCCTTTTGACTCGTCCAAAGGTACATATACACATAACATTTTGTACAAAAGCGATTTTCTTATTGTTTTATACATAGCAACTTTGGTTGAAAACAGTTGCTCCTATTTTATTGTCGCTTGTATTTAGTGTCTTTTCTATTGGCTTCTCTTTAAAAGTATTATTTCCTCGTCAGTTTGATAAACTGATAGAGCTGAACTGGCCAGAATGGATGTCTTGGTTTGTTTCGGCCGTGTCAGTGATTCTGGAAAGTGCTATTCTTAACTTAATCTTCTTTGCTATCCTGGTACCCATGTTTCAAGATGCTGTATTTGATGCTACCTTGAAAGCAGAGGGATTAGGTGACTTGTTGGATGATACGGAAGATATCCCTAGATTAGTCATTATTTGGCGTAATATAAAGTCAAGTGTCATTGTTCTTTGGGTGCTATTAATGACTAAGGTAAATGATAATATGGTGTCATAGTGAGAAGGAAAAATAAAACATTTAAAATAGATTTTTCTCTTAATTTTAACTGCACCTCTTCAACTGATTCCTGTCCTTGGTACTGCTTTAGCTTGTTATATTAACGGTTGGCCAACAGCGTAAGTTTAGTTTCTCATTTATTTTTTGTAATTGTATCACTCAAGCACTTTATAAAAGTTGGAGCCAACACTTGCACTACGATATCGAAATTCGTGGTCTTAAAGTTTCAGAATCTTATCGTCAAGCATGCAAAAACAAGTGGAACTACGCTAATTTTGGTGCGGTTGCGTTCGCTTTAGAGCTCATTCCCTTATTCAACTTCCTTTTCGTATGGACAAATATCGTAGGCACTGCTTTATGGGTATCATATGTTTATAAGGAAAATTTGGAAACATCCGAAGACCAAGAAGCAAGCTCTGCAAATAAGACTAGTAACGCTACCGAACAAACTCCACTTCTTCAATAAAACTGAATTTTGTCATAACCTGTAAGCAAGGAAAGAGTTTATCCATACCTGTCAATTGCTGTGCTACTTGATATGTACCACCTTTTTTTAAAAAAAAAGTTTAAAATCCCCCCTCGTCCTGTGTAATAATAAACATTTTACATAATATGTAAAAAAAAAAAAAAAAAGACCAATTACATTATAAAAACTGCTTCTTTTTCTTTAAGAAAATGTTCATGTATTATTTTTATCCAAACAAATCCCAATTTTTCACTTGAAACCCTTTCAACAGGGTCATTATTTCTTCCTTCACTGACTCTTCATTCGACTGTGCAAAGGAAATAGCAGATTCGCTACTAGATGGTGCCACTTGAGTAGGTATATTGATAGAGATCACACAATCTGTTTCCACTTGTCTTAGCCGAAGAACGACTAATATGATATCAACTGTGTTCAATGCATCCTCCTTTTCATTGAATTTTGAAATATGTTGCTTTCCGTGTAAAATATAAACTTCAGTTGTATCATGTCTATCATACATGTTTATATATTTGTGCGTGCATATGAGAAAAAAAAATCCAAAAAAAAAACTTACGGTAAAAGTGGTGTTGTTTCTTGTGGATTGAATCGTTCAACATATAACACGCTAGACTGAGCCGCCTCGTTATCATCAGATAACTGTT
The DNA here is from genome assembly GCF_000149305.1 of Rhizopus delemar RA 99-880. Classification (NCBI taxonomy): domain Eukaryota; kingdom Fungi; phylum Mucoromycota; class Mucoromycetes; order Mucorales; family Rhizopodaceae; genus Rhizopus; species Rhizopus delemar. The sequence continues at coordinate 280,906 of NW_027137846.1, forward strand.
GAAAATGAAATCTTTTTGGAGTGTAAGCTTATTTTAAAAATTTTCAAACGACAATGTGTACCTTGCAATGTCTTGATCTTGAGCATCCACTTGTTCCAAAAGCTCAACAATTAAACTTTGCTGCGTAATGGTGTCTACAAACACCTCTTGATTATCAGGAACCTGTCGGAACTGACTATTGTTTTATTATTTCATTTAGTTTTAAGCAAGTTACGTTTTTTTCTGTCATTACCTTGCATCAAGAAAGGACTTTCCAAGAGGAATTACGATCGCTCCTCCAAACAATGATTGACTCATTTTTTTACTATTGCTAATTATAATAGAAAAAAAAAAGAGCAACAATATTTAACAACCGAATGCTTTGCCTTAAACATAAACAGCATAGCCACAATGACTGTATTTCTAAACCAGTATCAGAAAAATAAGCACATAGCTTTGATAACTAAACCAACGCATTTTTCATTTATTTCTCTTTAGTAAAAAATATATTGTAAACTTAAATTTACTGTGGTAGCATAGAGCATTCAAAAGAAAACTGCTTTATAAAAGTCACAAAGAAAATCAAGGCAATGACTGATAGCAATATGGAGGCCTTGAATCTTTCAAAGCAAATTCCTACATTTTATAGCTGCTTTTACTTATCTATTGGGCAAGCAATGTATTTTATTGGTGTAAAACAAAAGACTAAAAGGAATTTCTTGGTTCAGTATCAAAAAAAGCCATTGAACAGAACATGTTATCTTACAGTTAGCCAATACTGCCTCTATAGATAATGATGAGAGCGCATAGTAGTGTACTGTGTGACTACAAGACCGTAGGGATATACTACAACTATTTATATGCTAGAGGAAGACTTTTGACGGCCATCACACTTGTAAGATAAATTTATTAATTAAAAAAAAAGCAAAGCAACATAAAGAAAATGAAATAAGTAAAAAATGTTGATTGCAAAGTCATTTAGGAAATTGAATGTATATCATTTCATTTTGTAGCTCTTATCTCTTAATTCCACCTAATTAATCACTCACTGTCGTTTGTAAGCATTAAGGCTATATATATATATATGTACTTAAAATGGCATGATGATGTAGACTTAAGATGAAATAGAAATATACATGTTAAACCGTGTAACTATATCATCTAATAGAGAAGCGAAAAAGGGAAATCTCTTAATGTATTACTCCATACATACTCACATTACCTAAAGTTTGAATTGAAGTTAAAAACAAAAGAAGCGCCATGTAAATTTTCAAAAAAGAACACTGGTCGTAAAATCTCCTTCATATTTGAACACGATGAATACATACGAAGTTTACTTGAAGAGGATTCTCAGCTTTAAATTGAAGATATTATTAATAGTTTGTCTAAACTGTTTATCTATTTTTAAGGCACAACCTAATCATCACTTGAGGAACAACATGCTAGTGACAATCAAAAAGCCTACATTTGAATCCAAAGTTAGAAGCTCCGCCAACAATTTACAGACAAGATACGAATAGTTGAAGGAATGGAAAGACACTGATTTAGATTTCACAGAAAAATGTGTCTTTATTGATGAAGCTGAACTTCATATTGATTTTTTTTTTGTATAAGTGTAAACTTTATTAAAATCGAATTTTAATTATTCTAAGTCTGGTAAAACCAAGTGACGATTTTGTTGTAGTAAAGCTAGAGCAGCAGACAGAGACCAAGGGGTGTCATCAAAAACGCATTTCAAGTGTTGTTTCCATACAGCTAAGAAAATGAAACCGAGTTGGCACATCGTTGTAATACTTCATATTGATTTGAGGAATGATTGGGACATATCTGACCTTGGAACACCTGTCATAGTGAAGACACCAAGAATTAAAACCCCATCACATACAATCGTTGGTGCCATACACGCTTTTGGTGTCATTCATATAGCAATAAAGAAGCCACTATCAAGAAAAAAGAGTTTCAAATTTAAGAGATGGTGGCCACGCGAAAAGAATGAAAAGTGAACAAAAGTAACAAGCATGCTACAGATGAGTTTATTGCAGAGGAATCAGTGCTAGAGTACGTTGATATTAATAAGTATAATGCTCAAGATAACATCACACCTGCGTCCGAAGGTACAACAAGTGCACGCTTTATCAAATTCATTAATGTTCTGCTTGATATCATGAATGATGAAAATCTAAAGGAAAGTTATTTAGTGATGGATAATTGTACCATCCATCAATCAAAACTGATGAGCAGGAAGATTGAAGATCATGGTTATAGAGTGACGTATCTGCCCCATATTCTCCTGAATTAAATCCAATTGAACAGTTCTGGGCATTTGTAAAGGGAAGATTGAAGTATCACAGGTTGTTGACTGAAGAAAAATATCTGAAAGCATTGCTAAGGCTCGTAATGATATACCTGTTGAAAATTTGTGCAATTTTGCTAGTCATTCTAAACAACAAATTATTCATTGTTATAATAAAAACTCATTGTAAATATTCTGACTGTCTAAAAGGAAACAATTTTTGGCTTAGTGTCATTAATTTTTTGCAAAGTATAATTCATTTTTTAGCAATAGACATTGAATTTTTGCAAAGTGATAGAATGTATAGTTTTAGCTGTAATCAAGAAATGGACACCTAAAGATCATACGAAAAGTCCGACAAAGATACAGACCGAACTTTACCGGTGTCTGTGATTGAAATTGGCTGTCAATTGGGAAAAATTTGTTATGAATACCTGAAAACATAAAGACCCTGCTTTAGCTTTAAAGAATAAAAATATGTCACAAGCTGTTGGCAATGTATGTTTTTGTCAATAAGAAAATCATTGAATTAACTCAATCTCCTTTTTTTATTAGACTGCTCTTGCATATGCTCGTGTGTGGCATGTCGTTGATGCTAAACAAAGAGTTTTAGGACGTTTAGCCACTAATGTTGCAACAACTTTGATGGGAAAGCATAAACCTATTTACGATCCAGCAGGTACACAAAGATTAATAGCTTAGAAAGAAATAAAGCAACTTATAATTATTGCTTTATAGCCGATTGTGGAGATTATGTTGTTGTTATTAATGCCAAAGATGTTTTGGTTTCTGGAAAGAAAGCAGAGCAAAAATTATATCGTCACCACACCATGTATCCTGGTGGATTAAAGGAAATCAACTTTAAAGATTTGCAAGCCAAAGATTCAACAGAGGTAAACCAAAAAAAATTGAAAGCAAAACTTTTTCTAAGTATACAAAATAGCCCATTCGCAAGGCTATTTCAGGCATGTTACCAAAGAATAGACTTCGTCAAGTTAGATTGGATCGTTTAAAGATTTTTGAAGGCAGTGAACACCCTTATGAAGCTAATATTATTAAACAACATGGTGTTGAACAGCAGTAATGATATGAGAAGAAGAAAAGAGGAATTGTACAGAATATTAAAATAAAATCATCCAAAAGGAATCAATTTTAACGGAGCAAAACAATTTATTTTTTTTTTATCAACAACGGTTGTTTTTTTTATTTTATTCAATATCTTATTTTTCCTTATTCTTTTATTCTACAATCAAATCTTTCACATCCCAATCTTCATCGTATTATCAAGTAAGAAGCGTCTAGCAATCAAAGGATCATTCTTGTAAATCTTTTATTGCAATTACTAATGCATCTGAGTCCTCCATCCATTTCATCACAGGAGCATTTAAGCTGTACATGATGTCAATGACAACTCCAAAATGCATAAATTACGTCTCTATGCCTGATTTGAAAGGCGCGAGTATTCAAAATTCTTGCTTTTTCATACTTTGCCACTTAAGGCGTAGTCTATCTCGCTTTAGTAGGTGAGGATTACTCTTCGATTCCTTTTTCAATGATTTCAACAGAGGCCTCACCCCTCTATTTTCATTAATGTCATAAAATGCATTATGTGTTTATAAAAGTAAGCTACCAACAACAAATTACTTACAGTGATACTATTTGGATACAAGTTGGTAAAACTGGATGCTTCAAAACATATTCTTTTATTTTTAGACGTTTCTGTTTATAAAGAATGAAGACAATAAAATGCAAACCTATTTCCAAGCCACAGTAACGGCTCATCACTTTTATGCATTTCTATGCTCCGAAAAGCAAATGCCCAAATCAAAAAATGTACTATAACAATGAGCCTAATAATTCGTTCCAGAATAATATGATATATGAAACATTAAACGATATAATCATGTTTCATGTACTAGACAGCTACGTTCAATACTTGATTGGAATAAGAAAGATGTATACATAAAAATTCTTTTAAGAAAAATCATGCTGTTTTCTCTATCTTAGATATGTTCAGCAAGCATCTTTTTTAAAAATCATGCTCATACAATTTACTGCACAATATTTGAAGTAATCGCATTCTTCTTACCATCAATCCATATGTGATTTATATACAAAGTTTATTATTAGACTGGTTTAGCACATTTACGCAACTCAATTGTCTTTGTCTTTGGACATTGCATTTCTTGCCAAGAAATGGGTATCATAGGTACACCAGCAACACTTGTTGCAAAAATAACACCAAGTTCATTTTTAGCTGTTGACAAGACATAGGATCTTGCATCACCTAAGGAAATAACATCTGCTTTGACAATATCGCCTGGTCTAAATGAATTGTAAATCTTTACTTTATCCTTTTCTGCTGCACGAACGTCTTGCGTACTATTATTTGATAATATTTAGCATTAGAGGACTATCATTTTTTCCTGTGTCTCATTTACCGAATGACACCCATAAAATCTTCTTTGCAAGGTGTTTCTCCAACTACCATAATGGCAATAGTTGCTTGATGAGGTGCTACTCGAATGACTTTACCCGTGATCTATCAATTTTTGAATAGGCTTTTAGATCAAGTAGAATAAACGATAATAAAAGTATGCTTTTACCACACTACCAACTTCTGGTACAGCCGATTGCTCTTTTTCTTTTGATACTCTAATTGTAGGTAACTATGTTATTACAGTAAGTATTAACTAAAATTATTTTTAATCTTTCAAATTTACTTGTTCATTCTTTGACTGATCAATGTATTTGTGACCAACAACACTTGCATAAAGCAATCCATCTCTTTCATATGTTCCAGGACCTTGTATATAATCAGCTGCATATCCAAGACGTTGGCCAGGTGTAACCGCTTCAGTTTTCTTGCCCATTATAATTATTTTTCTTTAGAAATAAAAGCAGAAAGAAAAAAAGTTTGTGACTTGCAGGACTTTCGATGTGCCCTGACTTTGGACTGACTTTGAAATGTACAGTATTATCCAGATAGGACTCAATAGGACTCGTGATTTTTTACCTCAGATGAAATTTTGAGGCAATTTCCTTTTCCAATTTTTTCTCAAGTGTTGATGGGTCCTATCATTTCAGAAAATGAGAAAACTTATTAAAAAATCAAAGTATTCACCTATTGGGTCTCATTGTAGCAAGTCCTAATATTGACTTATTAAAATCGAGCTTTTAACAGTGGAGAGTAATTACCCAAAGACAGATTCAAACGTCTAAAAGGTTGACATGATTTAAAGAGATAAGACAAAGTCAACGAAGCAATCAACAAAGGCTACTCATTCTGACTAATAGTCGTTGAGTTCAAAGTGCTTAAACTAGTTTATTGAGAAGAGGTAAACGTATATAAGCGTTGCATTTTCCAGACTTTTTTTTACGTCTGCAATTATGCCTTTAAGGTGTTTAACACGCTCCTTCTCCTGTGTAGTCACGTATTTTTAATGAATACAAATGGCGATATATCGTTACAAAAGACTAAGGGAGAGCTGATTAGAAATACCTTGCCATCTTCTTTTACAATAGCCTTTTGATCTATCATATCAATTATGATATAGCCGAAGTTTACTAGTTTGTATCATTTTACTTTGTTCTGTTTTTTTTTTTTTTTTTTTTTTTTTTTTTTTTTTTTTTTTTTTTTTTTTTTTTGGGAAAAAAAAGGTTTTTTTTTTCCAAGAAAAATTTAAAAACCCTTTTTGGGTCAAAATTTTAAAAAATTTTTATTTTAAAACTAAAAAAGGGCCCAAAAAAAAAAACCCTAAACCCTTTTTAAAAAAAAAAAAAAAATTTGAAGTCCCCCCCTTTAAAAATTTCCGGCCCCCTTTATTTTTTTTTTATTTTTGGAAAAAAAACCCATGTTTAATCATAGTAACTTATAGCGAATTCATTTAAATTAGATTTATTATATCGTATATTTGATCAAATTCCTTTTTCTCTCCATCCTTGAATCCAGGCCGTGTTTTGTGAATATAATCAATTTCATTACAGTCATAACTGAACACCCAATGACAAGCCTTTTTATACATGTTGGTAATTTGTGTAAAATCTTCATCAGAAATTTTATGTTTATCATATTGCCGCAATTCGGATTCCTCATTCAAATACCAAGTCTTTTCTTTTCCAGATATCCTTTCAACATAGCATGAGTCAACTTTATCTACTTTCTTCAAATCCGTCCAATCAAAGTTTTCATTATAGTTTTTGCTAAGTACAACATTTCCCATTTTGGTTTGATCCAATACAATGCCTTTTCCATTACAGATGATAGCGATCGTCTCAAAGGTGCCTTCTTTTGCGTTCCATTTCACGTACATATCTGCTTCATTATACATTTGAATATCATAAAATTCCATATGGATGTATTTTTTGATTTGAAGATAAAGATCGAGAGCTAAGAAATTAATATAACAATCCTCTTTTTTGATCTTTTCAATTACGTCTAGTGCCTCTTTTCTGTTCATTCCAAGTTCATTTCGATAAACTTCAATCACTTTCTCATCCGTTCTTTGTAATTTAAATCTCAAGCCAATCGTTTTTAGATCGTCTTTTTCAGTATTTAGAGACCAGATTATCAGTCGTAAGAAACACAAAACAAGCTCTAGAGCAAGCCACAGATATGTATCTACCTCTGCCATTTGTTGTACCACTAAGTAGGAACCCAAGTAACCAACAACAATACCCAAAGCTGAAATACAGCCAACAGCAGAAGTGACTAGCATAGCATACCTGTTACCAAAATGATAAGATGTTAAGACGGATTTCATGTGTGGCGGAACGTCAAAAAGATCTAAGGATCCAGACAGCATGAGAACAGCATCTATACAACAAACATAAGAAGCAGCAAAACTTGAACCTGTCAAAATTAATGGAAAATAAATGTAATCCCAAGAAGTAGTATGGGTATAATGAGGTATATAAGGAACAAAGTTGAGGCAAGATAAGCCAAAGCATGAAGTAAAAGAGAATATCCACCAGTTCTTATTCAATGCAGGCGCATCCATGTATATCTTCACATCGTGTAGTTTTATCCAAGGTAATTTTTCGTTCGAAATGGCTAATAGTTTTTTATTTACTTTTTCTTCTAATTTATATTTGTCAAATCCGGAGCGATCTATGCCCATATTCTTCACAACTCGTTCTGGTAAAAAGGATTTCAAAAGATACTTTGATAGACCGAGTACACCAAACATGGACATACCACAAGCAGCAGGGAATAAGTAGCCTTTCGATAAAGCCATGGCAGAATTTCCATCACACATCTCTGTTCCCAAGATACCAAGTACAGCGGCCACATCTTGAATACCAGATGCAAAAATAGAGCCAAATGATTGATTATCTTCAGACATAAAGAAAAAGAAGTAAGTATAAAATTAGTAGAAGAAATAGAATGAAGATGAAAAGGAAAGAGAAAACAGGAAAGAAGAAGATATTCTAATGCTCAATACTTGATTCTATAGTACAATCTTTAATTAAAAGTAGCACAAATGCAACCAGCCTCTCTTTTCGGATGTTTTAAAGTGAATGAGAATTTTTATCAAAGGAATAAGATAGAAAGGAGGATAACAAAGAAAGGCAGTAAGTAAGGTAATAAATCTGAAAAATAAGATATATTTAGTTCTATAACTGATTTGAGAATGGCTTATTACCATTATTTTGCTATGCGTATGCAGGTTTAGTACAAACAAAAAAGTTTCTTTGTATTTCTCGATTCATAAGGAAAGACTTACTTCGAATTTTCCGTATAAAAATAAAATGTTTCATGCTTAGTTGATGCTACAGATTACTTCCAACTTCCCTTCCGAGCATGACAAGATAGGCAAACTAGAGATAAAACAGAACGAAGCCATTATTTAGATATTAAACAAGGAACAAATTGAAATATGTACTATTATTTTAATCATTTTATGTGTTGTCAATAACTTAAATACAAATCCAATGTTACACCTTTTCATTTTCATATTTGAATTACTTTCTTTGATTCACTTAGCATTTCTCATGTCAAGGAATAATAATATCTTTTTCTCTCTTTGGGTGTTCTATCCAAGTAATAAAAAAAAACAGGACCATTCTACTTTATTTTTGAAAGCAGATATGCTATAGTAGAATAAATAAATAACATATGAAAGCAAGGGAGTCTTTTTAATTATAGTATCCTGTAGTCATTCGAATTTTTCCATTTACTAACAAAGGCCATTGATCTCTTTTGTATGAAATAAAACCCAACAGCCGTAACACTTGTCATAAAAATGACGATAACAATCACAATGATGTTACCATACAGCACAATTTGATCCACATCCAAGATACTCCCAATCATAATCACTTTGGCTACAAATTCACCTATAAGTAGTACGCCCCAAGCAAATGTAATCACATAGCAAAATTTTCGAAAAGCGCTGATATGATCCCATTTAAAATCTGTTACAGGAACAGAGTGTTGCAAGCCTTCTTGATCTGTCCAAGTAAAAGGGGCTGTTTTAGAAAATGCCTCTTGAATAATCGTGAAAAGCATCGGGCGAATTGTAAACCATCTTGTTTTTAAAGGTATTAATGTGATAAAGAGCACGACTCCTATTGTTGCTGTTGTTATCGAGTCACGTAACAAGCTAATTCGAATGTCCTCTATATAGGATATAAACAACTAGGTTATATGTAAGCTGCTATGAATTTACCTGTAGCTGCGGTTAAGATAGCAGAGATAATAGAAGAAAGGACGAAAATACAACCTAGGATATCCACGCTTCGTTTTCTGATAAAGGTATAAATGGTATGTAACAATGGTGGAATACTAGACAAGATGATTGCAATCAGTTGGCTGACCCACATTTTTGTGATATAATAAACAGCAATAGAAAGTCCAACATCAACCACAAGCATAGAAATCAATGGCCTTGCAATAACAAAGAGTTCAATCATCTTTTCCTTGAATGTGCGTGAGGTTGAATCATCCTGCCCGGCAATGATTGATGAATCCACATCGTTAAATTTATTGGGTGCCAAAATTACCGTACACTCTTCGTCGTCCCTTTTAGAAAACTTTGCAATTTTTGTCATAACTATTTGGCTCGTGTTCAAAAAAAAAGTCTACTTTTTATACATATTAGTTTAATGGAAATAACGGCCTCTGGGAACCGCCTTCCTTTTTAAATAAACTCATTTCAAATGATGTCTTTGTTTCACTTTTGCCAAGTATTTTTCTGTTTTTTATTTATAGGAAGTTTAATTTCCGTTTACCAATAACGATCCATACAGTATTTTAATACAGAAATTTAAATGCATTGTAAATGGTTTATTGACCATATTTAGGTTATACCCCACCACCTTTTACACATAATTTTTCAATTGTATTATTGTTGTATCATTTAATTTCATTCAAAAGTACATGTCTAGCAGTCTACATTTAAAAATATCGCTTTTTATCATTGTCAGAACATATACGTATGATATGGGTTATAGTTTATTTAATCTCATAATTGATGACAAATATGAATACTTCTTTACACTATTGTACTCGTCCTAGGCATGCTTTTACAATAGCCTTTCTTTTCTGACAAATCAAATTGTATATCTGTCTCTACTAGCTTTGCATTTAAGTAACATTAAGCAATTTTATGTTATATAAACAATACTATCGCTAATAGCATGTTGAGTCAAGAAATTGCTCTTAATAAGTAAGATATTTTGCTAAGTAGAATGTATTTACAGTGCTTAATACCTTATTAGAAATTTTCTTTTCTTGGCAAAAAATGAACCAACATGGAGTATGTGTAACACTATTGAAAGATCGCCAACAGCTAACTAAGGCACACATACCGTTTGAAGAAGACTGAAAGTTTCAATGTTCATGAAGTTATGGCAGAGGCTTTTAGAATACTACCTTCAGCGCGCCATTCTTCAAATAGATAAAAACAGTAAGCCGGACAGTGTTAAATCCAAGCAGATAACCTATTAATACACAAATGGGCTTGTGAAAAAGAAATTGATAGAGTACCCTTCAACCGCGGTTTTTAATAGGATCTCCATTATTATTTTAAAATACGGACAAAATCGTCGTATATTTTGAGCTCTTCCTTTCTCTTTAAATCCTAACGCTTTTGATTTCGTCAATACTTTTTGATTGAATTTGAATAATTCTTTAACTTGACCACCTGTCAAATACAGCAATTCCATGATACTGCTTCCATCACCTTATACATGTTCTTAATAGCAAGAAATACTATTTTTTAAAAGATGACCGTTTAAAATATTGATTCTAGAGTCATAGGATCAGGTTTTTTTTGCTTAAGGCATTTATATAATCATCTTATTTTCAGAAAGCATATATTGTAATCTATGAAATTAATTTTTGGAAGTGAAGTGATCCTACGCAATAGCAAAGTCAATAGCAAATCAGATTTTTCGTGTGATATGTTGGGTTATGCGCTTTTCATCTATACAAAGTAGCTTTATTTGTTTAGAGTTGTAATAGTTTCAATGGTAGATCTCTATAATGCCAATTTCTAAACTTTGTAGAACCGAAAAAATTGTCCACAAATGAAAAGCAGCGTAATTTGTTTTGTATATTATAGCTCTGGGTATTTAGAGTTAAATATGAAAGTATAAAAGAATTTGAGATTAAAGATTTGTGCTAGAATTTGTAAATTTGGTTTGTTTGCGGTAAGTAACTACCAGATCTTGTACAACTTTTTTTTTTAAAGTTTATTCAATTACCGCTAGAAAGGCGTGCATTATTGGGGGGAAAAAAAGGATAGTAGTGAAAAAGAAAAGGAAAAGCCAACAGGATTTTGAGAGATCGTAAGCCTGATTAAACGGAGGTAGCATTCCCTTGAAATTCAACTTGGTGATTTCGGAGTGAAGACGGCGGATGTACTGGGTTTCGCTGGTGGTCGCTTCACCAGGCCAGAAGGGTCTACCATAAAAAATGAATTTCCAGTGGCAGTGCCAAATCGCCAGTGCAGTACTAGACAAAGTTGTAAATTAATCGACGGCAAAAAAAGGGACCGAAAGAAAAAGAGAGGATCTCTACAGCAATCCATCTATTCTAAGGCTGCTATGGGCTGGTGCTCTGGCTAGGCATTGCTCAATGTCGTCGTCGATCCACTGGACGAGCACGTTTTCTTGTTCAAATAACACTTTCTAGAGCTTTATTTAGTGATTTTTTCGAGATTTATTTTCCCGTATTTCTCTTTTCGTATCAACATAATGGTAGCATTGTTGATGGTCAAGCTCAACAAGCAGCAGCTTTTGTCGAAAAAAATCATTTCGCTTAAAGAGTTTGACCGGTTTTTTGAAAGTACGGTAAACACAGATGTTCGGCTTCAATCGACTGCTCCTTGTGTCATTTTATGAAGAAAGCTTCTTCAAAAAAAAGAGACTGATAAAGATCACAGGATATATTTTTACTTTTTGAAAGAAAAGCCCATGAAACCAATTATTAAGGCTAGTGAAGCGGCATCTATGGAATACCTTCAAAATCTTATTCAACATTCAGTAAATCAATTTGGATACTGCTGTAACAAGTGTCCTATAAGACTGTCTCTTAACATCAACATGATATATGATAAAAATCACTTTCCGGCTTTTGACTCATATTTAATATTAAAATGTAACACTAAGCACGTGAGGATTGGGCGCTGTTCTGTAAAGACAATGCAACCATTTAAATTTTGCTGATAATATCTGTATTTATTCCTTTGTACTTGGTTCAAGCTTGTAAACGAGAAACGGTCTTCTTCTTTGAATATGGGTATCCTTTATATACAGAGTTCAAAGCTTTGTAAAAATGATCATAAAATAGCAAATAAATTCATTTTAATAAGTTGAACAAAGTCAATATCTTTTTTGCAGTAACAGAAAAGCCCATTTTTTCACATTTTGAACTCCGGTAGAAAACAGACAGAAAAAGAGAGAGAGGAATATGCTCTTTTTCTTTATTTTACTTGCTTTATTTATTTCAAATAAATGACAAAATCAGAAAACAGTGAGCAAACAGACCAAGAGCAAAAGAAATCTCGTAGACCTCGTGGTAATAAATATAGATAAATGAGTAGAATATAATATTCACCTCACAAGAACAGATGGAGCATTTCAACAACAAAAATTACCAGCTTGGCAGCCAGTGATGATTCCTCGAAATGTATTACCTGCACTTTTTATTGTTGGTATCATATTTCTTCCAGTAGGAGGACTATTATATTGGTCAAGTAATAAGGTAATACATGAGATATACAAGCAACTGAAGACTAACAGGATATAAGGTGGATGAAATTATGATTAATTATAGTTATTGTCGAGAATATGAAAATCCAGTTTACATGGTACCTGAACTGTACAGTTATGAATTATCTGATAAAACGCTAAATATAAGCGAGATTGAACCACCAGCCTATCATTATTCAAACGAGTCTTCATTTTTAAATTCTAATTGGGGAAATCCAAATGGCTTGAATATTCCCCGTTGTACACTTGACTTTACAGTGCCCAAGACAATGAAGGGACCTATTTATATGTATTATAGATTAACAAATTTTTATCAAAACCATCGTCAGTACATCAAGAACTTTGATGCCGATCAATTACAAGGCAATATCGTATCATCCTCTACTTTACATACAGACTGTGACCCTTTAGCTTATTCAAATGCCGGAAAAGTTATTTATCCATGTGGACTTATAGCCAATTCAATGTTTAACGGTAGTTTATATCACACTTTGCATCTACACGAGCGCTAACGTTCAAGGTAGATACGGTCTCCAATTTCACTCTAGTGGATGATGCCTCGCAATCATTTGTCTTGAGTTCACGAAACATTGCATGGCCATCAGATAAACAAAAATACGGACAGACAAAGTATCCAACCTCAGACATCGTACCACCACCCAATTGGGCTAACAGGTACCCAAATGGTCAATACACAGCCGACTATCCTCCGCCCAACTTGTCTGAAGATGAACATTTCATGGTTTGGATGCATGTGGCTGCGTTGCCTGATTTTAGAAAGATGTGGGGTAGAAATGATACAAGCGATTTAACGGCAGGAAGATGGAGAGTTAGCATGGACATGAGTAAGCCATAAAATGATAAAGTGTTTCTTACTGATTTGATCTAGACTTTGATACACTTCAATATGGTGGAACCAAATGGCTGGTTTTATCGACCACGACATCATTGGGAGGTCGTAATTCATACTTGGGTGTTGCTTATATGGCTATTGGTGGTATTTGTATATTTATTGGTATCCTGTTTAGTCTAAGACAAATTTTTAAGCCAAGGTACGTGGTAATCATAGTAGATAAACCCAGTTACTTATTCGTTACATAGAAAATTGGGAGATGAATCTTATTTATCTTGGAATCAACCTGGTGGTGGATTGCCAAAGAATAAGAGAGTGAGTGAATTAGAACATCTTCATAAAGACTAACAGAATCTGTGTAACCCTTTCGAAATAATAAAAAAAAATCTCGATGTTTTTTTTTATTACTCTTTTTTTTTCTTTATAATAATAATAATGAAAAAAGGCTGTTTGCTATTATTCAGTATTTGCCTACTTTATTCCAAAGTGGTTGCTGTTCAAGAATATTGTAAAACTGGCTATAAACCAATTGCAGATAAACCTTTTGAGCTTGATCTTTCTAAGTTAAATCAGTAAGTTTAATTCAAACAATAAACAACAATTGCTCATTACATATCAAAAGAGATTTTATTGTCTATCAGAATACAAGTACACCCCCCTCAATCAAGTCATTTGTCACTCAAATCAACATTTGTGACCCTCTTTCGATTACGAAAGAAGAAGGACAAGAAGAATGTAAGAAAGGAGATGTAAGTGTTTGATGTGTAACAAGTCGTGACGTAAAGAATAACACACATTGCAGTACGTTTGCCAAAAATTAGTTTACAATCGTGATGGAAAAGACTTTATTGCAGAAGTACATAATATTGCCGGTGATTTTGAAAAGTATAAAAAAATCGTGTGCTATATACAATAGAGACTTATTATAATAGATCAAAACTTGACCCTGAATTCAAATCAATCAAACCAGAAGAAGATAGCAAAAATAGTAAGGAAAGATACAATGTCAATACAACACTAATAACACTATTCTCTCTGTTTGTCTGTGTGTATAGATGGATATCAATATTCTTTAGTTTTATCTGGTGGAGACAATGGATCAAGTGCACTTGTCACATTAGAATGCGATACATCTCAATCACGCGAGGTAATAAGAAGGTATGTATGATTGGATGATGTATGCTAATATTTAGATAGAATAAGCCATCTGATCCTACTATTGTATCTAATCATAACAACGTCCTGACTCTTCATTGGAAGACTGCATTTGCCTGCACGTAAAGTATATTAGAAAAGAGAGGCAAAAGATGAAGATGGTATTAACAGATCAATAGTTATGATGCTGGAGAAAAGAAACCCGATCAGGGTAACAATGGTGGTGAGAACAAGGGAGAACAACCAGAGACTGGGAAGGAAGGCAAATCGGGTGTGAGCATTTTTTTTACAATGTAAGTTTAAGGTTGATACAGCATAGAGAGTCCTGATAGCTTGGTCTTATAGAATTTTTATTTTATTGGCTGTATATTTCGTTGGTGGTGCAATCTATAATTGGAAAGTGTATAATGCAAGAGGTTTAGATCTTATTCCTCACAGAGGTAAAATATAGCATGATTTTAAAGATGTATGTACTTAAAATGAATAATAGATTTTTGGCTTGATCTTCCATATCTCATTAGGGTAAAAAAGTAAAACAAAAAATGAAGCTTTTAATAATATTTTTGTATAGGATTTGATTGCTCATGTAATTGACTCAATTATGTCGCGACGTCGTGGAAGCGGAGGTTATGTTGCTGTATAAATAAATAAATGAATGCATACTTTATTAGATTAAATAGACTTTTGATCTATTGAATCTTTCTTTTCTTTATGTGCTGTTGCTGGTGATACATTGATGGCTATAGATGCTGATGATTTACTGTTTAATAATGCTGCTAATGAACTAGACTTTCTTAACCGAACTGTTGTTTCCTTTCTTTGAATATCAAACTGTGGTTCATCCAACAGAGTAGATGTAGGAGAGGTTGAGCAAAGTGACATACATTCTTCTTCATCAGAAGAAGATGACCATGATTCTGTGCTGCTAAGTTGTTGCTGAAGTAACTCTGGTAAAGATCTTGCTGTCACCAACAGATGCTCGTCTTGCTTCTTTTCTTCTTCTTTTTCATTCTCCTTTACTGACCTATTCTCACTTTCCTCAAAGATTCCACCCATGCCACTGGTCGAAAAGAAGACGATGTCATCAAAATTAGGCAAGATCATGGTTTCAGCAATAAACTCTTGTATTTTTGTTTCAATCGCCTTGACCACGACCGAATAACCTACTCGTTTTTCCCAAACCACAGGTTCCAATTTCCACTTGACCTTGGGTTGATCTTGAAATGCATACCAAAGCCGATTGGTTGGATGCTCCTTGACCTTACACAAGATCTTGCCTTCTATCTCTTCCAGTGTGATGGCCAAGATGATGTCGACAGTAAAGGGCGGAAGTAAATCGGAATATTTCCACTCGAGCACGGTCTCAATCTCGATTCGAACACAGCCATCATAATGCAGATGAGCCTCAGCAGATAACTCACCCGAGGCACTGATGCCGAGTAACTTGGGTTGTGTGATACGAGGGATCGAATGACCAGCATCCACCGACCGAACTGTGATCTCACCCAGGAATGAGGGTCGTTTGGCATTGATTTTATCTAGTTTAGAAACCACCTTTTTATATAATGCCTGTTGGATGTCTTGTGTTTTATAAACAGAGAGAAAGAGGCGGCCAAGGAGTGCATTAAGCCACTGAGTTTGAAATTGATATTCGTCGCTGTGTACAATATTAATTAAGTGGTTCATGGCCGGTTGATCAAAGTGAGTCTTGTCTTGACTTGTTGAATTGGATGAGGCACGAATCAATGCAAAATACCAGTCTTCTTTATCTATGCATCGATCACAATTAATATAAAATGTAGTGGTATCGTCTCTGCTTTCTAATTTAACATGCTGTGGTTTTGAAAATAATTCTGCGTCTGTTAAACCAGGTGGATGAATGGATACTTTATGATTTGTTAAATTGATTACTTGTTTACAATCCAGTTGTTTTTCTGAGTCATACAAGTAGAGTATATGATGTTTTAATACTGAATAATACAAATGATTGTCGATTTGACTATTATTTCTTGAAATGTATGACACAACTCTATCACCAATACTGGGTGTTTCTTTTATAATCTTGTTTTTATGTACTTGAAGCCATCCAATTTTATATGATTGATTAGTAATGATTTGATCTTGCTTTGGGATAGTGTTGATGATAGGAGTAAAAGTGAAATGACGTGTAATGAAATGAATGATGTATGCAATGATAATAACTAAAGGAATAAATGTTATCCCACCCAAAAAGTAACCAAAAATAAATGAACTTGAAATCATGTTTAGGAAAAAGAAAAAGATAAGCAAAGAAAAAAAAAGTCCTTCTTTTACACCATTTGGGTCACAGGGGGAGAAAGGGGAGAGAGAGAGAATATAAGAAAAAAAAAATATGTAGGATGTGTGAATAGCAAATATAAACAGTGTAAATCATCTTGTTTCCTCCACCGGAGTATGAGTTATAAATCTGTGTGTTACTGAATACACGTTTTTTAATGATTCACATTTTATTTTTAATTTAACATTTATGGAAAGCACTTTAGGAACCCTTTAGGCTATATTAATAACAAAGTCAACTCGGTACTCAATAACCGAGACATACAATGGTTTTTGGAAAGGAATGCTGAATGTAAAAAGAAAAGAGACTCAGCTGTGACAATCATGCTCTGTTCCTACACAAAGGTGATATTAAAATCAGTTTCAAACATAAACACAAACCCTTTTAAAGAGAGTTACAAAGTATATACGCAATCCAAAACAGTGCCACTTTGAATCATTAGCATTTTAGGCTCATCTTTGATTGACTGAATTGGTAAAGAGAAAGTAACATGTCCTTATATTTCACGAGGATGGTGTCAGCTGCCTTACTGGTTTGTACACAAGACAGTGGAAAGAGGAGCATACTGTTCGGGATCTTGAGCACTGACCTGATTTGAGAAAAAGACTAAACGATTGGGACCTTTTATTATTAATAGAAAGGATTTAAAGTAAATACTTTAATAGACTGGGAGAGATTGGGTATTGAGCTTGCAGTGAGTATCAAAGATCGTTGTCAAGGAGTAATTGACAGCAAAGGAGAACATGCAAAATACTAAACTTTATATGCTTGCTTTTATCAAAATAAATATCTTGAAATTTATCCTTTTAAGTTATTAAGCATCCTTCTTTTATTCTATGATTACATGTACAACCATAATCCTAGAAAAAACATCAAGAGTTGTGACTGTAAACAACGTAAATGAATAATTTATTATGCAGTGAAAAAAGTGCTAAGGACGGTTTTTAAATTATCAAAAGGCAGTTCTTTTTTTTTTATCATACAATATGGAAAATTGCAGTAAACCATTAAACTCATATCTAGTACTAGGCATATCCTTGCTACAATGGTTCGTTGTCATTCATTGAGTACGCTAGGTATACTATTGAATATGCTTTATTTTTAATTATTGTCAGAAGAGTCAGCTTCAAAAAATAACTCTGCTGTAAGAGGTGAGCTGTTGACGTGTATATCTTCCGCATCTAATACTTGGGAAGACAACTTCACTTCAGCAACTTCAACAAGATATGTATCTAACTGTTCAATACACGAATTAGGGTTTTCTTCTGCAAAGAGCTTGTTTTGTTCGTGAGATTCTTTGATTTTTTTTTAGTGTCTCTAGTGCTTCTTCAACAATTTGCTATAGAAGTATCTTAGTGAAACTGATTATTGACTCTTTCATATGCTGACACTTATCTTGACTTTCCAAAATAAATTCGTCATACTTCTAAAATCATTTTCAGCCTTTGATGGGTCAGTAGGAAGCATGCTACTATCAGCTCGGTTCAAGACGTACAGTTCTTTTGACACTAAACAAAATGCCCAAAGTCTTACTTTGTCGTTGGCAGCATGAACGAAACATACTTTCAATTGGTTAAAAATGACAATGTCAGCGTACGCGTACTTATATGCTACTGTATGCAACAAAGCGAGGAGACCATAGGCAGCTTTGACATAGTCAGTGGTCTCTCTTCTAATATCATCGTTGCCAGAAGCTCCTGAAGTTTCTAAAAGCACCAGCTCTATACCTGAAACTAAATCAAAAATAATACCATCGGCATTATATTAGTTTGCCGTGGAAAGATTTTGTCGTTTCAACTCGACTGTAATTGCTTGCAACCTTGTTTCACCAGGAATAAACTCGCACTGAGGAAGAACATCCACAACAGCATCTATAGACTTATAAATAGCCCTGAAATTGTATGCTGGCTCGGATTTTGAAATCCTTTTTAATCCATGTTTAGCAAAGATCTGTAAGACACTACAACAAAAAAATTAGTAAATATTATAAAAAATACAAATACGCTTACAAGATCATGAAGAATTCATAGCAGAAACTCAAACTTGAATCATTAGTTCTTTTGATAGTTAATGGATTCTTCAATAACACCATGTGACAGTTATCAACTGATAGAGGGTGGGGTAACTATCACTGGAGTGCCCCTTCCCTGACCATGTCTTCCATTCTAGTGTCTAGGTCTTTAATAAGCCAGATGGTATGGATTAACATCCTCTTCCACATCCATAGCGTCATTTCCATTTTGGTCATATATTTTCCCTTGTCCGCCCTCGTAAAGAAAAATAGCACCCATTTTGTTTTTTGTCAAGTTATATGAAGAAAAAAATAGCCTTTTGATAACTTTTTTTGTAGGCTATTTGATTAATTTGATAAATAAAATGTCACACGACACAGTGAGTGGTGTACTTTTAATGAAGACTGAACGTCCCAATTTTTTCAAAAGCTGTTGTGACAATACGTTCATGTAAGAGAGGAACACCATCAAAAATGTATCGCCAATGTACACGCCATAAAAATAAAAGAATGTAATAACTAA
The DNA here is from genome assembly GCF_000149305.1 of Rhizopus delemar RA 99-880. Lineage (NCBI taxonomy): Eukaryota > Fungi > Mucoromycota > Mucoromycetes > Mucorales > Rhizopodaceae > Rhizopus > Rhizopus delemar. The sequence goes on from NW_027137846.1 coordinate 300,255, forward strand.
GGCGGAGCAGAATTGTGTTGTCAATATAATCGAAGCGTGTCAGATGCAATAAAAGAGTAAGGATATCAGTTGGTTGGAAATCTAGGTGAGGTACAAAACGAGACAGGGCTTCTTGCCAGATGGACCATTTATGAGGGCATTCCACGAGAAGATGGGATATATCCTCAGAGGGTACGTTGCAGAACTTGCACGTAGCACTGACGACAGGATTGAAACGGGATATAGATGATTGACTATGTAATTTGCCGTGGATAAAGCGAAAACAGAACGATCTTGCTTCAGGTAGAATGGTGAGGTTCCAGAAACGCAACCAACTATCAGACGGTATGATAGAAGCCGGGCAAGGAAGCATAGAATCGAGCTGAGTCTGACGGTATACTCGAGAACAAAAAGAAACCAATTCGAATGATCTTGTAAGCCATGTGAAAAAAGGATGGTCCGCCACACTACCTGAATCAGTAGTCCAAATCGCTTAAAAAGTTTGGTGAACCATCCAGAGGAAAATGAAATTTCATTTTCAAGGATTCTATACTTTTCTCAAGCAATAGGTCTTATATATCGAAGGATTGAGTATCGATTGACTGGCATATTGTATTTGTTCATGTCTGCAACAAAATTTACTACTTCATCATCAAGTTGAGGATAGCATGTTGTTTTTAGACTTTTGCTATTTTTGACAACATTATTACTATATAACGTTTCAGCATTTTTGAGAATGTTTGATATAGTCTGTTGGGCAAGTGGTTGATCTAAATTGAATTTCTTCATAGTCCATTCACCTAATTCTGTTTGATTAATCCGGACAGTAGCATCTTGATCCAAAAGCTTAATTTTTTGAGAAAGAAAGGCGTACGCATTTATTATTAGACATTTTTTATAGATAGAATCTAAAAAAAGAAAATAAATTTGAGTCTACAACTCGTATATTATCCTTCCAGCAACTTTGGTCAAGTCTTAAGCAAGTTCTGATTTGTTGATGTCCTTACACAATTACCAAATCTATACTAACCGACAGTGGCCTATATGGAAACATGTTGTACAAACATGTCTATAATGCAGCTACAATACATATTAAGTGAGTTCAATTTTTTAACAGCCACAAATCTCGACTTAAGGGTGGATATTCCAAAAATTTTGGCCATCCTTAAACAGAGCGACTACTGTACTTGATCGAAGTTTCACCTGCTTCCTGCCAACGAATATTAGCTTTGAGAGCCAGAATATCAGTGAGCTCTTATTGTAGCAATGCAATTTGTTGATCGAAAATAGGTAATTGATGTAAGCAAATAACTGATGGTGGTTTACTGCGCAAAGTTTATTTCGATTGCTTTGTAGTTTGCGGAAGGTTTTTGTACGTCAATTAGTGTAATCTACTGCGAAAGTGTGTGTTTGACAATTAAAAACCACCCATTGGTATTTTATTCCCCGACTTCATTTCATAAACCACTCTTTGGCACTGTTTTCACCGTGCATGACGCAAAATCCAGAAAGGAATGTCAGAGGACTTTCTTGACCCACAATGATCAAAGTTTAGTTCAAATACACAAGAGAAATTAGATAATTATTTCCTGTGTTTGTCATCTCACCAATGATTGTGATGCAAAGAAGTACAAGAAGGTCTTTATCATACAAAAATATTTAGAGATGTCAACAGAAGCTGAGCCAGTTAAAGATACACAAGAAAAATATAACATTACAAAAAAGCCGTACATGTTCACCTTGACAATTTTATAGGATAATTTTGTCTTTAATAAAGATGAATCAAAACTGCTTTCAGAGGGTGACTGTGTTGTGAAGGCTGGGGGTCCGCTTATGATAACCTTATTCGTAGGTCTGGTGCAATACCATGGTGTGACACGATTCCTTTCAAAGTACTGTATGTCAATCTCTTTTCAACTCAGAATATTTACTCTCACAAACATAAATAAATCCAGTTTGACATTATTCTCTTTACTAAATATGTACATTACGAAACTATCAAAAAAAAAAAAAAAAAAAAAAAGCCATCGGATTCAAAATGTACAAACAAAGATGGTATCAGTCATAGTTTGATTTGTTTACTGTCGTATTTTTATTTGAATATAATTAATGCATCACTTGCTATAGGAATCAGAAGAGATCGACACATAACATCTCTCCCCTTAATCACTTTCCATCTTTCTCTCTCTCATTCCTTCAAGATATTCATTAATCAAGAGCCTATATAAAAGAAAGAGGAGTATTTTTATTTGCTTTCAATTAAAAAAAAAGTAATTTACATTTATTTACAATAAAGTCTTCTATTAATTATTTATGAAAGGGATAAACAATAACGTCTTAATGCTTCTGCAAGGACTTTTTGATTTAATGGCTTTGTGAGGTATCCATCCATACCAGCTTTGATACAGATTTGTCTTGCACTTTCTTGTACATCCGCTGTTAGTGCCACGATAGGTAATCTCACATCCTTGCCTTCTTCTCGCTCTATCTCTCGAATTCTTTTGGTCGCCGCCACTCCATCACACTATAAACACATTCAATAAAAAATAGTGAGGATGATGATCTGTTACCTTTGGCATATGATGGTCAAAGAAGGCCATGCTAAAGTATCCAGTCGGACGATTGATCCAGGCATCAACCGCTTCCAATCCATTATTAGCACATTCTACATGAAACCCTAATCGAGTCAACTGCTTGAATAATAGCTTTTGAGCAACAGGATTATCTACAAGAAAATACGAATGAAAAAAATAGATTTTTTTTAAATCCATCCTAGTTTTCACCTTCTGCAATAAGAATGTTCATTTGACTATATAAACCACGCTCTTTATCCGTAATCAAAGGATCAGGCTTTGTTTTAGCACTGGACGTTGTACTGGCCAATGCTGTCTTGTTCAGTGCCTCATCGATCGCTTTCAATAGCTTCATACGCCTCATGGGCACTGCCATACGAACAGTTTTACATGCCAACTGTTGACTTGACACTGGTTCAATCCATCGACTCTTTTGATTCACACCACCCGCTGGATAATTCATGATCACGACCACAGCATCCTTATTCACCTTGCTTGCTTCTTCAAGCCATGTCAAGGGCATCTGCTGGTTCTCAGGGTTCATGAACAAGCCGATGATGATAATGTCATAATGATTCCGTTTCACCATCTTTTCAAATTCCTCAATATTCATCACATCATCCACATGCACACCAGGCAAAAAGTGTCGAATCATCTGGATCGTCGCATCATATTTGCTGAGAGCCACCGCCTTGAATCGAGCTATGTTGCGAAGCAGTGCCTTTTGCTCTTCGACGTACCCTTCCATCTGCACATTTTTGCCGTTGGGTTGGGATCGCAGGTTGGAAACACGGATGCTAAAGAAAAAATTGGATCCCTTGTTGGGCACACTCGAGACATCGATTGATCCGCCCATCAGTTCAACCAATTGTAAGCAGATCGAGAGACCAAGGCCTGTGCCTCCGTATTTACGTGTGGTGCTTCCGTCGACTTGTGAAAAGGGTTCAAATAACACTTTGCGTTGCTCGTTGCTGATGCCGATGCCTGTATCAATGACTTCAAACAGTAGCGAGGCTTGGTCATCGCTTTCTCGTTTGGATTTATCTAGAGAGCATTGGATGCGTATCTCTCCTTCATGTGTAAATTTGATGGCATTGCCCAGCAGGTTGATAAGGATTCTAAGAAAGATTGCTTAGCTAAAGCATAAAATAAATAAGCATGGGTACTTTACTGTCTGAGACGATTGCCGTCAGCCATCACCACAGAGGGAACAGTAGGTGCAACGATATAAGCGATATTAATATTCTTTTGAATCGCCATAGCAATCAGCATCTCTACTACATCAGCAATGATGTCTTCAACCACAATAGGCGACAGATCCAAGGTTACTTTACCTGCCTGAAGCTTTGAAAAGTTGAGTAGGTCATCAATGATTTGCAGCAGCATCTCGCAGGACTCCTTTGCGGTCTTGACCAGATCCCGCTGTTCAGGGTCAAGTTGTGTATCAGCCAAGAGAGAGATCATGCCGTAAAATCCAGAGAAGGGTGTTCGAATCTCATGACTCATGTTGGCCAAAAAGATCTCTCGTAAGCGTGTCGCTCTGATCGCGGCCTCTTTACTCTTCCGAGCATCCTCAAGTGCCTTCTTTTGCATTTCGATCATGCGCATGTTAGCCTTTGTCACACGCTGTACCGATTTAAAGAGGAAGGCGTTGGTGATCGAGATACCCATCTGCTGACAAAGCAAGCTAAGGACGGTGATGTGGCGTTGGGTAAAGATACCGATGGAACCCTCAATAAACAAGCATCCAACCATGGTACCCTTGTGAACGATCGGCATACAGATCACAGACTTGTTGCCCGTCTTTTCATACCAGGATCCTAACGCGAATCGTGCGTCCTGCTCAACGTTGTGGATAAAGATGCTTTCGCTGGTATTGATCGTGTGGTTCACCACCCGACTAGAGATCAAATTGTCCTTGTCTGACAAGGGACGTGGTGGATCAAAGGTCATTGCACCCTCTTGCTGACTACCATAGGCACACACCCCATACTTTTCTTCCTTGACAATGATAGCACCACAATCTGCACCGGAATTTTCCAAGATGATGGACATCATTGATTTCAGCAGGCTGTCAAATTTGACCTCGGATGAAATCACTTGAGAGCTCTTCAGGATCGATGCCATATCCAACTACAGAAAGAGATGAGCATTTTGCCTTTTTATGTATTTCTCACTTACAATATCTAATGTCATCAGGGTTTGCTCGGTTGTCACAGGAGGGATGACCTCAGCCACAAACGGTTCATTCACGGCAGCAATGGGACCTAAAGAAGACGTGCTCCAGGAACCTTGAGGATTCAAGAAAGGGAATGGATCTGTTTGAATACCAATGTCATGCAACTCGATACGATCATCATCAAACTCGCTTAAAAGGGAACTGTACTTTGTTGTCAACTGATTGGCCTTACCATAGGAACCATGACGCACATAGAGACCGATGGCCTTCTTCAAGAGACCGTAAGCTGTGTTTTTCATACCAAAGCGCTCATAAAACGCACCCGCGTATTCATGACAGATGCACAACTCCAAATACCAATCACCTTGCCTTGCCTCGTCGATGGCCCTTTCGTACAGTATGATGGATATCTTGATATCATCAGACAAGGAGGCAATCTCTGCCTGAACGAGTGTATACCACATACTGCAATTGATAGCCGAGTGATCCACCCAGACCTTGAGCATCTCTTGATTGGCACGGACACGCTCCATGTAGAGATCCACCGCCTCACCTTTCAATCCTTCCGAGCGGATCTTTTCAATGATGGCCAGAGAATGCAGCATGAGCATCAGACGGGTATGTCGGTGACAGGGATGGTAGTGGATGCCCTGAATACACATGTAGCCGATGGCGATCGCGTGGTCATAGTGACCATAGAGAACAAGGGGAAGCATACGAAAGGAATCATACCAGTTCATGGGCACGCTTGGATTCGAACTCTGCTTACAACTCTCACTGATAAAATGCTGATCGTTAAATCCATCCTCGCCATCAAAGATCAGTTCGGGCGAACTGTTGAACGTGTGTCCCTGGAGGGCCTTGATGGTTCGAATGACGGACATGATGAGTATGTTGGAGTCAGAAGAGGAAGACCAGGCATGGATGTCATTGAAGCAGTTTTCGGCCTCGATCAGGGTATCAGACAGATTTTCACCGGTGAAGAGCATGGACATCGCAACATGCAGATGAGCAAAGGAGGCATAGATACGATCCCCAGCGGAAAGAGAGTACTTGAGAGCGGATCTGTACCAGGGTATCTGATCTCTGTAATGATGCTTCCACATCATCAAAAAGTTTGCATACAGCACCCCCGCACGTCCCTTTTCGTAATTGCTACCAAATTTATCTGTAAAGAACATACCGGCCGCACCCAGTTCTTCCCCAAACTTGAACAGTCCATAGCATTCGACAGCGGCCAGGCCCATAAAGATCAACGCAACACCAGATACTTGGGAGACACCGTGATCGATGGAGATATGAACGAGTTTGGTTGCCAAGTAAAACATTTCGATTTGATTTCCGAGCCAGTAAGCCACAGTACACCTAATGAACAAAGGTCATTCACCTGCCTACACTCTAGGCCCCCTTTCTTCAACTTACATTTCTTCAAGTACGCTCATGATCGCCTTCAGCTTGATATCCTCACACACCTCCACCTTCTTGATCTCTTCAAATCCCCTTTGATCAATCAGGGCCTTCACCCGTTCAAATTCCTCATCCAGTTCAGTTCTTGTATAAGACCACTTGAAGTCCTTGATGTCCAGCTCCTTTAGACATTCATGCAAGGCCATGGCGCCCTCTATATGCATCTGACGACTAAAGTGATACTTGTATTGGATACGATAAGCAGCCACACGATCCAAGGGGTCCGTTGTGTTTTGAAAGATCACGTCCAGATACTTTTCTGTAAAGTCATATTCGCCAACCACCCAGCTGAGCGCTACAGCATTCGTATAAAGGAAATGTGTGGTGGCGTACTGCTCAGACTGCCAACAGTCGGGATCCATGAGGACGATGGCGGCCTTGAAATAGTCGAGGGCCATCTTGTGTGCCCCAGAATTTCTGGCCTTGTTGCCCGCTTCATAAAATATCGAGCGATAGCATCCCTTTTCTTCTGATTCGGTCAATAACTCGATGCATTTCAGCAAATGATCCGCGATCAAGAAATGGTCGCCGTTCTGGTCTAATTCTGAGTTGTGAGTTTTATCCTCCTGTCTCTTGTTGTCATTTTTTATCGTATTACCTTGCAATAGATATTTTGCAATTTTAAAATGGATTTTTTCTCGGCTTTTGGGGTTGGCCAACTCCATGGCCGCTTGGGAATAGCGATCATGAGACCATTTGAATTCATCACTCTCCAGCGGCAAGATGTATCCTTCCTGAAGAGCAGCCTGGAGTCCGTTGATCGGGTCTCGTGTGCTTGAGCTGCTGCCACGATAGGAAGAAGTACCGTGCGATCGTGTGGTTCGGTTGGAAGAAGAGGAAGAAAAGGAAAGGAGCGGATGACGGACGGTGTCGGCTGTGTCGGTCATGTCTGAGCAGACGGTGCCTGCGTCAGAAAACTCGGAGTCAGGGTCAGAATGCACCATGAGGTATTTGACAGTGTTCCAGGAGAACGTGTCACCGACAAAGGAGGCCCACTTCAGCAGCCGTTGACCGTCCAGGGGTAATTCGCGTAACCTGGACACAAGAAAGCTAATGTCCAATTCCGACTCACGATCTGCACCATCGTTGGTGAGGACAAGTTGCTGAATGTCAGCCAGGTTATAATCCCACTCGTTTTCTTCCCAATTGAAAAAGATCAGCCGTTTTTTTTCGAGCGTAGTGAGTAATTGAGCGGTATAGAATGCGTTTCCTCTCGTCTTTCGATAGATGATCTCTGCCAGTGGAAGGATGGAATCTCGAGAGATGTCGAGTGGCCGGTGAAGAGCGTCACCGATGTAATTCACCAGTGATTCGAGATCCAACAAGTCGACCTTGTAAAAATGAAAGACGGCGGTATCATTGCAAAGTAACTTTTCCAATTCTGTCGTTATCTCTTCATCACGATAGGCCAAGAAGAGTAAAATCTTGAGTCGTGAGCCAATCATGGTTTCTATCAATTCGACCGAGGGTTCATCTGCGAGATGGATATCATCTAAAAATAGAGTGATCATACGCCACTGAGAGAGAGCACGAAAGACTTCGATGAATAAAGTATGGAATCGAACCCGCGTTTCAACATTATCAAGATGAATGATATCTATCGGTCCCTCGCTCTCTTCACTGTCCACAGGATCCAACAGAGGTTTTAATTCAGGTACCAAGTCTGCTAATAACTCTATTTTGCAAAATTGAGAACCGAGATGTGATTTTAGATGATTATAGAATGCGTGAATTTCTTCTTCTGATTCAGATAATATCTGCTGTAATATTTGTGAGAGTGATTTCAATATGCAGCTGTAAGGTACTTTATGTCGACTATCAAATTTAGCAGAGGCAACATAACTAAAAAGCAGAGTGTTATGCACAGGCACATGCGTATGTGTTTAATGATTACCCTTCTTGCCTAGCCACCGTCTGGACCGCATTAAACAAAGTAGACTTACCCACACCACCAGGGCCAGAGAGGCAGACGATTTCCACACCTTGTTTCCCACTCGTCAGCCTTCCATTCCCACCCGAATAATCACTTCCACTACAATAACTGGGGGATGTGTTTGATTTTGTTCCGGTATTGAAACTGGAGAGATCATGATTGGAAAGGGCTGTTTCACTCGCACTGTCACTCAATGTACGTTGATGATGTAATAAGTCACTCGCGCTTGTGATTGTTGGCACAGTTGAACCTGATCCATGTGATTTATCTCTCTTTGATCCGGTTGATTTGAATACACTGGCTGTATGCTGAATGACGTATGTCATCTCTACGATCAATGGCTGACGTCCATAAATAGTTTTTGGTAAAGTAAAGAAGGATGCGACGTCTCTTTCTGCCAAAGGAAACAATTCAATCATCTACTGAATAAGGTTAATAACGAATGGATTTCATATAACAAAACAACCTCTTGACTTGATTCTGAAGCAACTTTTAATCTCTTCAAACACTCTTTTAGATCTGCTCTTACTCCATAGGCACTGTTATATCGATCATCTGGTGACTGATGATCATGTTAATAAGAAGATTGAACAGAAAGAGTACTTGCCTTGTTTGTCATCTTTTCAATCATACGTGCAATGACTTCAGGTACATCCAACTGTATCTCGTTCACCAACGGCATCTTTCTACTCACGATTGAATTCAATATGTCCAGTGGTCCACCATCGAATGGGATCTTGCCAGTCAGCAAGACAAAGAAGACGACACCCAGTGAATAGATGTCCGAACGATGATCAGGCACATAGGTTGTCCTTCCTGTCTGTTCAGGACTCATAAAGGCCAGTAAATGCTGCAGAGAATCAAACGACTCCCTATTATGCGCTGTCTTGCGCCAACCTTCACTTGTCAAATACGTTTCAAATGATTTTGAACCCGATCCAAAATTCCAAAGCTTGACCCGAGCCGAGTCCTCACCCGACCACTGAAAGGCAGAGAGTTTGATTTCACCGTGAACAACGTTATTTTTATGAATGAATTCTAAACAGTCTGTGCATTTGATGGCAAATCGTAAAAAGGTCCCTAAATCAAATAGAGGCCCTGAATTGCTATTCACATAATCCTCCCTTGATGTGCCCTGCTGTTGTTTGATTGTGTCATCCGATTGGCGTAAGTGATAATCCAAATAATTATGTCCTTCATCCGCATAAATAACAACAGTTAATCCAGTAGGTAAATGAATATAATCCAGTGGTCGGACTAACAATAAAAATTTAAGTTTTTTACAAATTTGTTGTTATGCAACAATATCGTCTTTACCCAAGAAGGATCCACCATCGGTGAGTTGATAGAGTCTTTTCATAATATAATATTCCCTTTCTAACTTTAGTGAATTACCAGATATCTTGGCTATCACAGGTTTTTTATTTGATATTCTATATCCAAACACGATATCCACATTTTCACCATAAACTAGACTTGGTATGGGTTGTGATTTAAAATGATAATTTGGTATCTGTAAACTATCTCCAAGTAAACTAAGTCCAGTTGAATCTGTATAGGACCCAGTAGATCCTGAATTAGACATTAAAAATAACAAAAAAAGAAAAAAATGCGATAAATAAAAAAAGAAAAGAAAAAAAAGATGAACACAGAAAAAAAAAGATTTACACAGAAAAAAGTTTTAAATTTATTATTATTTTTTTTTTCTCCCTTCATTGGTTACTCAACAAAATAGCACTTTTCTTTTCTTTTCTCCTGAACATTTTTTAATCCCTTTCTTTCTATTTATTTTCTGTTATGGATAAACTGATGTAGAAAATAAATTTAAAAAGGTAGTGTGAATGTCAATAGATGTTTGTAGTAATATATCATACTGGGTATAGAAGAGAGAAAGAGAGAGTGAGTGAGAGGGAGAGAAAGATAGGATAGGTATTTTTTTTATTGTTGAATTTCCGCGTATAAAAGAATATAGAAAAATACAGAAAAAAAAATTTTTTTTTAATCTTTTTCCTTCTATTCTTGTTCTATCCAAGTACCAGCGCTGATGATACGAGATTGGTCGAATTTTGCTTTGGATAAATTGATTTTCTTTGTTTCTGTTATTTTCAAAGATAGCTCTTTGTTGATCTCTGACCAAGTTGAATCAATGTCCTTCTTTATCATTCCATTTGTATTGTTTATAATCTAAATTCAAATCAGTATGCCATTCACATATCATTTCTCCCTTTTTACTTGTTCTCTTCCATCTTGTATTAAATCCATCACAGTTTGTACATGTTTCTTTTCAAGGTAACCCTTTTATAAAATCAGTATATTTTCTTATTCCATCATCACGCCTTACTTCAATGTCTGTATCTAAAATAGGCTGTCGATGTTCTGTCGAAGGTCCCAAGTGAATCGTACCAAGTTCTTTGATCAACACTTGTGTATCTACTCCTCCTTGCGCTAAAAAATAATGTCTATTCATTTCATATTTAACAATCAACTCTTTATTATTCTTTGTATTCTTACGCTCGAACATCTTTTCCTTCATCGCTGGATACTGTTTTAGAAGAAAGTTGTTTAGTTTGTGTGTCAATTTGATCTAATCCTCTTTCAATCGAAGGTAATTCCCTTTCGAGAATTCTATTATTCAGCAATTTGGACTTTTCTAATATTTGCTTTAAACTATTGGCCTGAGTGTTTGATGTCATTGTGAATTAGAGAAGAAAAAAATAAAGAGAAAAATAAAAAATAAAAATAAATAAAAAAAACGCGCTCTTTATTGATACAGTCACATTTTAATAGTTATTAAGGACACTTGAAAGGGGATGAGTACTCTGTTTGTTTTATACTTTCAACATACCATTTAAAAGGATAGATTTCCCAAGATTCCCATACTTTATTCTTCACATAAGGATCATTTCGAATCACTTTTTCAATCTCTTCTACTGATTCCCCACTATAAATGGCCATACTTCCTTTCATTTTACCAGACTATTTATAATAATTAATAATTCATCCCTTTTAATTTTCCCACAATAAAACAAGCCTCGTGTGAATCCAGCAGAGGTCCTCCTAGTTTAATGACACCTTGAGCCTTCAATACTTCTGCTTCAGCCAAGTGTTTATTACGAATCGAAAGTCGGCGTTGTAAACATTCAGGGTCACTGTAGTCTTTGAGAACAACAAGGAATTCTTTAGGGGCTGATTGATAGCAATAAAAGCATTGATAAGCTGACAAGACTCTGTAAAATATATATAAAAATACCGAATAAAGAACTTCTTGTGGAGAATCTTCTAATGGATTGCATGCAGAAAGCCATGTTCAAGTTAACAAAAAACAAAAAAAAAGAAAAGAAAAATAAGAAAAAGTGGGGATAAAGCGGAGATGAAGAAGAGGATGGAATCATCTTTGTGCACGATTTATTTTTTGTCAAGTTGGTGATAAGGATGATGGTATTTACAGTCGTGCTCATTAAAGAATATAAGGACGTGTTTTACCATGTGCAGAGCCTTCTCTTTCGATAATTAAATTCATCTTTGATAAATAAAGTCTTAGTAGAAAGGCACAGAGAGCAGCCAATACCATCGTTCCTCCATTAATCATATTTGATCCAACATATCTTGGTGCATCTGCTGGCCATCCTGAATAAAGTGCAAAGGTGACGATCAAGGAACTAAAATTAGCTACTGAGGATACGATGCCTGTAGCAGAGGCAACAGCCACAGGATCTTCCCATGAATTGGATGTCCATGCCATACTCTAACACAAGGTGAATGAAACAATCTTTTTACTACTGTTAGCTTACCAGTGGCACAGTAGGATAGGTTCCACCTGCAACAACCATCAAACCGAAATAACGAGCACCAATTGAGTCTGAGAAACTAAGAATAGTAAAACCAACAAAGGAGGTAAGACAGCAGCCGACCATAAACCAGCCTCGGGTATTATAATAATCACTACAACGAGTAACGATGTAGACAGCCAAGCCTCCAAACACATAAGGAGGTATACTCATCAAACTGACCTGAATCGATGTAAATTCTCCAATTTGCTGTACAATCTTGGGCACAAAATAACCCAAGGAAGTCGCGGCCATCACGGGTGCAAAGTACAAGATGGAAAACACCCAAATCTTGAAATCCTTTAATTCTTGTCCTAGTTGATTCAATCCTTCTTTAAAACCCTTCTTTCTTTCCTGCTGAGATTCACCAATCGCCAGTCTTTCTTGAACTCGCTTACGTTCATCCTCTGTCAAAAACTTTTTGGCTCTTTCTGGTGTGGATGGTAAATAGAAAAGGGTGGCAACACCAAAGAGCAAGGACACGATAGCAGATATCAAAAAGAGCCACTGCCATCCGTACAGATGACCACGCGTGTCGATTAATTGTACGGCGGCTGATATGAGACCACCGACTGCTCCCGATGCAGGTGCAGCTAAATAAGATACACCGATTCTACTAGAGATCTCTTCTGGTCTATACCAAAGAGTAAAATAATATGCTTTAAGAAGAAGGTTAGTTTAGGCTAATTGACGCTTTCAGTAACTTTACTCATTCCTGGCCAAAATCCTGCCTCAAATACACCCTATAGGAATATGTCAGCACTCATCTCCTCTACTTTCATCATCCTTTATGTTTACCAATAAAAATCGCAAAAGATAAAAATGCCATGGTCTGGAGATGGCAGCCATACAACCAGTGATGACGCTCCAAGTGATCATGATACGAGCAAGCCAGAAAGAAGGATTGACATAGGCCATTAGGAAATTAGAAGGCACTTCGAATAACTAAATCATAAAGATCAGTAACTGTAACCTTGCTTGATTTCTATTATTTACGATATAAGCAACATAAAATAAACCAAGTCCAATGTTATTCTGTTCCGATGTCAGACCAGACGTATCAGCCAACGTGTGTCCTTCGGAACTATTCATTGTCATTGCAAACCCCACATTCGAACGATCCTCCATCGACAGAAAATAAAGTATGAGTACCCATGGCACAATACGCCAATCTAATTTTCTTAATAGTCTTTGTTCTTTATCCTTTTCAGAAGCAATGTCTTCATTACTTTGTTCTATCACTGAATCCTTTTCTTCAACTGACGTGTCTGAACAATGCTGAATATCTACTTTAATTGATTCATTGCTATCCATTTGTTTATTAAAAAAAGAAAAAGAAAAAGAAGCTTGAATATCTATTTTTCTTGGGTAATCAATATAAAAAGCAAGCTTATTTTTTTTTTTTATCTTTTTTTAGATAAAAAATGGGAAGCGGGTTAATAATTGTTATCTTTTTAGTTGTACACTTTTTTTTTCCGCCCAAGAATACAGGTTATCGTATTTTTGATGTATGCATGACATTAAATTGAATCTCAGTTATATTCAAGATCAAGTCTTCTTCTTTAAGGAAAATCATTCTACTCTTTGTTGATAACAAGTCATCTATTCATCTCCTATCTTCATTTTGTATAAAACTCAATCTTTCTTTTTTTCTCCAAATAGGAATCCCAATTACACATTGTCCTACTTTTCTGATTTATAACTTTTGAACTTTTTTTATGCGTGAGAAATCAGTGAAAAAAAAATGGTGTGTCCTAAAATTGAATTCAACATATGACGTCTGGTTACCAGTCTATTGGTTTTTCACATTATTTTTTAAAGTAAATCTTCCAAATACACTCATTTTCTCTCTCTTTTTTTTTGAATAATAGTTTTATCGTGTACAGCAGCCAACTTAATTCAACAGATTGATTTCTTATTGTCATCTGTCACAGTCAACTCTTTATCAAATCAAAATGAAGAATTTTAGCTACACCGGCATGAGCCGAATGATTAACTAAAACATCATTTTCGAAATAAAAAATGGCTTTGTAACCTACATCTTCATTCGTCAGGAAACCTTCATGGAATTGGTTAGCATCAAGCCAAGGTCATACAAACAAAGGGAGAATTTGAGCATGTCCAAGAGATCCTTGAGATATTGGCTGTAGAAAGACATAATGTTGACAAGTTTGATCTGGTTACAAATTTATAGATTATATCCAAAAGATCTAGCATCTGCATGACTCTCCTTTGAATATATCCTCTTTTAGTATATCTACTTTAATAAACCAAAATCTTTGCTTGTCAAAGTTGAGATTTAATTTTATTTTGAAATAAAAAAGCAGGCCACAGCATTTTTTGGTTCAAATTCTATTCATAAAAGCAAAAACATAATAACTTGAGTCACCTAAGCGTGCGGTTCAGTTAAGATAAATAGCAGGGGATTTAAATCTCAGTAAGTGATTTCTTCATGTTTCATCATCCATTCTTCTATTTTTCAATTTGGGATTTTATGTTTTAGTCAAATGATACTGTTTATTATTAGATAAACCATCAGCATTACTATTGTTTCATGCGATTATTAAGTCCAAACATTCTTTTTCATTTTATATTGTTAAAAACATATTTCTATCTACTATATCCCCCAGAAATGATTAATTTACTCGTACCTTGTAGCGTTTATGCAATGTACTAATTAATATGGTTTCCTATCTAATATAACATATCTTTCTCACTCTATACCTACTTTATGTTTCTAAAAACTGAGAAAAAAGAATATCATACAATTTCAGATATAATTAATGCACAATGCTACCTGTACCAATTGCAGTTTGTAACTTCTTCTTTTTCAATCAACTAATTAAAATGGCTATTTATTCTTTTTACAAAGTTGAACAAGTTGAATTGTTGGTAAGAGTGAAGCTAACACAGTATAGTGAAAGGAAGCAGTTTGCTCTTAACCTGCAAACATAGACTTATTTCAACAAACATCATGAATCTAAAATGTCCAAATTACATTTAAATAATTAAATGCTATACCAAAACAATATAAAAGAACCCGATGATAAATTATTTAGAGGTAATTCAGGGAAGTAGTACAATCCATATATTGATACTCAAAAGGCATCGCTTTGTATAGAATGCCAAGTTCAAGGTTCTAAAGATGCAAAGGCTCGTAGTCTAACAGGTATTGCTGAGCATACTGCTTAAATCTGAGCACAAAGATTAAGAAATGAACCTGACTAGAATATTTAAGACTATCAAACTGCATCAGCTACTCTCCATTCAAGTAACATTAATAAATTGAATAAGAAGTGAATTCATTGTCATCAACAAAGAGAGAACAAGAAAAATAAAATGTAAGCAAATCTCTGGTTGATCGTTTAATTTGCGATATATCACTCATTAGATGAAAAATGGAAAAGGTCAAAAAAGCAGAAAATATCAAATTTTGAAAGAAATAAACGACAAGCTAAGCTGTTGCAGGTCCTGATTAAAAATTACATAAATGCAAACAAATAGTAGTAATGTTCATTGGTTTTTAAATATAGTGTACAATATTCGTACCCTTTGCTTTTTCTTCTTCCTTTCAATCTGACCTGGGTAAAAGGATGACTACAAGACATCATGATCCCACTATTGCCTTGTAAAATATAAACAACTGTTTAACCATATAATATACGTTATCACACCTATAATGACTATTATCAGTAATGAACAAACCTTAGTTGGATAATATATACAGACTCTTTATATAAAGCTATACAATACGGCAAGCTTTTTTTTTTTTTTGGATTCATCAAGAGCAATTGGGGATGAGATTAAGTCAAATAATACTATCAAGGACCTCAAAAGTGGAAGTGATATTCTAAAATGTTTAATATTAAATCCCAAAAGCATATTTCTCATACTTTTGCACTCCTCCCTGCTTTTCTCCTTTTTGCCTTATTCAGAGAGGAGTCATCTTGATGCAATATTCAATCCTTGTGCTATAATATGAAAAGATATCAGATGTAAAAAGCGACCAAATGCCTAATATTGTAGATTATATAATATTATAAAAGAGCGAATATTTGGAGATGTTTTTCCTCAGTATACTTGACACGTTGATGGATATACATCTGTGCACATTATACTTTCTATTTTCATTATAATCCGCACAATAACTAATCGTAGACAGATCCTTTCGAGCATCTTAAATTCTGTTTTCACCTATACTTTTATGTATCCAGATCCTTACGGGTCTCTCTATACGCTTTTAGTCATAATGAATATGGGTTTGGAGAAAGTGTATATAGAAAGTATTTACACAGAAGATATATTGAATATATTAAACATGGATCAATTCAATTGTCTCGTACAAAACAAAGATTACTAACGCAGGCCATACGAAGAGCGCAAATAATCAAAGTATGTATAAAAACCATTTAATTTAGAAACGATCAACATAGTTCAGGGTTTTACTGCTACTTCTATGAATTCTAATTATCTATGTAGGACGGCCCCATTTTAAGAATACTTTATAAAGTCGCTCTTTATTTTAATTTATAATTGAACAAAAGCATATACTATGACTGACAATAGGTTTTTTTAGGCTATAGATTTATAACATCATATATTTTATCAGATTCATCTTTCAATATATTGTTGAATATAAGACGCAAACTTTGGATATAGTCAAATCGTTTGCATACTTTCTTGCACATATCAATAATATGTGTAAGTTCATCATCATCATCAATATCATGTCTATCATAAAACTGTAACTCGGATTCTTCACACAAGTACTGTGCGTCTTCTTTTCCAGACATCCTTTTGACGTAGTGTGTAATAATTCTATTTAATTCTCTCAAGTTATTCCCATCGTAGTTTTCACAATGCTCTTCGGCAATTTCGATAGTTAGCACATCAGTCTTATTCAACATAATACCTTTTCCATCACAAAGAATAGCAATCTCTTCATATTCATCTTTTTTCTTATTCCATTTTACAAATATCTCTGCATTTTCGTAATATGCTCCAATATCATCGTCCTCTACATAGCAACACTCTTTGATCTGAAGATAAAGATCTATCGCTTCGAAAGCAACAAAGCAGTCACCTTTCTCGATTCTTTTGAATATATCCTCTGCCTTTTCTTTAGTTATTGCAAAAGCTTCTTGGAAAGCATAAATTATTTTTTCATCCTCTCGATCCATCTTGAATCTCAATTCAATCTTTTTGATGTCGTCTTTTTCGATATTCAGAGACCAGATTATCAGTCGTGAGATACACAAAACAAGCTCTAGAGCAAGCCACAGGTATACATCCGCTTCTGCCATTTGCCGAACCACCACGAAGGAGCCTACATAGCCAATAACGATTCCTAAAGCAGAAATACAGCCGATAATAGAAGTAACTATCATGGCATATCTATTACCAAAATGATGGGGCAATAAAAGGGACTCTATATTTTGATCAATAATATAAAGATCAAAGGATCCAGAGAGCATCAGAATAGAGTCTACACAACAAACAAAAGAAGCAACAAAGGTTGAAGCAGTTAAAATCAAGGGGAAGTAGACGTTGTCCCAATAAGTAGTATGGATATAATGAGGTATATAAGGAACAAAGTTAAGACAAGATAAACCAAAGCATGAAGCAAGCGAGAGTATCCACCAGCTTTTGTTCAATGCAGGAGCATCCAAGTATATCTTCACATCATGATTTTGTAGCCAAAGTAACCTTTCTTTTGAAATAGACGAAATATGCTCTTCTACTTTTTCCTTTAATCTATACTTGTCAAATCTAGAGCAATCTATGCCTATGTTCTTCGCAATCCGTTCAGGCAATGATGATCCCAAGAGATACTTTGATAGACCGAGTATACCAAATATGGACATACCACAGACAGCAGGGGATATGTAACTTTTTGATAAAGCCAAAGCAGCGTTTTCATCACACAATTCTGTTCCCAAGATACCAAGTACAACAGCCACATCCTGAATACCTGATGCGAAAACAGAACCAAACGATTGGTTATCTTCAGACATGAATAAGGAGATAAAAAGGGTATTAAATACCCAATATCTATTTTATACTATTTATTTTTTTTTTGTTTATGTATCACAGCAATCTTTTTCTTTCTTTCTACAAAATCTGCAAGAATAATTCTTTTTTCACCATTCATTCCCTGTATAACCATTTTTAATTCAATTTTCGCATAACAATTACTTAAATTAATCATATAAATAGGCGCTTTTCTCCTTTAAGCAATTTAAAATACTGTTCTTGATTTTTTCTTACATAACTCTTTCCTAATCCTCTTAACTCATCGTCATTCAATTTCTTCTTTAAACTACGATATCAAAAAAGGATAAAATACACTCTATGGATTTAATCTTTCTTTTTTTCTGCTGCTACTTTGATAATTGAAATGAAATTTTTCTTTTCAAATGAATTACTATCATTTGAGAAATAAAAAGAAGTCGTTTATCTATTTTTCACTGTAATATAATCCATGTCACTCGTTATAGATCATACATAAATCTAGCTATGGGATAGTATCCTGTATTCTACACTTGTTCTCTTATTAGCTTATAGTTCCATACGGATTACAAAGCTAATGGAAATAACGATAGCAGAAATTATAAAGATCATAAGGTCCATTAAATTGCAGAGGGCTAGATTACAACTGTTTCACAATGTTGAATTGCATGCATATTTATAAGAAAACCACACCATTCTATTTATGTTGTCTGTAGGGTTGGTGTTTCTGTAGTCTGAGGACATAAAAATAGAATTATTTTACAGTTTGCTTGTGTATCCAAGATATTATTTCTTAATATTATTATTTGAAAGTAAGCAGTACTCTTCTATCCTTCATTTACACCAAATTATTCTAAACATCTTCTTCCAACAGATTTCATTCGCTGTGTACTTGTATGCTACAGTTCAGTATATTAAAACTCAGAAAGGGAAAGACAATGTGAAGATAGGAAATAATTGATATGCTTAAATAGTGTCACTATTGAAAAATGAATATTATTAAACGTTTTACATGAAATTTTTTCTTTAGGGAACTGAATAGAATAATGATCCATACATTTAATTTATAACAAAAAATGTACTACTTAATTATCAGCTTTGCTTCCACATTCATGATGCATTTTATATCAGGCTAATATTTAATCCTTCATCATAATATAGTACTGAAATCATACAAATGCATTATTGGTTTATATTAGTCTTTTACATTTATTAAATTCATTTGGCTTGTTTAGGGAATTATTTGAATCATAATTTTAAACCTAATGTTTGCTTCTCTTTAACAACATAAAGTGCTCACACCATGTTATTATACTCCCTTTCTACAACGTTATCTCCTTGTCTATTGATTACAGCCTTAAGTCCACGATTCATAATATCAGATGATCTTGCTTTTAATTCTGAAGTCAAGAGCATGTTATAAGGATTACATTGACTATGTTGGTTGACGCTTTTTTTTTTTTCAATTTCTACTACAAGTCCAACAGCAAGCTGTAAAAACTTATTCTTCTTAGTTTGGTCATCTTCTGTTTATTTAAGATGGCTACAGTTAATGACACATTGCTTTGTCCCTTTATAAGTTTTGTCATGCATTTTAATTGACAAAAATAAAATCAACAATCGATGCATCATGTAGTTATCTACAATTAGTTGCGAATCAAGAACAAATAAGATCTTTGATGCAAAGTGGTTGAAGGCTGTATTTTTATATTTTTGTAAAAGATGGCCTAAGGAATTCACTGGTGAAATGGACATACACCCTCTTAATGTCGTGCTGAAAGAGTAGAGTTCAAATGGTTGCACAGTATCTCGTCTGTGATATTGATTTACTGATCTTTCAGTGCATACTGCTTTCTCCTCTTTAACATTTTGTGTATATTTTTCCATTTTTTACAACATCTTGTCTTCAGTCTTTCATAAATGAGCCTGAGAATGGCGTAAACTTGCTTTCACGGATTCCATGGTAGCCAGCTACCGCCAAAAACTTAAAGAAACCTCATTGGACTTTAAATTCGTAGAACTTTCGTCCCGTTGTACTCTTGTTGATTGTTATAGCATATGGGTTGGTCCAATAATAACATCACCCCAAACCATAGGCGCAACCACTAATATGAACATTGTTGTACAAAAATACATCAATTCTTGTGATATAAAACATATAGTTGTCGAATTCTACAAAGCAGATGATAAATGGTTTTTCGCTGCCTAAAACCGACCTGTTGATATTGCTTCTATCAATAAATCAATCATTATTATTTTTAGCTGACAGTCAACTGTTTGTGATCGATTCATATTATAGCAACTGTATTATTGAGCATATCTTCTTTAGCATTTTTCAATAAAATTCTTCAAGTATCTGCTTCTGTGGATTTTCTTCAAAAATAACATTTACGACTTCTTTTATACATTTTTTGCAAACTCTTACAATGGCGTGTAAAGCGAGCTCATGGCTGGTATTTACATTTTTGTTCAGAATTGCAAATCATAGATGAGTATTGTCAACTCTGAATATCCCCGAATGTAATGGCATACTATTACACTGGCTAAAGATAAAAGAGAAACCATGATTGACTTTATCCTTGCAGATATCCTAAGCTACACCATATTTTTATTTGTTATTGTTTGTGGAGATTAAACAAAACTATAAAGTGCAGTCAGCCAGAGAAATCAATGGGAACCCAAACAAATACAGACACAAACTTGATATTGAAAAAAGGAAACACCCGTAAATATTTTTTATTAAAAATTATCATACAACATGCTGAGTGGCATGCTTTTAATGTAGACAATAGCATCGAAGTTTTCCAAAAATGATTGAAACAACTTGCTGTGGTGAGAATGGAGTTTGGTCGAAAGTATAACGCTTGCGTGCTTGTCAGATGTATAGTAGTAGGTGTAAACGGAGACTCAGCAATCTTGAATTATCTACAAATTCAAAACAGCTTAAGCTACCTACAATGCTTTTAATAACTTCGGGCGAAACTCGAAATAAGGTGCGAATCGAGATAGGACTCCTTGCCATGCGGGCATTTGAATGGACAATGAATCAACAGGTGGTTAATGTCTTCCAGTGAATCTTGACATAAGCTACAAGTTGTAGAGACAGTAGGATCAAATCGAGATACTGATGCGTTACAATGAAGCTTGTTGTAGATGAAACGGAAATAAATCGTTTTAGCTTTAGGTAAGATCTTCAAAGGCCAAAACTATTTCTACTTGGGAGGAGGTAAAATAGAAAGTGAGTAGGTGAGTAATACGTCTGACTGAGACTGTCGGTAAACTTGAGGATGAAAAGATATCCAATCGACGGATCGAGACAACCACGAAACAAATGGGAAATCGTCAACAGAATCCCGATCAGGGTAGTTGTTCAAGATTAAATTCCATGTCATTTTGTTGAGAGTGATAGTTCGATTGTGTAATTCCCGCACTCGGACAAAATATTAAAAAAATATGGCATGTAAGTTCAAAACTAATTAATACCTGTGAACCTAAGCTTGGGTTTTCAAGTTTTGAGAAAAGAAAGATTCACATGTTTACTTTAAAAATATATTCATAAAATGATTATCAGTATTCTGTTGCGCCCCCTTTATCTTTGATAACTGCTTTACATCGCCTCTTCATGCTTCGAACTAATCGGTTGGCAAACTCATCATCCATTTTTTCCCACTCTTCTTGTACTGTCACCTTCAATTGCTGCAAGTTTTTGACCGATGATCTTTTTCTTTCAATTCGCCTTTCAAGAGCATTCCAAACATGCTCAATGGGGTTCAAATCAGGGCTTTGAGCAGGCCAGTACTCAAAACCCTTGATTTGGTGGGTCTCCTTCCACCATCGAGCATAACCACCTGTATGACAGGAAGCACCATCCTCTTGGAAGATGAAATCCCTCTTCTGATGTGCCGTGACATTTATAAACCAAGGATGAAACCTGTTAGCCAAAATATTGATATATGTTTCTTGGTCTACGGAACTGGTATCAATAATTTCTAAAGGTCCGAAACCTCTTCCCCAAAAACATCCTCAAACCATAGCACCACCACCGCCCCACTTGACTGTGGGGATTATATTTCTTTCATCATAACGCTCTTCTTCCTTCCTGAGCACTCTTTTTCCGCGTTTGCTGCCTTCTACACAAAAGCGCGACTCATCAGATCAAACGACGTTTCTCCATTGGTCTTCGGTCCAATTGAGGTGTTCCTTCGCCCGGCGAAGCCTACTTTTGCGGTGTCTTGCAGTCAATCTAGGCTTGTGAGTTGCTCTGTATAGTTTGAAGTCAAGTCGATCGAAGAATTTCTATACAGAAAAAAACATCTAACTTTGCTAATTCCACATTTATTTCTTTATAAGAGGTAAAAGGTCCCTCTCTTTTTATCCTGTTCAAGTACCTTTCAGTTCTTTCATTTATTTTCAATGGATGACCTGTTTGCTTGTGAGGCAAAGGGCTGCCATAGTTATTTAACTTGGTTTTTATGTCTTGCACAGTAGACCTGTTCAATCCAACAAGTTCTGCAATCTCTCTAATCGTATGATGTGTTTTAAGAAGAAAAAAACATCCCATGCTTTATTTTCTTTTGTTTCATCTTCAGATATAATTAAAGGTCGTGTGAATTCTATAGAGATTCTAGCTGACATGTTTTTTTAATGAATTGATGGATGAGAAAAGACAACTTTATTTTGTTAAAAGCATAAAATTATCTTCAAAAATTTCTTTAAACGAAAAATTATTTGATATGACCGTTGGTCGTTAATTTTTCAAGCTGGTTAAGTTGCCTAGTTTTGCTAGTTATCTTACCCATAATTCTTGCCAAGAAGTAGGAAATATGTGTGAACTGAGTGTTTGATTCTATATCTCCAACGCCAGGCCTTGCAAAAGGAATATCAAAATAGTTGATATAGGAAAGCATAACCGGGATCATCTTCCTCAGGGCCGTTGACTTTATTTTCTACTCGAGCTGTCTCATGAATAATTTCATCAATGGTGATCGGCTCCAGAAGGTGGTCTGTGCGATCGTCAGTCGATTGTGGCAAATCTTGAATGTCAGCAAGGTATTGTTTTACTTGATGATCATCGACCGCTTCAGTGGTAAATAGAGACTGATAAAACTGTTGGGCAATGGGAAGCATCCGGTCAATGCACTCTACTAGATCTGTAGAATCATTTGGCCATAAAGTGATGATATGCTTCTCGACGGTACGTTGGCGATAAAGATTCTTCAAATGCTTGACTGATTTAACACCTGCTTCCTGTCAACGGACGTTGGCCTTTATAGCAAGAATCTACGAAAGCCCTTATTGTAGCAACACTATTTGCTGATCCAGAATAGTTAAATATTGTAAACGAGCATTCACAGGAGATTTTGCTACATAAAAACCTGCTCAGGTTGTTCTGTAGTTGTTGTATCATTCTTTGTTTTTTGCACCAACTGGCATGATCGGCCGCGAACGTTCGTACCGCTTTTTTAGCTTGTGTCTTGACAAAGTCCCATTTCTTTTGAGTATTCTATTCAGAATGCATTTTTAGTAGGATATCATCTTGATATTGTCCGAGGCATTATTAGTAAGCAGTCTTGCGAGCAAGAAGTGAGTTTCCCCGCTACAAATGAGAATCCGAGGGTTGGAGACCAAGGCAGCAGATAACCGAGAGCAATGAGTGGTCAGTCTAAGATTCGCCCAGCTTATGTAAGTTGCTTCCGGTAACTTGAGTACGAAATGTCTGATTGACAAAGATCTAGTCAACTGTAGAGTAAGTAGTTTCATTCCTCTTAAAATTAGGGAGATTATGAAGATCATCATTCATTAAAGCGTTATAAAAATGATTGTCCAAGAAAGAAACCCATTGAAGTGATGTCTGTGATGATAAATGAGGACGTAAATAAGAGTAGTTGAAATCTCTAGTAATGAAAAGATGATCGAGATTGATGTCAAGATGTTTATTATATACTAATTCAAGGACCTGGTCAAAGAACTGCTGGCATTGTTGACCGAAAGCGTTGAGACATAGAGTACAATTAACTAGAAAGATGCAAACGCATTGTTAGGGTGCTTGACTTTTGTAAGGATAATTCGATCGTTTTCAGGGGCCAACTTATTAGAGGACATAAAAGAAGGACTAAAAGAGACAATACCATAGTGACGAGTGCACATAGAATAGCGGGCTTAAAATTAAGTATTGATTATAGAGAGCATGTTATCTGAAACATGTGTTTCTTGAAATGTCATAATGTCAAATTGAAAGGAGCGTAAGTATCGTATGAATTCTGGTTTTTTTTTTTGGATTTTGGATTTCACCAAACTGTGACACTTCAGTGAAGCAATATGCAATAATAAGCGTTGAGATTTATTACTCATATTATTGTAGCATGGGAGTGGTAGGTCCTTCATCGGCTCGAGTGACGGATGAGAAGGAGTGCATAGGAGAATCAGTAATTATGGTGTCGGTTTGACCGACTTGCATGCTAACAGATGATATATAGATTGGTTCTTTAGGAATAATTGATTGGGATCGAGCGACAGGACGTTCGTAAGGCTTTTGTGCAGCATACATCCGACTACGCTTGGGCCCTGTCCTGCCAGGAGAGATCGTAATGGAAGATGTAGGGGTCGAAATTGGAGATGGAAATTACTACCGGTGGATCGTGCAGAAGAGTCTCATGGTAAGGAACTTGAGCTTCAGTCATTGGTTGAAACACTGTTCTTTTATAGGTATGTCTTTAGTCTCTATAACTTTAGTGCTTTTAGGCAAGGTAGGATCTGAATCCACAGATGATTGAGCAATATCTCCTGTTTCTAGCTGTTCAAGAGCATGTTTAGATGGCTTATCGCGAATACATGAAGTAGCCATATGACCATAAATACCACAATTCTAGCAAGTATAACGAGCATGACGTTTAAAACAATTAACAACGACATGACCTCCCTCATAGCAATAACGATAATAATGAGGCATTTGGATCCACACAGCATAAAAACCGTATTTTTCCTTTTCACCCCAAGGAATGAGATGGGTCAACGACTTAAACTTCTTGGTCTTAGAGATTACATCCAGTACTGCATAATCCGTGCACATGTAGGTTACCGTAGTCGGTTCTGGAAGGATTCCAATATCAAGAATATCCCTATGTTGCTTTAAACTCTTTTAATTCAACTAACAAAGCCTTATCGTTCAGAAAAAGTAAATTAAAAGGACCAAGGCGGATTACTTTAATCTGGCTTTCAAGTTCTCGGTGAGGTAAAAGTGTCGAGTTATCATTAAGCCTAATACCACTTGTAAGAAAATCAGTCAGAGCAGTATCAGCAGGATCGAACTTAATCTCAGCGAACTTCAAAGATCCAGATTGCTGCGTGAGTACACCCACTCGAGAAAAGTATTGTCTGGAAGCTAAGTGTAAGGGCTCAAGTTTGATCTCTTTGCGTCCAGCCATGTTTACGAATACACTGACTACATCATAACCAAGGTGCCAAACACTTGCCCAGGTGACAGTTGGAGAGTCTATGTTACTTGTTGCGGATCCATTGGTATTAGCTTAAACAAGTATTACCATGGCAGATAAAGGGATATACGATTTCTAGTCAATGCTTGTGCCCAAGGTCGTTGATTTAGTGATGTTTCAGATATTGAGATTTCTCTAAGCATCAAACGAGAGGATTTATCTCAGTCACCAATTGGGTTGAAATTATTGTTGACGGGAAGAATCATGTTGATGGATATAAATCTGTATAAGTAATACATTCTATTTTCTCATTATAATCCGCAGAATAACCGATCGCTGACAGATTCTCGAACGGTTTAAATTTCGTTTTTAGTTTTCATTGTTTTGAATGGTGGATGTCACTGAACGAAATATTTATCTAAAGCGTTGCTCCTTAACCCCACACTTTCAGGTTATTGAATGTATTTGGCCCAGGTCCTGCCCAGAGTAAACAAATCCTCCAGCATACTGATTACATTAACAATAAACGTTGCTGTAATTCAGTAGTGTGCTCCTAAGGCACTGTGTCCTTAGAAGGCAAGAGCGTTAATAAGGCCAATTTCCTCTTCAACATAGCATTGTAGCGAGATTTACGTTTGGGTTCACTCCATGTGCAATTACCAAAGCATTCGTCGTTTCTCTTTCGCCATAATGACCAGAATAACAACGTGCATAGGACTTGTATGAATCGAGTGGCATCCACTGTTTTCAAGGCTTTAGGGAGGTCAAATCCATCCTTAATTTCAAATCGATACAGACACAACCACTTCAAGGCTTACCAGGGTAGTCCTTCCCTTTGGAAAGCCACAACAAACCTCGTTTGGATAGTGGAGAACACTGAATTTAGCAGTGGTACTACCCGCTCACATTCCTTAAAGAGATGTTGTGAGAATCCCACAGCATGGGAGCATATGCACAACTGATGGAACATAGGAAGCGAGGTCATACAGTTTTCGGTGAGAAGACAGCCTAATGCTGTTTTCCACACAAATAACTTAACTGAATTACTGACAGGTACGGAACAGTTCACTTACCAAAATTTAATACCAATTTTATTGAAATCAGTGAGATTATCAGCCACTGGAATTGAAGTAGGGATTTGTGCTGCTATATTCTGCAGTAACGGAAGCTTGTATACATCAGATAGTCTTGCAAATATATAGAGAGGTAACTCACCTAGGTTTGTTGGCCAAAGAGGCGAAGACAAGCTTCAGAAATGAGACTGCATTATTTTTTATCACGATTCCAGAGCTACTTGATTCACGAGCACGATGATAATAGCGGCGCGATGATCAGGGAGGAAAGATGTAAATGCGTCGCTTTCCTACGAACCATCCGGATAGAGAACTTCATGCCACCAAACAGGTGCACCACTATCTTGAAAGTAGAATCAAATGGTGGACTACCTCTTACTTTCTCCAAAAGAACTGATAGAGGTATATCATATACATATCTTGGTCAATCTACCTGGACCTTGATTGCCCAGTTTAATCTGGTTTACCCCTCTGGCATTTTAGCGACTTTTAAATCCCGTCTTCACTTATACTTTTATGTATCCAGATCCTTACGGGTCTCTCTATACGCTTTTAGTCATAATGAATATGGGTTTGGAGAAAGTGTATATAGAAAGTATTTACACAGAAGATATATTGAATATATTAAACATGGATCAATTCAATTGTCTCGTACAAAACAAAGATTACTAACGCAGGCCATACGAAGAGCGCAAATAATCAAAGTATGTATAAAAACCATTTAATTTAGAAACGATCAACATAGTTCAGGGTTTTACTGCTACTTCTATGAATTCTAATTATCTATGTAGGACGGCCCCATTTTAAGAATACTTTATAAAGTCGCTCTTTATTTTAATTTATAATTGAACAAAAGCATATACTATGACTGACAATAGGTTTTTTTAGGCTATAGATTTATAACATCATATATTTTATCAGATTCATCTTTCAATATATTGTTGAATATAAGACGCAAACTTTGGATATAGTCAAATCGTTTGCATACTTTCTTGCACATATCAATAATATGTGTAAGTTCATCATCATCATCAATATCATGTCTATCATAAAACTGTAACTCGGATTCTTCACACAAGTACTGTGCGTCTTCTTTTCCAGACATCCTTTTGACGTAGTGTGTAATAATTCTATTTAATTCTCTCAAGTTATTCCCATCGTAGTTTTCACAATGCTCTTCGGCAATTTCGATAGTTAGCACATCAGTCTTATTCAACATAATACCTTTTCCATCACAAAGAATAGCAATCTCTTCATATTCATCTTTTTTCTTATTCCATTTTACAAATATCTCTGCATTTTCGTAATATGCTCCAATATCATCGTTCTCTACATAGCAACACTCTTTGATCTGAAGATAAAGATCTATCGCTTTGAAAGCAACAAAGCAGTCACCTTTCTCGATTCTTTTGAATATATCCTCTGCCTTTTCTTTAGTTATTGCAAAAGCTTCTTGGAAAGCATAAATTATTTTTTCATCCTCTCGATCCATCTTGAATCTCAAGTCAATCTTTTTGATGTCGTCTTTTTCGGTATTCAGAGACCAGATTATCACTCTTAAGGAACACAAAACAATCTCTAGACCAAGCCACAGATATGTATCTATGTCTGCCATTTGCTGAACTACAAAGTGAGAGCCTATATAGCCAATAACGATTCCTAAAGCAGAAATACAGCCGATAATAGAAGTAACTATCATGGCATATCTATTACCAAAATGATGAGGCAATAAAAGAGACTCCATATCTTGATTAATAGTATAAAGATCAAAGGATCCAGAGAGCATCAGAATAGAGTCTACACAACAAACAAAAGAAGCAACAAAGGTTGAAGCAGTTAAAATCAAGGGGAAGTAGACGTTGTCCCAATAAGTAGTATGGATATAATGAGGTATATAAGGAACAAAGTTAAGACAAGATAAACCAAGGCATGAAGCAAACGAGAGCATCCACCAGCTTTTGTTCAATGCAGGAGCATCCAAGTATATCTTCACATCATGATTTTGTAGCCAAAGTAACCTTTCTTTTGAAATAGACGAAATATGCTCTTCTATTTTTTCCTTTAATCTATACTTGTCAAATCTAGAGCGATCTATGCCTATGTTCTTCGCAATTCGTTCAGGCAATGATGATTCCAAGAGGTACTTTGGTAGGCTAAGAATACCAAAGATGGACAAACTGCAAGCAGCAGGAAATAGATATCCTTTTGACAAAGCCAAAGCTACATTTTCATCACAGATTGATATCCATAATAAACCAAGTATGGCTGACACATCCTGAATACCTGATGCGAAAATAGAGCCAAATGTTTGATTATCTTCAGACATAAATAAGAAGATGAAAAGGACTGTAAATACCCAACATCTAATTTATGGACATTTATATTATTTTTTGTATCACAATAACCTCTTCTACAAAGCCTATAAGAGTAGAATGGATTATTCTTTTCATTTCTCCTTTTCATTATTCATTATAGTGTAACAGATCTAATTCAGATCCAATCCAAATTCGATCTATTCTCTCAAACAACAAATAAACACTTCAAAATGCTGTTCATGTTCCCGAGTGATAGTACTCTTTCCTCTTCAATTCTTGATTTCCCTTACAGTAATCCTTTTCCCTCTTTAAAGCATCATTATTCAATATCTTCTGTAAACTATAATATCAAAAAGAAGGTGTAGCTTTTAACGCTAGAGGAAAATACATTACGTGGATTAAAAGTTTTTCTTCTTTAAATTGAACTATAATTATTTAGGAAATAAAAAGAAAAGTTTATTTGTTTTTCACTGTAACATAATCCATGTCACTCGATATAGATTATACATAAATCTAGCTTTGGGATATTATCCTGTATTCTACATTTTGCTGCTCTCTTATTAGCTTATAGTTCCATACGGATTACAAAGCTAATGACCATAACAAAATCAGAAACTATAAAGATAAGGAGGTCTATTATATTGTAGAAGGCTAAAAGTAGACTTTTAAACATCAAAAGGATTACAACTGTTTCACATAGCTGAATTGCATGCATATTTATAAGAAAGTCACACCATTCTGTATATTTTGTATGCAGCGTTAGAGTTGCTACAGCCTGAGGACATAATAAAGGTGAGGACATGAGATAACATTATTTTACAGCTTACTTGTATTATGTAAATCGTTACCCTCTAAGTGTGTCATTACTGAGAGTAAACAATGCCGTCCTTCTATCACATATATATATATATTTGCGCCAAAGTAAAGTTTAAATTCTTTTGGAACATACAACTTTTTATGTGCTTGCTGCGGTTCAGTATATTAAATCTCGGAAGGCCTATACCAACATGTACAATGTGAAAAAAACCCATACATTTACTTTATAACAAAAAATGTACTTCTTCTCAATCATCAGTAGTATTTGCACATCTATGGAAAAGAGTCTGAGTTGATCATATTTATCACTATGGTGTCATTCTACTCAGAGTATATAGAATACAAATATTTTCCCAATGTCACCTTGAGGATTAAAATAGCAATAAACAATCATTCACAAATACATAACAAACATTAAAAATTCCCGTTAACAAAAAGACTCATCGCTTACTCCTTTCTTATTATTATTTTACTTTACCTTACCCGCGTTATGATGGAATTCAAAGTGGCGGCTATGTGTTTCTGTTAACTCAATTCATAACCAACTAATGTCGACAAGTAAAGCGATAAAGAGAAGACTGCATTTATTTTGGTATCATCGGGGTTCGCAAAAGAGAAAGAAAGCTGTATGGAACCAAAGATATTTTAAAAGAATATTATTACCAGAATGTAGAGACATTGAAATAGTAGCTCACAGAAAAGAAATACTTTATTATTCATGCTGATAGAATGTTAATATTTGTGACATTCAATTTATGTAAAAATAAAATGCGGTTATTGATCATGTCTTTTAATAAACGGTAAAAAAGAAGACTTCGCATTAATTTGATGATTGCTTAAATCATATACCCATTTAATAAATGTTCTCATTCACGTACTTCACATATGTACACATGCTTGAATTACTGCCATTAATAATGAGTTTATCGATTGAGTTAATAGTCATTACTATCTGGGATAAGGTGATTATTAGCCGTTTAGTAAAACAAAATTTGATATTTGATTTAGTTTGGTTATGAATCATACAAGTACTGTATCATACACTTTTTCCTGAAATTACCAGCACATTTTTAAAAACCACAAGCACCACTACCACAAGAGATCGCATTTGCATACCTTGGTGTTCCATTCAAGCCAGTTGGATATCTTGACCCAGAGGAACCCATTTTACATAACATACAAAAGGTTCTTGCCAGGATAAACGTGCGGTCATCCATTGGTACAAATCCCTCTGGTTTCTACAAGCTTCTATCAACTAGATTTAGGCGCACACCATACGCCCACAGCTATAATACGGTTTGGCTATCAATAGCTTCACAAGTTCTCATTTCCATGCTCTTGAATAAACGTAAAGCACCTGTATCAGACGGATTTACGATGCTCGAGGAAAGACATCCACTAAAGTGATACTCCACATTTCTAGACCACCTTCCATGTCGGGGCGGATCAGTATTCTGCAAGCATAGTTTCTATTTCAATACCTACATCTACCGGAAGAATTGTTGCTCAGCTGCCTACTATCATAAACTTAATATACTAAATTGTACCAATAGTATATCCCGTCTAGGGCCTCGTTTTGGAAGATAATGACATCCACCACCGATGACCTCGATACTCGTGTATTCAAGACTACTAAACAGCATTTCCTGTAACAAAATCTGAATAAACACCAGCAGAACCGAAGCTCCAAACTACTTTCTAGCTGTCACCGATCGGTGCCTTTGGATCCCGTTATATGATTACCAATGTTCAATGTAGAATGTAGACACTGTATATGCTAGAGATTAGGCTGACTAACTAGTGTCAAGTCTATACCATGTTCCAAACACCCTACACAATACATATAAAAAAACCATGTTATCGGCAGTCTTACTATGCATTGTCGCCTGTTTATGTCCGAAACTCTAAAAGATCCATTGTCATCTATTATGAATAGGATCCCGCTTGGTCCTTTGATTCCCTCTGGGTAGCCCTCTTCTGCTCACAGCGATGGCCGATTATATGCTCAATGCTACACGAATTAGACCAGCTGTACCGTGACAAACTAATCCCTATCAGGCACCCACATCGTCAGAAGCTTCTTATATGACTCAGTCAATTCATCTAACTTTACTTTGATGACTTCAATTAATTCTTTTCTATATTTCTTAATTTTGATCTTAAAGATGGTTTTTTTTCTCAATATTAACCTCCTAACAGATTGATCTGATCCAGGCGGACTTTTATCTTACATAAACGTATGTTTAAACAACATCACATGCACATTTTTATTTCAAATTCAGTACAAATCAAAAGCATTTTCGGCATAAATAATACTGGAAGATTAGCTCAGCTTTAAAATATTCTTCTTTTATTAATTTCAAGAACAAGTTATAACTTAGCTTTCAATTTTACTACAACGACAGAAAGTATAGTGTTGTAGATGAACTTGATAATAATTCTGTAGATATGAAGGTTAATGTAAAATTATTTCCTCTTGACAACATCACGAATTTTGATAAACCAGAACAGAAAAAGAACACAGAGAGGCAGGCAAGCAGGTTGCTTTCAGATAAAAACATATAAAAAGAAAGGCATAAAAAGTACAGCGACGGTATAAAAGAGAACGCTTTTCTTTTTGGTGTACAAGAAAGGTTTGGCACAAGATAAAGTAGGCAAAGAGTTGAATACTGCTCATTGCACTGCTTACAACTGGTTCTAAAAAGAAATAAAAGATAAACAATACGATCAAAATAAAAGAAAAACTGAAAGATCAGCTATCTTGGGTCAGCATTACTTTGGACAGGAATGCGAAGATTTTCCTTAGGCAACTTTGGATCAGACTATTGAAAGCCACCAAGATTGCAGTCCATAGATTTATGATCGATACATATGCTTTGTCTTTCAAAAAGGCACATTTTTACTTTAAAGAAAGAAACTCTCCT
Organism: Rhizopus delemar RA 99-880; assembly: GCF_000149305.1. Taxonomy (NCBI): domain Eukaryota; kingdom Fungi; phylum Mucoromycota; class Mucoromycetes; order Mucorales; family Rhizopodaceae; genus Rhizopus; species Rhizopus delemar. The sequence continues at coordinate 332,783 of NW_027137846.1, forward strand.
GAAATCATTGAAAAGAGGTGTAACTAGATTCAAAGATGGGATGAAACTGACCTAGGTATCGAAACCGGTTGTGTGTTTGTTGATCAGTTTGCTCTATATGAATCTGAAAAAAAATCATGGCTTGATAAAAAAAAGGGAACACGAGCTAAAGTTCTCCAACCTAAGGCAACAATTTTAGGTGCTATCACTCCCTATGACATTGTTAACATAAAAGTAAAAAGACCAATGGCACCTCTAAAGAAAAGTAAATGAAGCCAAAACAAAAAGAATAACAGGCACAATTACTGTCCATTATTTTAACTTTACTGCAAGTAGCTTGGACATTTTGGATAAGCACAAGGAGTTTAAAGGTCATTACATTGTAATGGATGATGCCCTAATCCATATGGCAGAGAGTATTGAAAAGTATGTTGTTATTTGTTGTTATGGGTACATCTAACTTTCACTCTATTCATCCAAACATAATCCAATTGAACAGTTTTGATTTGTTGTTGAAAGCAAGTTGAAGAGAGAGAAGTTTTTGATTCGTGCTGATTTCGAAATTAAAGATATCGTTAAAAAAAAAGGATAAAAAGGAGTGGTTGTGAATTTTATTTAATTGAACACAATAAACAACCGCCCCGACAAAATCAATCAAAGAAAGAACAAGAAAGCAAAAGACCCTTAGGGAACAAGGCAAAAAAGGTGAAAGGGAAAGTAAGTGGTAAAGGAATCAGGAAGTTAAAGATGAGATCCGAACCATCAAAGGAAGTGTTCAAGAAAAGCAGTACTCTGAGGAAGACAGTCATGTTGTAGCTGGTCAATCTCAATAAGCATAGGGAGCTTATTAAAAAAATGAATGATGATGGATCAGTGATAGTTGCAGAAGGCAAGGATATTGATGTCTATGGAGACAATTGACAGCATGTAAACATGAGAGCACGCATGAAGGATGTCTTGGGCATAGCTTTGGTTTGTATTCTGGTAATTGCTTGTGATTTTTAAAGGTGTGCTAATAGTTTTGGAGAAAAGTGTATACCATCACAATACCAGCAGCAACTTAGACACCAATGGTTACTCTATTTGCATTTGCTGTAAAGGGAAGCCATTAATCACACAATGACAGACAAAACATATCGCGGTCAAAAAGGTATCTTTGAAATATTTGTAAATCCTAATTGTCTTGCTAATTCTTCGCAGAGCTTGCAAAATACATATGCAACGCAAAAAAGCCAGCGATTACAGATTTCATAACTAGGCATAAAGAAGTTTTTTTTTCGCTGCTATGACAATTGTACAGAAGTAGATGAGTTCATTACTTTATGGGACAATCGCTTCAACTTCACGTACAAAATAATAAAATCCAAGGGAAGAAAGATTAATATTCAGATAGAGATGCTATATTTATATACTTATAATTGTCTATCGATAACCTGGAAAAACAAGCAAAGAAAAGAGATCCCTCTGCGAGAAAGTAGTTGCTGACATAAATTATAAACAGAAAATGGGGAAATCTATTGTTTTAAACTTATATCTCTATTCCAATGGCTAATACATTCATGTCATTGACTCATAAGGTTATGCAAACACAAGCAGCGATGGTGTTGCGATCAGCGGGGGAAAGTATCGCAAGACAGATGGTGAATTCCTTCGAGGATAGTCATTCCAGCGTCAGTGGTGCAGAGAGCGAAAGCTTATATAAGTCTAGCTCTTTGGAACCTAATGAAAGCAGCCAGCAAGAGTTGGACTACATGATAGGTGGCATAAAAAAGTGGGTCAGTTATTCATACTAAATTATTCGTAGTTAGTGGGTAGTTGACGATGTCAATGTTTCCACTAGGCTGCTCGATTTTAGAAGAGAATGTTTGGTAAAAGAAGACTTGAATACTGTAAGCTCGCCATTGGAAACAATGGCAATAAATCATACATTTCTCTTTTTGAGAAATCAAAATTTGGACATTTAAGGTCACCTAGGTATGCTTTTGAAAGGAAAATTGCAAGAAAGTGTGCATGGCGGGCTTAAACCGTTGAGGGTTTTGAAGCAAGTGCTGCGTTGTTTTGTTGACTTTTGTTTGTCAATTGAGAAGGTCAGTTCCATCTATTTATACCAAGCTTTTTTTTCTTTTTTTGTCATATTAATATCTTTTTTTAGAGCTCTAAAGAAAGAATTTGCATATCAGAAGAAAGAAGGCTTTTGATTGCTCGCGAATTCATCGCATTTAAACTTGAAGAAGCAACAAAAGTAGCTAGAAAAGAAGAGAAAGATGGCTGAAAGAAAGATGCTAGCTATAAATGTTACCATCACTAACGAGACACAAAGAAATATAAACAATTAAGAGTTTAACTACAAGGCATAATAAAGGTTATATTTTAACAAAAGAAAAGTTAGCCACTAATTTTGTATGTTTCTCAACGGGTCTTCAAACTGACACGAATAGGCGTAGTTGCTCATAATTCTTCGGGCCAAAGAATTCATAGAATCTTCGGTCTAATTAATGTATCTTCTGTTCCTAATTTCTTGATCTTTGACGAATATATCAAGTTATATTCCAAGACTATACTACTGAATGATGAATATTCTATGATAAGTTCGAAACCTCTTGAATTGATCAACGATGCTTTAGCAAAAACAACACAAAGGACTACAATCATGGGTAATATCAAAACCTTTTTTATTGGTGATGGCGCTCAGCTGCTTCCCTTTCATCAAAAGGAAGGCAAGATTTGGGAGTCTGAAATCCTCAATGCTGTTCCTCATTATAGTCTCCAAGAACCAGTCCGTCAGCAACATGAGCACTTCATTGATATTCTCAATAAGATGCGTAATTATGAGTTGGATGAATCTATGGTCTTATTTTTAAACGAAAGAAGTTTTCACGAGTCTCAACTTCCTCTTTCCTGCTTACGACTTTATACGACAAGACAAATGGTTGCAAGAGCAATTGAAAAAGACTACGCAGAGTTTCCTGGTGAAGGGCAAGAATTTCAGGCATATGGCACATATGTCGGTAATAAACGGATTGCAAAAATTGCATTGAGAGAAACGAGACTTCTTGAATGTCTCTTCATCAAGCCAAACATGCCAGTTATGCTTATCCATAGCCTCCAAGATCTAAATAGATACGTCAACGGTACTATTGCTCTGATTGAGTACATGGAGGAAGAAAACATTTGTCTGAAAAAACGGCTACCAAACAGAAATGATGCAATTTATTGGATTTAGCGTATCAGCCGTCAAGTTTCTGTCACTAGTTATTCAAGGACATAATTCCCAGCCATCCCTGCTTTCACCACTACGATTTATAAAGCACAAAGCACAAAAGTCGACTGTGTGGGAATCCATTTAGATGACCAGCTTTATGTTGATATGTTACATGTTAGAAAGCTGGAGAACTTTCATTTTTTTGGTGCTGAAACGCTTCTCAACGTCAAAAGAAAGTTTGATGCCGACATAGAACCTATTGAAATAATAAGAAAGAAAAAACTTATTTAAGCGCTTTTGTTAAATAAGGATTAATTGTTGGAAAAAGGCTTATGTATTGTTTCTAAGGGAAAAAAAAAATTTACGTAACAAGCAGTAACATTGCCCTTCGAAAAGAACTATAACCTCAATTGAAAATTCAAATGACAATTTATGGCAGTTGAAAAACCATTAAAAGCAAGCCAGATATTTGGCTGTCGCAGGGTTATAAACGGAACGATTTTTTTTGAATTCATAAAAAAGGCATTGAGCTTGAGTTAAAAAACATTATTAAGTGATATTTTAAAGTGCTTCATATCTAAAAGCCTGTTTCTCATAATTTTATAAACCCTTTCCACTCCTCTCCACTTTTATTCTGACTGCTAATCGTATGTGTAAGATAATTCATTATAAGAAATATTCCATAAAACCACTCTATTTAAATACATAAAATAAAATAATATAAAAATGGCAATATAATACATTACGACTGACAATAGATTTGTTTACACTATAGATTTATAACACCATATAATTGATCGGGCTCATATTCCAATACATTGTTGAATATAAGACGCAAACTTTGGATATAGTCAAATCGTTTGCATACTTTCTTGCACATATCAATAATATGTGTAAGTTCATCATCATCATCATCAATATCATGTCTATCATAAAACTGTAACTCGGATTCTTCACACAAGTACCGTGCGTCTTCTTTTCTAGACATCCTTTTGACGTAGTGTGTAATAATCCTATTTAATTCTCTCAAGTTATTCCCATCGTAGTTTTCACAATGCTCTTCGGCAATTTCGATAGTTAGCACATCAGTCTTATTCAACATAATACCTTTTCCATCACAAAGAATAGCAATCTCTTCATATTCATCTTTTTTCTTATTCCATTTTACAAATATCTCTGCATTTTCGTAATATGCTCCAATATCATCGTCCTCTACATAGCAACACTCTTTGATCTGAAGATAAAGATCTATCGCTTCGAAAGCAACAAAGCAGTCACCTTTCTCGATTCTTTTGAATATATCCTCTGCCTTTTCTTTAGTTATTGCAAAAGCTTCTTGGAAAGCATAAATTATTTTTTCATCCTCTCGATCCATCTTGAATCTCAATTCAATCTTTTTGATGTCGTCTTTTTCGATATTCAGAGACCAGATTATCAGTCGCAAGGTACACAAAACAAGCTCTAGACCAAGCCATAAGTTTGTATCCATGCTTTCCATTTGCCGAACCACCACGAAAGAGCCTATATAGCCAATAACGATACCCAAAGCAAAAATACAGCCGATAATAGAAGTAACTATCATGGCATATCTATTACCAAAATGATGAGGCAATAAAAGAGACTCCATATCTTGATTAATAGTATAAAGATCAAAGGATCCAGAGAGCATCAGAATAGAGTCTACACAACAAACAAAAGAAGCAACAAAACTTGAAACAGTCAAAAGCAAGGGAAAATAAATGTAGTCTAAGGAAGGAGTATGATAGTAGTGAGGTATATAAGGAACAAAGTTAAGACAAGATAAACCAAGGCATGAAGCAAACGAGAGTATCCACCAGCTTTTATCCAATGCAGGCGCATCCAAGTACATCTTCGCACCATGCATTCTTAACCAAAGCAATTTTTCATTCGAAATAGATGCTATCTGTTCTTCTACCTTCTCCTTCAATTTATACTTGTCGAATCTACAGCGATCTATTCCCATATTCTTGACAATTCGTTCAGGCAATGATGATTCCAAGAGATACTTTGAGAGACTGAGAATGCCAAAGATTGAAATTGAGCAAGATGCAGGGAACATGTAGCCTTTTGACAAAGCCAATGCAGCGTTTGCATTACACACTTCTATCCATAGTAGGCAAAGTAAGGTAGCTATATCTTGAAAACTTGAATTCATAAATGAGCCAAATGATATATTTTGTTCAGACATAAGTAATATAGTGGAAAGAAAAAGTTTTAAATAAAAATTGAAGCATTTATATATACTTTGGAAAAATTAATTAAATCTTTCTTTAGAAGACAATGTGGATTCTCTTTCTTTTTATTATACTGGTCGTGTAACTCTGATGGTGACACGATGTATTGAATTTTAATTTTGTAATGTCGTGATTGGTCCCTGTTGGAAAAAGAGGTGTTATAGTAGTCGATCTATTTAAAGTGTCTGATTTCAGGATTATTTTCAGTCAAATATATGGAATTTGGCGTTTAAGAAAAAATACATGACGGAATCTCACAAATGATTGACCCCAGCAACTACGGACCTATCAGTCTAACTTCTATTTTTAGAAAGCTCCTGGAACGTTGTATACAGTATAGCTGGCTCCACACCTCGTGCTCCTCCGTCATGTATTTCTGACAACCTCCTGCAACCAATCAAGCTACTAGCTTTTGCTGATGACGTCTTCTGTTTGCTTAAGGGTCCTTCCTATTTAACTAGGCTATAAACTCACTTGGATACATACTCTCAAGCTTCTAACGCCAAAGTTAACTTTCACAAGACGGAGGCTCTGTCCTTATCTGGATCTCGGATCACTCCTTCATCCATCTGGCATGGTCCTCTGTTATCCCAGCGTATCTCCCGCTGGCACGACTGCCACTCAGTGAATCCGGTGAATTATTTGGGCTATCCTCTCTACACCTCCACAGCCCAACGTGACTCTTACTTGGCTGGTCTTCTCCGCAAGATTAATACAGCTTGTGTTCTATATTCTCACAGGTCTCTCTCGGTAAGAGGCAGAACAACTATTGCAAACTCTCTCATTCTGTCTAAATTATAGCATGTTTTGCGGGTTACCTCTGTTCCTCGAGCTTTCTTGGAAAAAGTGAAATCAGTCATAGGTGCTTTCCTGACACGACGTATGTTTCCTCGCATAAGTATGGCCACTTTGTGTCTACCGCGAACTCTGGGAGGTTTAGGAGTTTTAGATCCTGTTACTCAACAAAATGCCTTACAATTGCGATGGATTCTTCCGTTACTCTCTCTGTTTCCACCCAATATTTCTTCTGATGATGACTCTTCTATTGCTCTCTCTCAATCTATAGTTTTGCCTTCTTTGATCCAGTGCCTGCTTTCTCGTTTAGATCAGTGGGTGAAACGGCCTCACACGATTTATTCCTTTGATTTTTCCAAATTTGTCTTAAGACTCTGCTTCCTCTTTGTCGACTTAAGGTCACCCGTGTTACGCGTACATGATGGTGTCTTTTCTTTGCTCTTTCCCTGCATGGATTTACTTCCAAAGGATTCCTCAGACACTGTCATTAACCATGAAGCGAGTCTCCAGTTACCAATTTCCGCCAGCATACCGCCTGACTGTATCCAATCGCTCTCCAAGACTCAAACAAAATTGCCGTGTTCCACTGCCTACAAATTTGATCCTGCTTCACGACGTCTAAAGACGAAATTAGCTGCTGGTATGGATATCCATCCAACACTTACCAAACGGTTTCTGCGATTGGTTCGCCAAGATTAAGTTCGTCTCGCGTCTTTCTTTGTACGCTCTTGCATTCCACCAATGTATGCTGCTAAAGGCCCTCATCCTTTTATACCAGTTTTACATACAGTAGCCGCTCTATTTAAGGGTGTAATTCTAAAGAACTGCATAAGCCCCCAGCATAAATACTACTATACCACTATTCTATTTAAGGGTGCAACGCAAATATTTTTTTACCACTAAATAGAAAAACTTTTATAAGTGATAGTTTTTTGGAGCACTCTAACAATAAATTTTTTACTTTGTAAATTAAGATTAAGCTGTTTGCTCTTTTGACTTATTTAATTCGGCACATGAGTCAGCCAACCTCATCCTTATTCGGCGATGTAATTTACGATCAAGATCATCCAAAGGAACTTTGTATATGATAATAGCTTCATAGGCTTCTCTCAACCGTTTTTTACACTCTACTATATCGACACGCTGCTCATCTTGCTCTGTATTATCATTTTCTTCTGCTTCATCTATGTTGCCTTCTACCATTTCTTCATTATTAGTACTTGTCTTATAATATACTATCATCTCGCTTTCATCTGCTTCAAGGTTCAACTGGCTAACATCAGTAACATTGTTGTCAAATTTCACGTAGATATCTGGGAGCATTCCATTTAGCGCGGCAACAATCTCTGCTTCCAATGGTAAAGCACTTGTTGGATACTCAACTGGCTCAAAATCACAAATTGTTTTTTCTTTAAATGTTAATATTTTTGTATGCTGCCAGCAGTTTTTTATTGTTTCTGGTTTTACTTTAAGCCATGTATTAGCTAGAAAAAACATAGCCTGAGCTTGATCCATTTTGTAAACATTCGGATTATCCAACTTTTTACTGATATACAGACATAAAGCATGATCGTATTGCTGGGCTCGGAAGTGTGCCTTAAAGTTGGCAATAATTCCTGTATATACAAAATATTAATGAGAAAACTGTAAAACAAAAAGACAGCTTATATAGCATTTTATCAGCAAATAATAGGTTACCTGCATCAAGAGCCTGTAGCTTGCTAGTCGTGTTTGCTAGGAAAAATATCAATTTAATGTTGTTGAGCGGAATTTTTATTTTATGAACGGATGCATTATCCAAAAGAAGAGCAATTTTTCGATTCTGTCTTCCAAAGGCAACATCCAACTTTTTCACGTATGCTATGAAAATATCATTTGTCATCCAAGCATTAGTAGAATAGTGGTATTCAACTTCATGTTTTTTTCCAATTGCAGTCATAGATAACAAATTGGCTCTTGTTTTAAAACACTTGGGGCTCTTGTGTTGCCCGATAACAACTGTGTGCCCTTTGTAAGACCCATCCGAGTTACAGAGCAATCCAACTGTCAGACGAGCTTTACTTTTTTTTAGGCCATCAAGCGACTCGGAACATATGGTTCTTCTTGGTGGTTGCTGGTAATATAAACCTTTTTCATCAAAGTTCATGATATCTGCAGGATCATAGGGCTCAAGAAGCTCTTCTATCTTCCTCAATTCGTTCTGAATGTTTTCAGAAGAGATGTCTACCGAGGCACTTTCACCATGCATTGGCCTACATTTTACTCCAATTCGTTTAAAAAGCTTTGTGAGCCATCCAGAAGAAAATGAAATTTCTTTTTCAGGGATTCTATACTTCACTTGAGCAATATATCTCACATATCGAAGGATTGAGTCTCGATTGACTGGCAGATTGTTATTGTTCATGTCTGCAACAAACTTTACTACTTCATCATCAAGTTGAGGATAACGTGTTGTTTTTAGTCTTTTGTCATTTTTGACAAGATTAATATTACTATATAACGTTTCAGCATTTTTGAGAATGTTTGATATAGTCTGTTGGGCAAGTGGTTGATCTAAATTGAATTTCTTCATAGCCCATTCACCAAATTCTGTTTGATTAAGCTGGCCAGTAGCATTTTGATCCAAAAGCTCAATTTTTTGAGAAATAGAAAGGCGGACACGTTTATCAGTACATTTTTTTATAGATAGAATCTAAACAAAGAAAATAACTACTTATTATAAAATTTGGACATAAAAGTTTCAAGAGCTATTGGTTTTTTCAAAGATTGCTTCACTACAAACAAAAAGAAAGAAAGAAAAACAAGAAAAAAAAAAAAGAAGAAAAGAACAACGAGAAAGAACAACAAGAAAAAACAAGGAGAAAAAAAAGAACGCTATGTCTACAAAAGAGAGAAGAAAGGCAAAAGCAATGGTTTCACAGGCATTCTGTGTCCAAATTTGATAATTGTACTATACCTGTTGTTTTCTATTTTATATGCGGTTTAATTAATTTTATTAATGGGAGAGTAAGGGTTAGTAGAGTTCTTGTTATCTTTATCAATACTTGTTTAGTACAATGACCCACTTGTAAGCCACTTGATGTTGGAGATTTGTTTCTATTAAATTTTTTCTTTATTTGACTCTGGGTATTTACTGTCCTTTCTCCTTTTTTTCATTTTAACCCATTAGATCTGGTTTATTATACACTTATTAACTTTTTTAGAAAGATCTACAATTTTTCTAAAAATCTAGATTCAGTCTAGCAAGTCTCCAAGCTTTTGTTTGAGACATCAGTTGTAACGGAACTTTAATTGTTCAATAACGTTTACATTGAAAGATGTGACTTTTTTGGACTATATTTTGGGATTTCCTTATTGGGTTTGACCCCACCTAATTTGGAAGTTGTTATTGTTATTGTAATTTCTAAAACAGTTATGTCTACCTGATATAAAAGCATCAATCATACTTGTCTTTGTTTTTTCTCTTTGGGTTAAGCTTATTATAACTTTCAGGAGATTTAGAAAAAGTAAAGTATTCATCATTATTAATTTTATTATATTTAAACTAACTTCAATAAAAGCTGTTGTTATTTTTACAATCTCTGAATATAGTCTATTAAACAATCAAGTCACGAATTAGGAGTTTCTTATAATTTTTCAACATGCAAAAAAATGCACATCCTGAATATTTTACTTGGCAATTTATTTGAAATTCTTTTTTGCGTTTTTTAATTTTAGAACTAGCAATGCTTATTTCATTTAGACGTGTCAACTTCAGCAACTTGATTTTACTCATCCAATGTTACAGATTTTGAAAAGATGGAAGTCAGGAAAGGTAATTCAGAGGAAATTAAAAAAGTGGAAGATTCTACTTGTGTTCACTGGATAAACAAAGGGTTCAGAGTTAAGGAAACTGAGGGCTCTTCATTGGGCCGTCATAAGACGATTTTGAGGAGTAAGAAATATGTGTGTCATCGTCGACGTGACACTTATGTATCTAAGGCCAGAACGAACGATGACAACGATCGACCAATACAAAAAAATACTAAGAAAATCGGCTGCAACCCTATCATTATGGTGATATGTTGCATCTCTGATCCAAATATTGTTGAGTTGACACGAAATAATGACCACAATCATATTCCTGGGTCCTACTCTGATTTACAACCTATGTCGATTTCGGATATTTTGCGAGATAAGATCAAAAATTTCTTATGTAAAGGATTTTCGAGAAGAGAAGTAAGGTCATGTCTTCTTCGAGAAATGGAGGGCGATGAACAACAGTAGGACAAGATGTTTCATTATGACGATGTTTATAGCGTTTGGCTGATGGTAGCAAAGGATATGATTCAGTTTAACAACAATGAGTTTGAATCACTTCAATTATGGAAGAGAAAACTTATCGACTGTGGCTATAAAGTTATTGATCGCTCGTTAGATAATGCTTTCTTCTATGGATTCATTTCTTCATGGCAAATGGATATAATGAAAGTTTCAAAATGCTTTTCTTTGGACTCAACATTTGGAATATCATCAAGAGGTAATGAAGTCTTGTATAGTTTAGTTGTCAGGCATCCTAATACTGGAACAGAGGTACCTGTAAGTTATTCACTCACCAATGACCAATCAGTAGCACCTAAATTAGAATAGTTCAAACTGTTCAGAGAAAACTGCTGTATGCATCAAATTACAGTCAATTGTAGTATTCCTGAAGCAGATGCAATCAAAGCTACTTTTAGAGACAATTGCCATATACAATTGTGCTTTTTTCACGTTTCTCAATGTTGGAGTAGAAACTTGGCAACGAAGGTTAAAAAATCAACCTGGCCAGTACAACAATGCAAAAGTAATCAGAGGCAATATCATGAGTGAATTGCAATCAATCATGTATGAAACTGTTCGCGAGAACGTGATTGAAAAAATATGTCAGCTTAGAGAAAAGTGAACTTCAGTTCAACCAAAGTTTGTCGAGTACTTGGAGGATAGATGGTTTGCTTTAGAAGGCTACAAAAAATGGACTGCAGCATATGTAATTGAAGAGCATAGAAATATGCGCACCAATAATTACATCGAAAGCTGGCATAATCAACTAAAATCAGTTTATTTGAAAAGAATCAAGAATAGAAGATTAGATCGTCTTGTCTTCATTCTGATAAATGATGTTGAAAGAATTTGCTCTGAAGTAGGAAGGATGGGGCCTGAGCTGAGAAGGAAAAGACAGAGATGGTAGCTGACAGTGTTCCAGAACATAGAATGATAGAAATGTTCTCGAACGATGGCGATACTCAATACACCGTCGAATCATTTAATCAAGAAAACATTCTATATGTCGTCAAAATCAATGAAGATGAAAAAAATTGCCTCTTGCTCTTGTTCTTATTTCAAGTTTAACTTGGCCGTATGCAAACATATGTATTTGTTGAAAAGACCCATCAATGTTGAAGTTGAGGTTCTCTCAAGAATGGAAACCTTGCTCTCCCAAGCACACATTCCAATTCTTGCTAATACTAGTGTCAATAATAATATTTCTGATAGTGTTTCTTCTCAAGATGTTGAACATTCTATTTTGAAGAGAAACTTTCGACTAGAGTTAGATTCTTTTCGACATCTCAAAAGAAGCATTAATGCAATCAGCGACCATGACGTTCTCGACAATGTCTATAAAAACTTAAATAAGACAAACAATTAACTATGCTGATGGTTCTAGAAGAATAGGGACTCAAAGAAGCCTAAATAATTAAATAAATTGCTAAGTAGGGGCTCTAGGCCAAATATATTAATTAGATATAATATTTAAAAGTCACGTGCTAAACAGCGGTGAACTTTTATGCAGCAAGGAAAACCTGTAAATTAAATAATGGACAAGAATTACATTGTAGAGGGTACTGCATCAGATCGCATGGAAGTGCTAAGTGCCGTAATTTGTTGATATATAATCATGGAGTCAAAAAGGGCGATATCAAAAATAAAAAGCCAATGGGCCTTTCAGATACTAAGTAAATATTCAGGGCATATGTGACCTTTTGTGTGTGTGATTTTCTTTAGTTTTTTTTTGTTTTCGTCATTCGGGAGACCTAAATAAGGGAATTCTAAAAAAAATAAAGTCGAGGACAATGAGAATTGCCTTTTCTGGTCATCAAAACGATCAATCTAGAATAAAATCCCTTCAGAAAGTAAACATTGCGTCGTAGTGGGGAATATCCAAGGGACGAAAAGCTGCCGACAAAAGATATTGAAGATGCTCGAGAGATTTGTCTTCATAACGTTGACCTTTGTTCATTAAATATTCAGCTGTAGGAATGGTAGCGGATGATTTGTATTCAAGATGAGCCATAGAAGGGTAAGAATCAATGATATTCTTACGTTCAGAGTCCGAGAGTAAAGTAGATGAATGCAGACTTTTCTTTTTGTGTTGCATTCCCTAAAAACAAAAAACGTTTTTTTGTGTTGTAACACTAGAGATTTGCAAACAAACCTATGAACAAACAAAAATAAAGTGCGGCCGATAAATATTGTCATTTTCAAAAAAAATTAAATTTTTATAAAAGTGTCAAACTGATGTTCCAGGTTCATCAATTCAGTAAGAGTATCGATCAGGTTTTTTTTTTCTTATCGCTATTTTGGGAAGATTATCATGCCAATTCTTGTTCCACAAACCGCGTAAGTTGACAGCTAAAATGAAAAAAAGGGAGGAAATCGAAAAAAAGAGCAGCTGAAAGGCCTTCGAGACTTTTAAAAAAGGAGCCAAAATTTAAACCCAAAGTATATATAAATGCTTCAATTTTTATTTAAAACTTTTTCTTTCCACTATATTACTTATGTCTGAACAAAATATATCATTTGGCTCATTTATGAATTCAAGTTTTCAAGATATAGCTACCTTACTTTGCCTACTATGGATAGAAGTGTGTAATGCAAACGCTGCATTGGCTTTGTCAAAAGGCTACATGTTCCCTGCATCTTGCTCAATTTCAATCTTTGGCATTCTCAGTCTCTCAAAGTATCTCTTGGAATCATCATTGCCTGAACGAATTGTCAAGAATATGGGAATAGATCGCTGTAGATTCGACAAGTATAAATTGAAGGAGAAGGTAGAAGAACAGATAGCATCTATTTCGAATGAAAAATTGCTTTGGTTAAGAATGCATGGTGCGAAGATGTACTTGGATGCGCCTGCATTGGATAAAAGCTGGTGGATACTCTCGTTTGCTTCATGCCTTGGTTTATCTTGTCTTAACTTTGTTCCTTATATACCTCACTACTATCATACTCCTTCCTTAGACTACATTTATTTTCCCTTGCTTTTGACTGTTTCAAGTTTTGTTGCTTCTTTTGTTTGTTGTGTAGACTCTATTCTGATGCTCTCTGGATCCTTTGATCTTTATACTATTAATCAAGATATGGAGTCTCTTTTATTGCCTCATCATTTTGGTAATAGATATGCCATGATAGTTACTTCTATTATCGGCTGTATTTTTGCTTTGGGTATCGTTATTGGCTATATAGGCTCTTTCGTGGTGGTTCGGCAAATGGAAAGCATGGATACAAACTTATGGCTTGGTCTAGAGCTTGTTTTGTGTACCTTGCGACTGATAATCTGGTCTCTGAATATCGAAAAAGACGACATCAAAAAGATTGAATTGAGATTCAAGATGGATCGAGAGGATGAAAAAATAATTTATGCTTTCCAAGAAGCTTTTGCAATAACTAAAGAAAAGGCAGAGGATATATTCAAAAGAATCGAGAAAGGTGACTGCTTTGTTGCTTTCGAAGCGATAGATCTTTATCTTCAGATCAAAGAGTGTTGCTATGTAGAGGACGATGATATTGGAGCATATTACGAAAATGCAGAGATATTTGTAAAATGGAATAAGAAAAAAGATGAATATGAAGAGATTGCTATTCTTTGTGATGGAAAAGGTATTATGTTGAATAAGACTGATGTGCTAACTATCGAAATTGCCGAAGAGCATTGTGAAAACTACGATGGGAATAACTTGAGAGAATTAAATAGGATTATTACACACTACGTCAAAAGGATGTCTAGAAAAGAAGACGCACGGTACTTGTGTGAAGAATCCGAGTTACAGTTTTATGATAGACATGATATTGATGATGATGATGATGAACTTACACATATTATTGATATGTGCAAGAAAGTATGCAAACGATTTGACTATATCCAAAGTTTGCGTCTTATATTCAACAATGTATTGGAATATGAGCCCGATCAATTATATGGTGTTATAAATCTATAGTGTAAACAAATCTATTGTCAGTCGTAATGTATTATATTGCTATTTTTATTTTGTTTTGTTTTATTTTATTTTATTTTATTTTATTTTATTTTATTTTATTTTATTTTATTTTATTTTATTTTATTTTATTTTATTTTATTTTATTTTATTTTATTTTATTTTATTTTATTTTATTTTATTTTATTTTATTTTATTTTATTTTATGCATCCAAATAAAGGGTAGTTTTTATGGAATATTTCTTATGACGAATTGTCTTGCGCATTCCATTAGTAACCATAGAAACAGTAGTAAGCTTGTGATATATTAGCCACCTTTGAGCAAAATAGGTTTTTTTTATATAATTTAACTATTTACCCCCCCCCCCTTTTCATTAAATTTTGTTGCAGAAAACAGATCTTTGTTTTATATGTGCCAACTAAATTTTGATATTGAGGCATTTCATAACTTAGCCTGCAATGAGGAACTAGGATTTGATAATGGTTTGGTTGTCATTCGTCCTGGATCCGTTAATACACGAGTTACACTTCAGTGCTTGCCTTGATTGAGACTACAACGATCATTGCAGGGATTGTGTAGTACTCTTGCGAATTATGGTAGTGTCCACGATGCTGAGATAGTTGTAGAAAATTAAATGAGAAATAAAATGGAGATAGTGCTCGAAAAACTAGTGAATGAGTTACTATGTAACCTCTTTATTAGATTTCAAGACGAGACAGAGAACCCATTTAATGAAACTACGCCATTATATAGGAAGTGGAATTATTCAGGGATCGAAGTGAGTTCAAGGTCAACTTTAGTATTGAGCTTGGACAATATAAATATTGTATATGGTTAATATTGTAAATGAGTCTTAGTGAATATGTAATATATAATATTATGTATTCGGTACTTGTTATTTCTTATATAAGGTTTGAGTAATTTCATACAAATATTAAGTATTTAATAAAGTAAATACGACAGAAGTCGGTGTTCTAACTGGTTCAGACACTGGCGCCTTTCTTGGAATTAATTCATGCTATCGAGTTGGCTGATCCTGCACGCAGCGAAGATTTATCTTCTGTCTTTATTCATGCCTGCTGGAAAGATATACCCGCCTAATGTAATTATTGCCATGAACTCGACCATAGCGCAGTACAATGTAAAGAGGCACTCAGTAATAAGCGTATATGTTTTTATTGTTTTAAACCTGGTCATGTTCGGTCTCAATATCCTGACAAAATTGTTTTGGGAAAATGTAAAAAAAGCTTATCCTACTTCTTCTATATCCATCTATGATGTCTCCTCCGGTCGCCTAATACTGATACCACTGGCCCAACTTCGACTACGTCTAATCCTCCTTCTGTGAAGATAGGATCCATTTCCTTAAGCGTTTCTGATGATGATGATTATTTGGGCTTTTAATTCTCCTACTTCTCTTGTAACGGACCTATCGGCCGACTTCGTACCTACAAGAAGTAACATATATTGCTATTTTGAAGGCTGAACGAAATTATGGGGAAAGAGGGGAGACGGATGGTTGGATACTTGAAGAAATCAGCGGTCCAACGGACAGTTCAATACACAATTACACCTCTGCATGGCCCCGTGGCTCAGAATATTTGCTCTAATTAGGAACAAATGATAGAAATTACTGATCAGTTTTATACGGATCTCTACTCGATAGGCCCTATTAGCCCCTCAGCACTCGACAAAATGACGTCACATATCCCTAGTTCCTGTTGCCCCTAATGCAGACCCTGAATTGATAGCTCCCTCCCCCCTTCGTCAAGTATGACAATCTGAAACAAGTCAAACAAGTCTCTAAAGTCTATAGTCCTAGAACTGACGGTCTGTCACATATTTTCTAGAATATGATATTCAAACGTCTAAAGTATTCTGAATTGGTCTTACGATTGTATAATGATGCTCATTCTGATAGTACCTTTCCCAAGCTTTAGCTTAAAACGTGTTTTTGTCTGCTTTCAAAAAAGGGAGTGCTATTTCACTCAAAAATTGATGATCTTTTATCTTAATCACTTGTGATGCCAAAATCTTTACTCACGTGCTCAAATCTCGTTTTGGTTTATTGTCTTGTCACTCCTTTCTTCTTAATAGAGTGATTTCATGAAAGATCGCTTTATTGCAAACAATGAAATTCTGATGAACATCGCTATTGAACAAGCCTCTGTCAGAAACTCTGATGAAATAGGACTTTTTTGTGATCAAGAAAAAGCTTATGACAGAATCCATCCAGATTACCTTCATGCTGTCGTAGTACAATATGCTTTTCTGGAGGATTTTGTGTCCACTATTGACAAAGCTCTTCTTTGGTAACCTTACTCTCCAACAAAAGTATGATTAGCTGCACCATCTTGTATATTTAGAAATTTCATTGGCGTTTTGTTCTCAACAATGTCCCTTTTGGTCGTTTGTTAGTCTTTTAGTGCGTTTTGTCAATCGTTGGATCCTTTCAGTCCAACGCTTTGAATTTTTTCTCTAGAAGTATCTTGTATATCTCCTGTTTAGCTCTCTTATGCTATTTTTGTTAATCCAAAGCTCAACGCTGCTGCACATGCGACTTCATCTTTATTATAATAATAACCACTTTGGCAAATACGAAGTACAACATCAGATTCCCTATAACATATATGTAATTTATTCAAGACTAATACTTAATCCTTCATCATAACATAATACTAAATACATATAAATACATTGTTAGTTTATATAAATCTATCACACATCTCTGTTTCACTAATTATTAGTCTTTTACATTTATTAAATTCATTTGACAAATCAGAGCTTGTTTAGGGAATTATTTGGATCATAATTTTAAATCTTATATTTGTTTTTCTTTAACATAAAGTTCTCACATCATGTTATTGTACTCTCTTTCTATAATTTTATCTCCTTGTCTATTGATTGCAGGCTTAAGTCCACAATTCATAATATCAGGTGATTTTGCTTTCAATTCTGAAGTCGACAGTATGTTATATGGATTACATTGACAATGTTGATGGACATTTTTTTTTTTTTTCAATTTCTACTACAAGTCCAACAGCAAGCTGTAAAAACTTATTCTTCTTAGTTTGGTCATCTTCTGTTTATTTAAGATGGCTACAGTTAATGACACATTGCTTTGTCCCTTTATAAGTTTTGTCATGCATTTTAATTGACGAAAATAAAATGAACAATCGACGTATCATGTTAACTACAGTTAGTTACGAATCAAGAACAAATAAGATCTTTGATGCAAAGTGGTTGAAGGCTGTATTTTTATATTTTTGTAAAAGATGGCCTAAGGAATTCACTGGTGAAATGGACATACACCCTCTTAATGTCGTGCTGAAAGAGTAGAGTTCAAATGGTTGCACAGTATCTCGTCTGTGATATTGATTTACTGATCTTTCAGTGCATACTGCTTTCTCCTCTTTAACATTTTGTGTATATTTTTCCATTTTTTACAACATCTTGTCTTCAGTCTTTCATAAATGAGCCTGAGAATGGCGTAAACTTGCTTTCACGGATTCCATGGTAGCCAGCTACCGCCAAAAACTTAAAGAAACCTCATTGGACTTTAAATTCGTAGAACTTTCGTCCCGTTGTACTCTTGTTGATTGTTATAGCATATGGGTTGGTCCAATAATAACATCACCCCAAACCATAGGCGCAACCACTAATATGAACATTGTTGTACAAAAATACATCAATTCTTGTGATATAAAACATATAGTTGTTGAATTCTACAAAGCAGCTGATAAGTGATTTTTCACTGCCTAAAACCGACTTGTTGATATTGCTCCTATCAATACTTATGCTTGCTATAGTCTCCTCATGTAAACAAAAAGTTGCTCTAGGATTTACAATATTCAGTAAATGATTTGGGATGATGAAGCCGACTTTATCTATTGTTGTTCTATGGGCAAAATCAGCAGCTTGCTTTGTGCACGCTTCCAAATAATATTTTAGCTGTTTGCATATGCTTGTATGCTTTCCATTGTAAAATTGGCAACTTTGATATGGCCTTATGTGCTTCTCCTATACTCTCTTAATACCTTAGTGGTACGAAGTCTTCTCGAATAACAGTTATTTCAGCAGGGCTACAATTGGTTTTTTCTTTTAATTGAAGGATTATCATCAGCAATGTAGTTCTCTCAACTTAATTATAAGTTTCATAAAATTACCAACAATTTCGATTAGTTGTTAAAAAAAATGAAACTTCAAAGTCAAATCAAAGGTTGGCTACCTTTTCATGATAAGAAAGCTGTTCACAATGAATATATTTGATGCCGTTAATGTTAAGTTATTCGTTTTACTGCTTGATATTGTTATCAAAAGGAGAGAAGAGCAGTAAATTTCGTAAGAACAATTTTTCTAAAATTAAAAAATTCAATGTCCATTTCATCGGCATTTCTTTTTCCTTTCTTCCTCTTTTTTTTTACATAAGTTTTAAATGGAAGCAGTAGCAGATTTTCCGGAAGGATTCTTTTTTATTAGGTGTAAATCAAAGCCTTTTTCTATTGATGTTAATAATGGTGGAATGACTGTAAGCTTATTTTACTGTTTTTATACAAGAAAGTAACATGAAATAGAACGATACGGCTATCATTATTTGGCCACAGGTACATATAAAATACTAAAAGAAAGTGATGAGTTATAGTTAAATATAGATTTATAGAAATTGGTTGACAGTATTAACCAGGTAATAAACAAAAGAAAAAGAGAGGGGGAATGATATTTAATCCTTCAACTTCCGTTTAAGCTTTGGATGCATGAAGAAGGGTTTTTAATAAACAAGAAATCCGGGCTTGTTCTTGATATTAGAGGAGGAATTGAACGCGATAAACTTATAATTCAATATGCTCGTAAACCTGGATTAGCACATAACCAAAGATGGAAATACCAAGATGGCTACATATTCCCTGCTTCTAACCCTAACCTTGTCATTGATATTAGGGGAGGAGAATATAAGAATGGAAGCAATGTATTCTTGAATGCTAAAAATCCTCACTCACAAACACAACAGTTTATTATTCAACCCTTTGAAAATGAAAAATCTAGACAAGAATTGGCCTTGTTGAGACCTTCTCCGAGTAAAAATAAAACAATGATTAGTGGATATATTTTACTTAATTATTAATAGATCAACGTAACTCTCATTTCCCAAGAAGAGAAGAACTTTACGATTGTTATCGAATGTTTTATTTGGAAAATAAGCAGATTTCACCTTATCAATTAGCAGGCGCTGCAGCTTTTAAGGTAAAAAATACTGTCATTTGGTTTATTCAGAAATATTAAGCAAGTAGCAAAGGCAATGAAAGATTATATATCAGAATTAAAAAACAAGAATGAACCTATTGTTGCTGATGAGACGTCAAGAAAAGCGTTAAGTCATCTTGTTCAACAAGAAGTAATGATAATAGACTAAGAAATTTTTATTTAAAATTATATTTTTGTTAGGTACAACATATATTAACTCAACAGCAAGTTTATCATCAAGAATTGGTCAATGAAGCATCAAAGGCTGCTGATTCTTATTTTAGCAATGAATATAATGATTAATAAATAGGAGGATGCCTTATATCGCCGCCTTTCTTAGTTCAATCTCCCATTCTTCCATTCCTTCATAGTCGTCTACTTTATTTATATCAACAAATTCTTCTTTCTTGGGTTCAGCATTTTCTTTCTTTGTGTATTCCTCCTCTGCCTTTTCTTGCTTAACTTCTTGATCTGTCTCTTTTACCTCAATATCCTCTTTCTTATTCACTTCTTCATCACTATCATCATTATCTTGAAATTCAAAGAACACTTGTTCTTTATGGTCATCGTCGTGATCTGATTCAGGGGGATTGTTTAATATCTCTTGCTTGATAAGTGTAACTCGATAAAAGTAATTCTTCCAAAAATCGTGCTCGCTTACACTACAACAAAGTGTTCAATCATATTGTGCATGGGTTAATAGAATCATTCTTACTGTTGTGGAACAAGTGCAAATCTTAAGCTCGCTAATTCTTTGTCTTCCTTTAAAGCAGCATGAGCTGTCAAACTGTAGACATTAAAATCGAATTGAATACTGGTATCATCTGGTGGTGAAATCAAAAGGTTTCTTTTATCCTTTATATAGTGTCAGCATATAAAGATAAAAAGAAAAGGGACATATATATCTACCTTGGGTATCTCCATTATGGCCTTTCTCATTTGTTTTTCATATCCTTTATAACCAAACCACGGTGCAACTGGTTCTATTTTTTGCTTTATTCACTTTTAATTCCTTTTGTATTATTTTACTTTATACCTGAGCCTTTGGATTGACTTGTCAAAAGATTTTCTTGCTTCTTTTTATCTAAAATAAAAGAAGACCTTTCTGATTCCAAGTCAAATTGAAAATTACCAAAACGAGTAGGTAAGCTTTTGGCTTGTTGCTGGAATTTGGTCAATTGCTTATTTATTTCTTCAGGTAAGCCTTTTGTTTGAATCGATTGTGAAAGTGAATTTATGCTTGAGGTCACTGTTGAGAAAAGAGAACGACCAAACAGATTACCAGAAGTGTTTGCTACTCTTACTAATTAGCCACTACTCAGAAAATAAATAATTGTTATACACCTTTCTCAGTCATGAGTAAAAATAATAAATAATAAAGGGAAAAAAAGGAGGGAAATCTTGTATTTCTTTCGCATCTATTATTCCTACTCCGTTTGGAGAAAATAAAATAATCATTTTCTATTTATTATCAAAAAGATTTTTGCTTCTATACTTAAACAGGTTTATTTATAATCTAATTGTCTTTAAAACTAACTCTAGTCCTTCTCTAATAATTTGGCAAGTTTCCCCGAAGAATGAGCAGCTTGAAGATCACTATTTCCTCCAATGTGTTGCTGATTAATGAAAATGTTGGGTACAGTACTTTGTTTTGTAAATTCAGTCAAATAGTCTTGAATAGATCCACCTTCAGGGTGTTCGTTTAATTCTATAGTCTTATAATCCACATTTAAATCGTCAAGCAAATCTTTGGCTCTAATAGAAAAACCACAATAAGTTTTGCTAAAAACCTACTAATAATGAGCACAATATCTCTATTCTGATCTATTTAAGTAATTACTGCAACTTTATTCTCTGCAATGAATTTCTTCACAAGTTCTTTTACTCCACTAGTAACAACAGACATTTTGATAAAGAACGAAAAAAAAGAGTTGCTGATTAATATAATGTATTTTATCTCGAAAATGAGGCAATCCTCATTCTTTATTGGACAATCTGGAATTTAAAAGTCCTTTTTTTTTTGAGACCAAGTAAACATGCCTCTTAAATGCTCGACGCCAAACTACTTCAAGCTAATTTCCTTCTCTCTTTAAGACACCTATTCTAATATTTTCTGATAAGCTTAGTGTATCATTTGAGATTTTCCAAAACAGCTATCATATGTCTTGGTGATGCGATGTGTGCTTTTGGTATACTTTTTGATCTTAAGGCGGTATTCCTCTAAGAGTTAAAGAAAAGCATAATAGTATGCAAAATGCTTTGCAACATGATTGTTTAGGTCTCGACAATAAGCTGGAAATAGTGAATTCTACAATTGTTCATCACAATAAAAAAAAAAACTTATTCATGTGGCATGTTTGTCTGAAATGCTATTATGACATCAAAAAACGAAACAATATGTATTTTCATCTAGTCAAAATGCTCTTATACAGGGATTGATAAAAGGGAATAAAGAGGAAAAAACGAAATTTTATCTTTTGAATCTTTAATTTTTGTTCTTTGCTAATTGATTGATGGTATGAAGGTGCTATAGTCTAAAGCAGGATCATAAGCTCACTCTGTATGGTTAACTAATCAATCCACCAACTATTCAACAAACTTAATAAGTATATTCCCGACTGTTTCCAGAATTGATCGTTTTACATAATATTAGCTCCTCACATTTGGATGACAAAGCAACATTTACGATTCTGTATAATGAGCTTTATGGCACCAATGCTTGAGCTGTTTCTGCATTCAGATACAGGACACAACAACCTTGCAAGCAAAGTACGAACGGGATGAGACGATTTCACCATAGCGAATTATTCTGTAGACAACTGAATTAAAATCAAAAGAAGTTTAACTGAGTTCTCATTTTTCTAGGCCTGTAATGTATAGAACTTATTGATAAGAGATTAATGCATCGATTTTACTTTTTTTTAGGAGCTTTGTCCAGTATTCTCATCATGCTGCCTGTATCAGTAGCAAGCATATTGACATGGTAATAACGAACAAGACAGAAAAACTAGCTTTTATTAATTTATCAGAATTTTTATACTGAATATGTAAGAAATGATCAAAATGATTATATCTACTGCAATCTTCCCTTTTTTATAGTTTCTTTTGTTTGGAATAGAAAGACTTTTGAACCTGTTATTAATGAATTATAATACTTAAATAACAGCTTCATTCCATATAAAATCTGGTTTATCTATTTTATTATGTTCAGGAAGAGATCTTCAAATAATGAGCGGCATCGGCTAAAGGAACCAACCCTTATTTTTATACAGAAAGTTATAAGCAAGTCTTTTTCGTATATCGCAGACACGGAAGCACAAGAGCATAACTTGTGGAATACAAAAAAAAAAAAAAAAAAAATCATTATTCTGAATCTTTGCATACTTTATTAAAATAATGACGGCAAAACATCCTTAAATCAACTATAATACTGAAATTGATATTAATTTTTCACTATTATTAATTTGGTTACTGTCTCTATTCTATTTTGTGCCTTGCTTTACTTTGTTGATCAAATATCCCTTTTACTTTATAGCATTTGAGAAGGGGGGCTTGTTGTGCTTGTGTTACTTTCAAATCAAGATTGTTTTGTGGAATCAAATGCTGAGCGTAAAGAGCTCTTCTTTCTTTGCTTCTGCTTCTGTTTTTACTTTTGCTTTATGTCTGAAGATAATGAATCGTTTGGTTCTATTTTCGCATCGGGTATTCAAGATGTGGCTGCTGTACTTGGTATCTTGGGAACAGAGATGTGTGATGGAAACGCTGCCTTGACATTATCAAAAGGTTACCTATTCCCTGCTGCCTGTAGTATGTCCATGTTTGGTGTACTTGGTCTATCAAAATATCTCTTGAAATCATTTTTACCAGAGCTAGTTGTGGAAAACATGGGGATAAATCGCTCAGAATTTGACAAATATAAAGTAAAGGAAAAAGTAGAGTTAAAAGTACGAGACATTTCGAATGAAAAGTTAGATTGGCTAATAAGGCACGATGTCAAGATATATCTGCATGTAATTGGATTCAATGGAATCTGGTGGATGCTCTCGCTTGCTTCATGCTTTGGCTTATCTTGTCTCAACTTTGTTCCTTATATACCTCACTACTATCATACTCCTTCCTTAGACAGCATTTATTTTCCTTTGCTTTTGACAATTTCAAGTTTTGTTGCTTCTTTTGTTTGCTGTGTAGACTCTGTTCTCATGCTCTCTGGACATATTCAATTTTACAATGTCACGCGATTTGTTGAACCCCCTTTGATACCTCATCATTTTGGCAACAGATATATCATGCTAGTTACTTCTCTTATCGGCTGTATTTCTGCTTTAGGCATCGTTATAGGTTATTTGGGCTCCTACTTGGTGGTTAAACAAATGACAGAAGTGAATACATACCTGTAGCTTGGTCTAGAGCTTGTTTTGTGTTTCTTGCGGCTAGTGGTCTGGTCTGTAAATACAGATAAAGACGATCTGAAATACATTAGCTTGAAATTCAAAATGGATAGAACGGATGAAAAAGTAATCGAAGCTTTTCAGAAAGAATTTGGAATAAGCCAAGAAAAGGCTGAAGATATGCTTGAGAGAATCAAAGAAGGTATATGTTTTGTTGCTTTCAGGGCGATTGATCTTTATCTTGAAATCAAAAAATGCGTTCATGTGGAAGACTATGGCATCGAATCATATTATAGAGACACAGAGTTGTTTTTAAGATGGGATGTAAGAAAAAATGACTATGAAAAGATTGCTATACTTTGTAATGGAAAAGGTGTTGTATTGAATGAAGATGAAATGGAAATCATCCAGCTGGACGAAAACTATATAGAAAACTTTGATTGGATGGATTTGAAAGGTATAAATAAGATTGACGCATGTTACTTTCAAATGATATCTGAAGAAGAGAACACATGGTACTTTGATGAGGAATTGGATCTACAACCTGGCAATAAACATGATATTGTCGAAGCAGACTTTATACACATCACTTATGTGTATAAAAGAGCTCGTAAGTGGTTAGAAAACTTTGAATATTATCTGTGCAAAGAAGGAGAAGAAGAAGATCAAATATATGACGTTATAAATTTATAGCTTAAGCAAGCTTATTTTTAGTTACTAATGCCTGATAATATTCTGTTAAATATGTAAATAAAGAGATCTCAAGAATACTACAATAATCTAGGATAAATTATCCAATACGCAGCATTAGTAGTCATAGGAACAATAAAAGAGGTATAGATCTTTGATGAAGTTTCTCATTTCTAAACTGAATTTTTTCTATAAAGTCCCCTTTTTCGAAAGCATTAGTGATATAAAAAATAAAATAGATGCAGAGCTATGTTTAGCGAATAATATCATTAGGCATGATCCATTAAGCCACAAGACAACAGATTTTAAACAGTATACATTAGGCTGATAGTACATATGAAATAAGTGTATTTATTTTTATTTATGATTCAATTTTATTTACGTATTCCTTATGGTATAATTGTATGATTACAGTCAATAGCATTATATTCATGTCTACAAGGAAAAGTAAAGTATATGCTAACATACATTTGGTTCATACGTAAAATGATAGTGATAATAAGTAAAATGATAAATAGAAAGCTACGTAATGAATACAATATTTGTTCAATAACGATCATTGAAAAGAATGTAGGCATCCAAGGTATAATAAAGTCTTTTTCTTTCATCAAGTAATTATTTTTCTCCTTTATCCCCTTAATAAATTAGATTTGTTGCTAATCAGAGACATCTTTAGAGCAGAGGAGGGAAATCAAAAAGTATTATTTACTATAGTAGATAAAAACACAGCAAGTAAGAACAATCAAAAGTCTTTTTGTGTAAATTTTTCTTCGACCACCCTGCAATCAGGCAATAGCTCTTTTTCTATTGAGCTATCTTTAGTATTATACGCCCTTTTCTTTTCTTTTTATCAATTTATTTACCATCATTACTGCATACAATGAACTATCACAAAGGCCCACAGTCTTTTCTATATTACTTCAAGTTGATATCGACGTTGGCCAGTTGTAAATTAAAGTCAAATAGAAATGCATCGTCTTTAATTTGTGTTTTACTTTGAAGTTGAATGCTTTTAGTAAAAGAATACAAAGAAAAGAAAAAGTACTATTGTTCTGCATCAAGACCTTTCTTAATGTTCTTTATAAACTATTGAATGTTTATTAATTATATGTTAGTGATCAAAACAAATTCATTAAAATGCGTGTGTTTTCCATACGATGTTTAAAAATGATGCCATAGTGGATAATTACAATCAATATTTCAAAGTGTCTTTTCCAAAAAGTGCAAGTATTGCTTATAACTGGGAAGGAGTACGTTATTCATTACAACGTAATTAGAGTGGAATGAATCTATCGAAAACAATTGCATACAGCTTGGTTAAGCATTTCAAATGTTCGATATCAACGCTCCTTGAGCGTATTAATTAAATATTATTTGTGCTTTTTATATTATACACATTCATTGATCGTCCGTTTCAGCTTTTAATAATCTAATTCACTGCACTGTCAAACACAGGAAAGTCGATCTTCTCTAAGCATGTTTAATTAAAATTGAATCCCGTCCGTGCATTACTGGTGTAAATTGTGACGAATATCTTCGTTGCACTAAACTTGGGAACTTGTTCGCGTGGTTGGAGAACAAACTTAATGTATTTTCAAGATAAAGATTCAGAATCAAAAAAATTGAAACTTTGCACTCTTTCACTCTTTCTCTCTTTTTTTACAACTAGTTGAATAGCATGGATGCTTTCACTTAAAATAATGTTTGGGAAATCAATTCGATGATGAAGAAAAATAAAGGGTTAAAAGCTGAATGTGGCTTGATAATAAAGTTTACCCGGTATAAAATGTGACAGAATTTGACACTTGCATGGACATGAAATCACCTGAGAAAGAGGGTAAAAATAAGTCGGCCTCATTATAGGAATGCCGAAAGGAATCAACTTGTCATGCTCGTCAAAAGAAAAGAATGAATGTTTGTGTTGCAGTTCTCAAGTTGAATCTTAACGTACGCATAACACAAGGTTGGGTAGGACAAAATAGGCTCACAAAATTATATTAAAAGATCAGCTGCTTGTGGAAGTCTTCCTTTTCTAATTGTCGATCATAGAAATTCTTGATCAAGCGAGCAGATGGAAATACAAACCCTGTTGTACTGAATGATATGCTTGAGGTTTTAACTACCGAGCTTGAAAATCTAGTAATGACAAAAAAAAATGACGTTTATAAACTTGTCGAAGAAAATTTTAGAACCACTTTCAAACCCACCCATCTAGAGTCATATCCCTCTGAAGGTCAAATAGCAGTATAATTAGGTGAAAAGATGGAGAACACTGATTTTGATTTCACGAGCAATTATGTGTTCATCGACAAAAGTGCCCTTCCACGTTAGTCTGAAGCACAACCTTTCATAGTCAATAAAGAAGCTCATGCCGTCGTAAAAGTGCCTAGAACAAAAGCAAAGATTACAATCATTTTGTGAGTTATTGGCTTTTTCAGAGGTTGCCACCCTATAAATAAATAAAAATGCAGTGATTTCATAGGTATTTTGTGTCCAAGTTTGAGAATTGTCCTGACCTCAAACTCATTTAATGACTGAATGCTTCTTATATTTCACGCATGCTGTAAATGTACCAATCTTTACGTAGAAAATGCTCCAATAGCTCTTCAAATTGATATATAGATTTGACTTTGCACATGCTGCTTTTACTGAGAAATGCGAGTTGCTTGTAAAGTACATACATCCTAATTAGATATAAAAAGAAAAAGAAAAAGGAATTATAGGTGCTATGATTCAGTAGCATTGCTTACTTTCAACAATAAAAGTAAGGCTAGGAAATAAAAGCAG
This sequence comes from Rhizopus delemar RA 99-880, assembly GCF_000149305.1. Taxonomy (NCBI): domain Eukaryota; kingdom Fungi; phylum Mucoromycota; class Mucoromycetes; order Mucorales; family Rhizopodaceae; genus Rhizopus; species Rhizopus delemar. Next base: position 360,355 of record NW_027137846.1, read on the forward strand.
GTCACATTATAAAGTGTGTTGTAAAGTAATACCATTCATATGGCATCATCTTTGTTATGACACCAAGCTGTAGTAATACAAGTCATGGTTAGAATAAACATAAAATTGTTTAAAATATACTAAAAGAAACTTCTTTTTTATTGGTCATATAGCCTTATGGCATACTTGTAATCTTCTTGATACCAAAAGCTTGTTTCTAGGTCGTCTAGGATTTAGCAATCTTTCTTTTCTTCATAACCATGTACTTAATTCTGGCCTTTACTTTGATAACTTGTGCTTCAAGAGAGAGGGTGCAACTAGCAAAAATAAATAAAGTACAAGAAAGGAAATATTGACCTAAGCCATGAAAAATCACCTTTACAATTCAATCTTTGCATGTCAATCTATAAAAGCAGTATAAATATTTTTTTTTTTTTGCTATTCAGCTAACTAAGGGAAACATCTTTGTCTTTTCATTGGATCTCCAAAAGCATATTCACATCTGGCGTGTAACATGTTATATTAACTACATCATTTATGAAAACAAATAAACATTTTTACCCTTATTCACAAGATACTCTTGATTTATTAAATCATAAACCTCGAGGATATGACAATGCAAAATTTTAAATTCACCTTGACTCATTTTTTGGTATCATTACAATGATTTCAAAGGGACAGTAACTAATTACTTTTATATAAACAAAAACCAACTTTTGTTCAGTGAAGCATGTAAATTAAATGACAAAGATAAAGCATGATCCGGTCAACCCGATAGTCTCTGAAGAAAGAGAGTCTTTTCTATTTGTACTACATATAAAATATATGTATAAATACCATGCGTCAAATGCTAGATGTTAATGCTTTTTTTTCTTCATCTTCTTGTTTATGTCTGAAGATAATGACTCGTTTGGCTCTATTTTCGCATCGGGTATTCAAGATGTGGCTGCCATACTTTGCCTACTATGGATAGCAATGTGTGATGGAAATGCGGCATTGGCTTTATCAAAAGGCTATCTATTCCCTGCTGCCTGTGGCATGTCCATGTTTGGTATTCTCAGTCTATCAAAGCATCTCTTGGAATCATCATTGCCTGAACGGATTGCGAAGAACATAGGCATAGATCGCTCTAGATTTGACAAGTACAGATTAAAGGAAAAAGTAGAAGAGCATATTTCGTCTATTTCAAAAGAAAGGTTACTTTGGCTACAAAATCATGATGTGAAAATATACTTGGATGCACCTGCATTGAATAAAAGTTGGTGGATACTCTCTCTGGCTTCATGCTTTGGCTTATCTTGTCTCAACTTTGTTCCTTATATACCTCACTACTATCATACTCCTTCCTTGAACTACATATATTTTCCTTTGCTTTTGACATGTTCAAGTTTTGTTGCTTCTTTTGTTTGCTGTGTACATTCCATTCTAATGCTTTCTGGATCCCTTGATCTTTATACTATTAACCAAAATATGGAGTCCCTTTTATTGCCCCATCATTTTGGTAATAGATATGCCATGATAGTTACTTCTATTATCGGCTGTATTTCTGCTTTAGGAATCGTTATTGGCTATGTAGGCTCTCACTTTGTAGTTCAGCAAATGGCAGAGGTGGATGTATACCTGTGGCTCGGCCTAGAGCTTGTTTTGTGTTTCTCGCGACTGATAATTTGGTCTCTAAATACCGAAAAAGACGACATCAAAAAGATTGAATTGAGATTCAAGATGGATCGAGAGGATGAAAAAATAGTTCATGCTTTCCAAGAAGCTTTTGCAATGACTAAAGAAAAGGCAGAGGATATATTCAAAAGAATCGAGAAAGGTGACTGCTTTATTGCTTTCAAAGCGATAAACCTTTATCTTCAGATCAAAAAGTGCTGCTATGAAGATGACGATGGTATCGAAGCATATTGCAGAAACAGAGATATATTTGTAAAATGGAACATGAAGGAAAATGGATATGAAGAGATTGCTATTCTTTGTGATGGACAAGGCATTGTATTGAGTAAGGCTGATATGCTAACTATCGAAATTGCCGAAGAGCATTGTGAAAACTACAATGGGAACAGCTTGGAGGAATTGGATAGGATTATTACACACTACGTCAAAAGGATGTCTGGAGAAGAAAACGCACGGTACTTGTGTGAAGAATCCGAATTGCAGCTTTATGATAAATATGACATTGATTATGATTTTTCAAATACCATCGATATGCTTAAGAGAGTATGTCATCAGCTTGATTATATTCAAAATTCGCATCTTATATTCAACAATGCAGTGAAAGATGAATTTGATCAAGTATACGGCGTTATAAATCTATAGTTTGTCCAAATATGCTGTCAGTCGCAGTATTTGATGTTGTTCTATTATAAATTAAAATAAAGAGATTTTATAACATATTAAAACGAACCGTTCTACCTACGTGATTAAAAGTCATAAGAATAATAGCAAAACCTAAGCTATGTTGATCATTTCTAAATTAAATGTTTTTTATACATATTTTGATCATTTTCACTTTTCATATGGTCTGCGTTAGTAATCTTTGTTTTGTACGAGACAATTGATTGGTTGAAGTTTAATACATTCGATATACCTTTTGAATAAATGCTTTGTATACATGCTTTCTCCAAACTCATCTTCATTAGAACTGAATACGTATAGAGGGACCTGCAATGATCGGGATATATGAAAGTATAGGCGAAACCATAATTTAAAATGCTTAAGAGAATCTGTCAGCGTGCCAAGACTTTGGTTGGGATCATATCGCTCGTATATAGAGACACCTCTTGGAGAGATTCAAACAGAGATCCTATCATCTATCACACGTCAGCCAACCTATCGGATATTAGCATGCATGTCAATGTAAGTTGTTAAGAGCGTTGGTCTCTGCTTACTCGTCCTCATGAATCATTCTGATCAAGTTTTGTTTTTTTATTATAAACATTCAAATTACAAATAATTCTTTTATTTTTTCTTTTAAAAATATTCCTCATGAGCTGTTGGATCCTGAGCTGGACAATCACATTGCTCCTTCATAACTGTTAATATCTATAGTGTTTTTAATATCAAAAGCTAAATTGTGAACAGACTCTATAGAAAATAAAGATAAACAAGCACAGTAAAGCTAGCTTTGGATTCTTTTATAATTATGAAATTATGTAATTTGATAAAGATAAAAGGCGGTTACTGCTCCGTATCTATTTTAAACTCGATTAATTGTGAATAAAAGTGTCTGAATGAAGTAGCATTGCACCTCCACAAAGATAATCACGTTCCACTTCTTTTATTCATTTTGGTATACACTGCCATATTGGACAGATTCAACAATATCTTATTTGTGGTAAAATAAGAACATTTAAAAGAATTCTTTTATTGATGTAAATACATTGATACAATGTATTGTCAATCTTTGTAAAAATGTATGTGGCAACCACTTTATTTTAGCAAATAACCAGGCCTTTGCATAGAATGAAACATAACATCTGTCTATACCAACCATATATGTAGATTATTGCATTCATGCTATGGAGATGGCAATATGTACAGACACTTCATTAGTTTCTGAGAGTATTACATAGAAGTTACTATGCTTCTTATATAAATTCTTGGATGGGTTATTTAGCGAAGAAACCTTACATGCGAATGAAAATAGGTAGAAATAAAATTAATCAGAGACTGAAAACATAGCATAATTCATTGCTACAATTGTTTGTATTCACAGTTATCACTGTCATATTCTTCATCATAATGATCTTTTTGAGATCAAGGTAGCTCACTGTCCGAACAACGGTTTTCTTTATCAGACAACACATGTTTTCAAATGTCCCACCTTTCATTTGGATAGATCAAGAAGGCACATAACACCCTGTGCCCTTAATTGACTTTAACTGGATTAATGTCAACGATTTTTTGAAAGTATTGCTGTTTGATTGTATTTGCTTAGATTTCATTGCCCATATATAAGTGGGTTTGTGGATAAAAGTTTTGTGAATGAAAATGGTTGGGATGATGGTCGAGTTATGTTGTATGGCAATATTATTATGCTTGTTATCATTTTGTTATTACGTGTGTTACGTCTCTTAGTTTTTATTCTGTAAAAGGAGGGCAGAAGTCATTATTACTGAATGGAAAGGTTTCAACGATTATAGTAACAAGATGCTATAGTTAAAAACCTTAATAAATTTACTTACACTATTTCTCTATTCTGTTGTTCCATACTTGATTTTCAAAACAAGTCAGAATGGTTACTATTAGACATTCAATACAGGATTATTTGCATTTTGCTCTGTTTTCTTAGACTATTATTTTCTGTATAGAATAATTAAAAAAAAGCTCTTCATTTATGTAAGGAATACAGGATCAATAGAAGAAAATTGTTGAGTAAAAGAAAGTGTAACATTGCTGCTGTGTCTCAGTTACTGAATTTATAAGAAATGATTATAATTATTGCTTTTCATCCCTTTTTATAGTTTCTTTTGTTCAGAATAGAAAGAGCTTTGAAGCTGTTGTTAACGATTTATAATGCTTAAATAATAGGTTCATTCCATACAATCTCTTGTTTGTCTGTTTTATTATATTCAGGAAGAGACTCAAATAATCAGCAGCACTGGCTAAAGGAACAATCTCTTATTTTTATGCAGAAAATGTAAGCAAATCTTTTGCGTATATCGCAAGACAGAGCTTTATCTTAGCAGACACGGAAATACAAAAACACAACTTGTGGAATACAAAGAAAACATTATTATTCTGAGTCCATATCAAAATAGTGACAAAAAAAAACATCCTCAAATCAACTATAATACTGAAATTGACATCATTTTTTAGTTGGATCAACTTTATTACTATCTCTATTCTATTCTGTGCCTTGCTTTACTTTGTTGATCAAATATCCCTTTTACTTTATAGCATTTGAGAAGGGGGGCTTGTTGTGCTTGTGTTACTTTCAAATCAAGATTGTTTTGTGGAATCAAATGCTGAGCGTAAAGAGCTCTTCTTTCTTTGCTTCTGCTTCTGTTTTTACTTTTGCTTTATGTCTGAAGATAATGAATCGTTTGGTTCTATTTTCGCATCGGGTATTCAAGATGTGGCTGCTGTACTTGGTATCTTGGGAACAGAGATGTGTGATGGAAACGCTGCCTTGACATTATCAAAAGGCTACCTATTCCCTGCTGCCTGTGGTATGTCCATGTTTGGTGTACTTGGTCTATCAAAATATCTCTTGAAATCATTTTTACCAGATCAAATTGTGAAGAATATGGGTATAAATCGCTCAGAATTTGACAAATATAAGCTGAAGGAAAAAGTAAAGTTGAAAATACAAAATATTTCGGATAGCAAACTAAGTTGGTTACAAAAACATGATGTGAAAATATACTTGGATGCACCTGCATTCGATAATAGTTGGTGGATACTCTCTCTGGCTTCATGCTTTGGCTTATCTTGTCTCAACTTTGTTCCTTATATACCTCACTACTATCATACTCCTTCCTTAGACAGCATTTATTTTCCTTTGCTTTTGACATGTTCAAGTTTTGTTGCTTCTTATGTTTGTTGTGTAGACTCTATTCTCATGCTGTTTGGATCCTTTGATCTTTACGATATTGTGCCGATCATGGAATTTATTTTAATACCTCATCATTTTGGTAATAAATACATTATGCTAGTTACTTGTATTATCGGCTGTATTTCTGCTTTGGGCATCGTTGTTGGTTATTTGGGCTCCTACTTGGTGGTTCAGCAAATGGCAGAGGAGGATGTATACCTGTGGCTTGGCCTAGAGCTTGTTTTGTGTTCCTTAAGATTGATAGTCTGGTCTCTAAATACCGAAAAAGACGATATAAAAACGATTGGCTTGAGATTTAAGATGGATAGGACAGATGAAAAAGTAATCGAGGCTTTTCAAAAAGAATTTGGAATAAGCAAAGAAGAGGCAGAAGAAATGCTTGAAAAAATTAAAGAGGACGATTGTTTTATTCTTTTTGAGGCGGTTGATCTTTACCTTCAAATTAAAAAGTATGTTCATGTGGAGAACTATGACATTGAGCCATATTACGAAGAAACAAAAATGTTTATAAAATTGGACAAGAAAAGAAACACATATGAAAAGATTGCTATTCTTTGTGATGAAAAAGGTATTGTATTGGAAGAAGACGAATTGAATACCATCCTGCTTGATGAATACTACCGCGAAAATTTTAATTGGATGGATTTGAAAGATATAGATGACATTGATTCATGCTACGTCCAGAGGGTATCTGAAAAAGAAAGCAAATGGTATCTTTACGAGGAATCAGAGTTACAGCCGTGTGATAAAGATGACTTTGTTGATGAGGAATTTATGCATATTACTTATGTGTATAAGATAGCCAGAGCATGGACAGAGAAATATGATTGTAATGAAATTGATCGTCTCCACAAGTCACGGCCTGGATTTAAGGATTCAGAAAAAGAAAAGTTTGATCAAGTGTACGATGTAATCGAGTTATAGGTTAATCGAATTTGCTACCACTTACGAATATCTAATAATGTCCTGTTAAATATGTAAATAAAGAAAACATAAGAATACTACAAGAACCTAAGAAAAACCGTCCGATGCACACTATTAGCTTCATAGAAATAATAAAAAGCGTATGGGCCGTTTATGAAGTATCCCATTTCAAAAAAAAAAATTTGCAAGAAAAATGTAAAGCACTGTTCATAGTTGCAAATAAAAACATAAAAAGTAGGAACAATTAAAACTATTTTGTGCATATACTTATTCAGCAACTCTGCAATCAGACAATAGTCCTTTTTCTATTAAAACTATCTTTAGCATGTTGTACCTTTTCTTTTGATAATCTGTATCATCACTACTATATACAATGGACCATCATAAAGACCCACGGCCTTTTCTATATCGCTTCAAGTTGATATCGATATTGACCGGTTGTAATTTAAGTCAAATAGAAGTACTAGTCTTCAATTTGAGCTCTACTTTAATGTTGAATGTACTTTGTAAAACAAGAGAAATGACTTTTTATATTTGCTATGAATCGTACAAAGTTTAATTCCAGTTGAAATATGATTCATTGATTTTATAAAAGGGAATTTTAAGCTTTTTATGCAGCAATAAGATCATACAAGATATTCCTTCTCAGTATATAACTATCATCTCTATGATGACTAAGGCTCAATATCTGATTACATCTATTTGTCATAGTCAGTCTGAGACAGTTAAGAGTGAATAGTAAAATCCTTATTCTTTATTCTATAGATGAATTCAAGCTTACTTGTTTAAAGTATAAATATCATCTTTATTTAGTAATGTAGCATCTTCTCATCTCTCTTTCTTGAATAAAACTATATCACATTTTTACTTTTCTTATCATTTATAGTATCCTGTTTAGTGTTTAAAATATATATTACTTTGCTTGTATAAAAAGCACATCAGCTCAAGAATCAATGACTTGATTACAAGTTCTTTTCAATTAATATTCTATCACCTCTATTCTTATCAGTAAAGAAGAAGAAAAGTCAGTGAATGATCATTTCATTCAATAAAATAAAATAGTTTTGCGACTCATACACCTTTTATCTTGCTTGTTATCTTTTCAAACCCGCGCTTAAATATTTTAAAGCATAAACTTTAATATTTATTTGTTTCGCAAGGCGGGAGAAGCGCATTTTTGCTGATCTAATCACCTTTTATAGGAAATACATACGTTTTTTTTTTTTTCACTTTTAAATTCTGGATCTTTCTTTTTTCCTTTATTGACTCATCTGATTCATACCAAGGTTTGTACAAACAAGATGTTTGTAATATGTCAAACAAGAAGCCATTCATTCTAATTTTGTAATTGTACCGCCAATTTGTGGAGTTCAGTGTGACATGAATACCAATTGAGTCTAGTTTATGATTTAGTGTATTTTATAAAACATCACTACAAAGGGGGTTACAAAAGAGAAATTAAGGAAAATCGAGTAATGGAGATGAATTATAATTATTAGCTTACAGTCATTTCAAAAAGTAAAGTCGCTGATGTTATGTAAAAAAATCTCTCGGCAAGCGCTGTGAAAACAAGCAAAGGTAGAAGTATGGCTTCAAAGGTTTTTGTCACAAATCTTTGTATAAATATCGCAACAACAGATGCTCGAAAGAACTCTATCATGAAAGTCATTGGGTCCATAAGGCATCGGTTCGTCTTTGATTCATTCGAACCTTTTTTGAATCTCAATGCAGTCTTTTGCGTTTGACAACTCACAGCTGACAACACATCTTTTTATTCCTCACTCAAGCTCCTCTTGCATTCAATCTATCATCATCAACATGGTCTTTGTGATAAAGAGTAAATATATCCTTGCCCTGATGTGAACTTTCAAACTATTACACCTTCTTTCAATACTAGACTCGATGGCTGTCCTGAAAAAAAGAGATCTGAAAGTGTTCTAGCCAATCATTGTGCAAATTTTGGTGCGAATAGAAGACTGGTAATTGGCCGAAACACTTTTTCTCACATCTTGTTTTCCCTTTTTTTCCCCCTTTTACATGTCAACATGGCATCGAAAGTGAAAGCATTTCTTGTATTCGCTTGCCATATTTGTGGCAAAAGCGAATTCATGTAAGAATGGAACTTGCACGAACACTATAAAACCGCGATTGGTTACTTTCTACTAGTACGAAAGGTCGAACCAAAGCATCTGATTGCTATGATCTTATTTCTACTGAAGAGACTTCCACCATCACTGACTACCAATGCCCTTCCTGTTACTTGCAATTTGAGGCACTGGAACAACTTCGTAATCATATTAAGCGATGTCACCTGCAGTTGGGTGAGATAGAACCAGAAAGGTAAACGTTTTTGATAGGATATGAAAACTCGTGCTCACAAAATTGGTTTTACAGTACCACTTTTTTGGAACCAGAAGATCCAATAGCAAATCATGAACCACTACCTACAATACTGCCTTCACTATAATCTAGCAATCTTGATGTCAAACCTATAGAAATTTTAATATCACGGAGACGGAACTTTGACGAAGCGGTGATCAATGCCTGCCAAATAACTGACAGCCATCCAATTGACCAAAAAAAGACCTTGTTCATTGTGGATACCCTTCAGCTAAAACCATTGGCCATGTTTAGCAAAAATGGTACGAAGCAAAATGTCCTGGCTCATGAGCGCATTGTCAGTCGCATCATATCAGATAACGATACTCTCATGTCCATTTCGCCATTGAAGCGTTCCTTTGATGAAATGGACAAAGTTGTTTGCAGGAAATGCGCGTCCACGACTGTTCCAGGTTTTGAGCGTGTTCTTGCCTCTTCACCTTACGCAAAGCTAATTCGACAACACCACTATGTTGAGCTGTCTCCAGATGTTTGCAAAATGCTGAACAATGACTAGGAATGCCATCCACAAGTCAGATATTTTACTGCCAAGCTGTTGTCTGACGCCATAATGCATAACACTCGCAATGGGCGAGCTATCATGGCCAATACTGTAGAAGCTTATGGAAGAACCAAGCACGTCGATGTACATCGTGAAACATTTGGAAAAGAGAAAGGTGCTTCAATAACTACATCAATACCACCTCCCATTGACACCATGTACCCCGATATATGGCCTGTAAGTCTTCAACGTTCAGATGGTGTTAAACTGGTGATTGGCACCCAAGTTTCCAACATATTGATCACGTCAAATATTCGCATGGATACCAAAATGAAGCCATGTATCGGTTCCAAGTGCATGTCTTTCCAACTGACCACCACTGCTGATCCTATGAGCATAAAAATTTATCTCGATTCAACCTTCTTGCAAGAAGGGTTGGTCATGCTAGCATCACCTCAAACCTCATGTATGTCCTCATCCAACATCATTTACCAGCTACGGTAGATTCGAAGCAAGTTTAGCTCACCAAATGCATACACACTGTCGATCCTCTGGCCCCATCACCAAGTCACATACCTGCCACCCGTTCAGTGTATTCACACTGGCAGATTATGATCGTGGTAACAACCCTGGTGCCAGAATATTCCTATCTTTACTTATCTTTGTCTCGCTTTTGCTCATCCACTATTGTAAGTCATAATTGCAGTTCACAACTTCAAGCCCTTAACGCCACCCTCTCTTGTCCTCTTTTAGTTGTCCATCCAAGATTCTTAGTTCCTGTTCGGTTCTCTCACACACACACTCTCTCTCTTCTCTGGCTTGAAAAAACCATTCATTACACCTGGAACCTGCCTTTTTCGTGCCATTGGCGCTCTTGTGTTGAAACATGGCGAGAGTGCACACTTACCTAGGAACAATATAGAGGAATGGGCTTCTCTGGCAACTGACAGAATCAAAACCATATTGTTGGACATACTTCGATTGTATCCCTCAGCAAATAGTAACATTCCCATTTTAAAGAACGATGCATTGAGCAAGTACCTCAGCAGTCTTGCTGATCTCCTAATACCATCCATTGTGGCTGCCAACAAATCAGTTGCTATACAAACTGCCCAAGTATTTGACTTCGTGATTTGAACCTCTCCAATTTTTTCGTACAAATATTCCCTCATCATTGACTACTAATTCCACCAACTATTCCCATTCTGTCAGTCTTTGCAATAAATACCGCATGTTGTTGAAAAAAAAAAAAAAAAAAAAAAAAAAGCAATGATGCCATTATATCTAAATGATACTCGTTTTATTAAGCACAATAAGACAATAAGTGATGAAGAATTAATCAGGCTAAAAGAATGACTGCCCTTTTATGGCTTTTAGAACGGCCTATGCTTTATTGGCTCGTTGGCGAAATCGAGTGCCAAGGAACTTTAAGAGTTTTACAACACTTGATAGTAGTTTCCATCAGAAAAAAGTGAAGAAGTAAAAAAAAAAAAAGTCATTCAAAAGTGCTCAAACAATGATTGGCTAGAACACTTTCAGATCTCTTTTTTTCAGGACAGCCATCGAGTCTAGTATTGAAAGAAGGTGTAATAGTTTGAAAGTTCACATCAGGGCAAGGATATATTTACTCTTTATCACAAAGACCATGTTGATGATGATAGATTGAATGCAAGAGGAGCTTGAGTGAGGAATAAAAAGATGTGTTGTCAGCTGTGAGTTGTCAAACGCAAAAGACTGCATTGAGATTCAAAAAAGGTTCGAATGAATCAAAGACGAACCGATGCCTTATGGACCCAATGACTTTCATGATAGAGTTCTTTCGAGCATCTGTTGTTGCGATATTTATACAAAGATTTGTGACAAAAACCTTTGAAGCCATACTTCTATCTTTGCTTGTTTTCACAGCACTTGCCAAGAGTTTTTTTTTTCGTCATCAGAGTAAAATGTATAACGTCGCTTATTGCATAACATCATATAAACATCTACATGATTTCTTTCATCTCCAGCTGAATGCAATGTGGGCTTAGAGAGTTTATTTTGCAGAAAATGAGTACGAGAGCTTATTGTTTCGATAGCGAAAGGCTCTTCATCAACAGAAAGTTCCATCGGCTTAACCCTATGTTCATCAACAACATGCCCTTGATCATCAGCGTAAAAAAAATGCATACTCATTTTGAATGCTTGTAAAATAAAGAAAGAAAAAGAAATAAGGACAATGAAACCATCGCTTTGATTTATACAAATAAAATTCCAAGAATATTATTGGGTCATTAAACAAGGTCAACAAATCTAGGACACGACTTGATTTTCGGACCATTTGACATTATTGTTGAACACAAAGTCTTTTTTTTTTGCATAACATCAAATTCAAAACCAGCGACTTTACGTTCTGAAATGGCTGTAAAAGCTGTGCAGATGGATTTGAAATTTGCAGTTTTTTCCAAATAAATACAAAATCTACTGTTTGTTTACAAATGGAAAAAAAAAAAATATTTTAAACAACGTGAAATAAAGTTTATTTAAAAATAAAGGTTGAACAATTAAATGCATAAACGTATGATACATTTTATTCTGGTGTGGGAAATGCTTAATTACTGAACCTGAAAAATTCAGCTTTTTCGCTTTTTGTTTCAAATCAATACAAAATAACGGGAAAAAAAAAAAGGGATCTATAATAAAAAGAACCTCTCTCCTTTTTTTTTTCTTCTTTTTCTTCTTTTACTTTATCCTTTATTACAATGAGAAATTTATCAGAAGCCATTCGAGTGAGTGAAGCTTGGGAAACATTTATCAAACAAAAGTACGGTGATAACTTTTCAAGTAAAGAAACCAATGATTTTCGTGACTATGAAGCAGCTAGTGAGTTACAACCTACTGTGGCCAACCTCTACAAAGAAAATCACGAAAAGCAAACTCTTGAACACGTCTTGAAGCAAAAAGAAAAGTACAACGGTCTTACACATGGTGAGATGGGAATCTGGGAAGCATTGGAAGTTTTAAACACACTTGTGGATGAGTCGGACCCTGATACCCAAATGACACAAATCATGCACGCACTCCAATCGGCTGAGGCCGCGAGAAGAGATAACCAACCGAGGTGGATGATTTTGGTTGCTTTGATTCATGATCTTGGTAAATACTTGTTCTTTTTAGGTGAGCCACAGTGGACTGTAAGTTATGGTTGTCATCCCCTACAAAAACTGATTCAATTCTGTTAGGTTGTTGGAGATACTTTTCCTGTAGGCTGTGAATTCTCTAAAGAAATTGTATATCACAAATACTTTGAAAAAAATCCTGATTTTAATCATCCCGAGTACTCTAGCAGATATGGTATTTACACACCTCATTGTGGTTTAGACAAGATTCATATGAGCTACGGCCACGATGAATATCTTTATCACGTCGTCAAGGATTTCCTGCCTCCTGAAGCTGCGTTTATTATTCGTTATCATTCGTTTTATCCATGCCACACATCTGGACAATACTCTTGGTTATTAAATGAACATGATGTCAAAATGATGAAGTGGGTCAAGATATTCAACCAATACGATCTTTATTCAAAGGCAGAAGAAGCACCCAACGTGGAAGACTTGAAGCCTTTCTATCTTGACTTGATCCGTGAATTTTTCCCAGACAAAATCAAGTGGTGAAGAAATAAATTTTAAAAAAAAAATTTCTCCACTCTCTTTTTTCATGAAGTCTATTCAATTACCTGCAAAATACAAAGATAAAACAGTTGTAGACTATTTAAATGAACTTTTGAATTTTTATAATGAATATCACTGGTTGATTCACGTCTTGCCTTTCAATTTCATCACACACCGTCAGTGGGAACAGTTTGACATACAGTGGAGACAAGCCCTTATGTCTCGCTTAGATCAGGCAGGTGATGACTGGACTTCGGCTATATTAGACTTGACATTAGAAACAAGTGATTATGTAAACGATGTGCATCCTTTTGAATCTCGTAATTAATTTCCTTGTAGTCCATCTGGCCAACTTCTTTACAACACTACTTGGAAAAAACAAGAGATTTAGCTTTACCAAGAAGTACGTCCTCTATGCTCACACCGTTCGTCTTCTTTTTTCCACTAATCACTACGTTAGGTGCTGATAAGTCACTGATAGATAAAGAGATTAGTAAACAAATCCTGGGTGGGATGAGCGACAAAAAGATTCATGAAGTGAGATTGATGAGTCAACTGATCAAAGACGTAGCTGACCAACAAGGCATTACCTCCGTGATTGATCTTGGGTCAGGCCAAGGCTATCTATCGCGTGCATTGGCCTTTGATTATGGACTGGAGGTGCTTGCGGTAGACATGTCCGAGATTCAAACCAAGGGAGCGATAAGGTTTGATGAAAAAGCGAAAAAGCAAACAAAGGAGAAGGAACAGTGGGCGAACCTAAGGCACGTGACAGAAAAGGTCACTTCAGAAAATCTTTCACACATCCTGGACGATGCCGTAGACAAAAAGTGGTTGGTGACCGGTCTGCATACCTGTGGAGACCTGTCACCTCACATCTTTCGATTGTTTACTGAAAATGATCAGATAGCATGTGCGGTCAATGTGGGTTGCTGTTATAATGCCTTGACTCCTTCTGGTTTCCCTATGAGTAAGATACTTCAAGAAAAAGGCATGCAATTGAAATCAACCGCACGTGTACTCTCTTGTCATTCGCCTTCTCGCTGGGTAGAGGAAGGAGAGCAATGCATAAAGGCTTTTGATAATTATTTCTTTCGTGGTTTACTTCAAGTAAAGAAGTATAAGCTCAAGTTGAAAACTAATAAGCTGACACTGTCTATGATTAGGAAATGCTCGTAGAAAGAGGTCTATCTGATATCAATGATCCACCCATCCTTGGGCGAATTAAACAAAACAAAGAATTCTCTTCATTTGTGGCCGCTGCTCTAAAGAGACTGAAATTACCAGCAGACACAATCACTGAACAAGAAGCAAAAGAGCATTATTTAAATGCAAAAAAGAAACAGGTGGATAAGCAATTTGTCACACTGTGGACACTAAGAGCTTTGATGGCACCTATTATTGAAAGTATCATTCTCGTAGACAGATGGCTCTATCTGGAAGAATCAACAGATCATGTGTGTGCTTATCCCCTCTTTGATCTTTCAGCTTCTCCTAGAAATGTAGTTTTCGTTGCTTCCAAAAAATAAAAATTGCTTTATTCTATCTATTTACTGAACTATTTTCTTATTTCTTCTTTCCTTCCTTCTTCTTGATCGTTTCATCATTAATAAAGATACCCTTTTGATTATAAGGTTCTGGCTTTCTCCAACGTTGAATCTTTGCAGCGAATTCTGTGACTTGTTGCAAGTCGACACCACTTAATATAACACGATTCGGTTGAGGTACTGTACAGGTGAGACCCTCGGGTATCTTCATCAGAACAGGATGAGAATAACCCAATTTGAGAGATAAGACATTGTTTTCGAGTGTGCCCCTGTAACCGACACCCACCAGGCGCAAGTGAACCTTGTAACCGTCTGATACACCCACAATAGCATTGTTGATCAACGCACGGGTCGTTCCCCACATGGCTCTTTGTTGTTTCTCTGTCTTGTCCTCTACACTGACTTCAAGCAAGTTTTCAGCATTGGGATTATCTTGTGCGGCTGCTGTAAAATCGAGTTTCACAAAGGGCTTGATGGGTAATGATTGCTTTCCGAGTGGTCCACTGATGTTTAAAGTTGTGTTGTTTAATTCAGAAGGAATACGAGGTTCAAGAATAGGTGTCAGGTCATGTTCAATGCTCACTTCTTGAGAGTATGCGATCGGCTTACGTCCAATGTGAGATAAAACTGGTGTGGCAGAGTGAAAAAGTCTTGTTGAAGGTGCTGTTTGAAGCAGCGTCTTTGTTTTAAATGTGAGCCTTAAAGAAGACATATTCTCTATTGCTGTCAAAAAGGAAAAAAAAAAGTAGGGGAAGGCTTGCAGCTGGGGTGGGTTAGAATTTTTTTTTTTTGCCTCTTTTGAATTTAACAGTCACTGCTTTTTTTTTGGAAGGACAAAAAAAATCATCGAACGAAAAAAAAAAAAAGCCCAGATCAAAAGCTCACTATAATGATGAACTTTTATGGTTTATATATGCCGTTTTTTTTTTATGTTTTAAAAAATGAAAGAATTGTTGTATTTATAAAATGCAGAAAGACAAAGTAATATAAAGAAGGTCTATAAAAATTAAGCAGCAGTAACAAGAGGCTGTAAAACATCAAATGATCCAGTTCCTCCTTCAACAACACGACCAACAACGATACGTGAAGATGGAGAGTCCAGACTATCAAAGTCACCGTGCAGTGTTGCTTCAGTCAAGAATTTACAAGTGGATTCGAAACTCATCTTCACAAAAGGTGAGACATTGGAACCGATACCGATACGTGAGAAAGGCTTGTATCCACCTTCAAAGGTCATGTAATCAGCAATAAGCGTCAAGTGTCGGCGATCCACCTTGATACCGTATACAGCAAATACACTGCCAACTTCCTTAATAACAGCATTTCTGGCTGCCTCAACACCATATGTGTTTAATATAGCTGCAATATCATTGGTATCAATGTAGTTGACATCAATAATATCAGAGAATGCCCACATTCCTCTAAGGTTTACACCTTCAGTTTGAAGACGTTTCTATCAGAAATAATTTGTTAAACAATGTTGTTGTCGATAGATAAAGACTTACGGAAGTATCATTTTCAGTAGGATTGATATATTCGAAACATTTAGAGATACCCTTGACTTCATGAACAACCACTCGGGCACAAGACTTTTCAATTAAGGATACCATAAGAATCTTCTTGGTATCAGCAGGGAATTCCATATCAATCTCACAGAAAGCACCATTGGCGTCATCAAAGTTAAATTTAGTACAGTATTTACTCTTCTCAACAGCTTGTTTCTCGATCTTTCCTCCTTTAGAGGATGTTCTCTTGGGTGTTTCTTCATCATCGACAGCACCAGCAAGGATGGCTTGTTCAAATTCTGCTTCTTCATCTTCCAAGCTCTTTTCATTTTCTTCTTCAGGAACCACATCATCATCCTCATCAGGTTCATCATAACTAGCTTGTGGTTTGTTCTCTGCTGATTTACGTGCTGTCTTGGCATCCAAATCTTCTGCATCATCAGAAACATATCCAGCAGCTGTATTATCACCCATGTTTTCATCTTCATTTGTATCTTGAGGTCCGTCCATCTTTTGACCCTTACTAATGTCTTCAATCTTTTTGGTATCCTTAATATCTCTACGAATCAACTCTTCAAGATCCTTCAAGAAAGTAGTAGCCAACACTTCCTTAACACGTTTAGCAGAAACACGATATTCTTCGTTGTATTCCTTTTCATCAAACATATTGACACGAATAGAGTATGTCTTTGATCTACGGTAGTTGTTTTCTGAGGACTTGGCGCTAATCTTTTCCTTCACGATCACGTTGTCCACTAATTGAGCCAAGGTCAATCGAGAGGCTGATTTACAGAACTGAGCGGCCTTCTTGGGCGTTGTCTCAGCACAAAGAGGTAACAACATCGTGGGGGTCTTGATCTTGCGAGCAGCCGTCATGATAATTTCACGAAGACGAGGGATACCCAAGGTAACGTTAGCAGCACCATAACCAGCAAAGTGGAAAGTGTTGAGTGTCATTTGTGTTGAAGGTTCACCTACGGATTGAGCAGCCAAGATACCGACGGCTTCACCAGGCTCAACCAAACTGTGGAGATACTTGAGGTTCATCAGGGCCTTGAACTTGTTCTTTGTCAAGCCAGCATAACGAGCCGTGTTTTTGGAACTTTCACTACCCTTCTCAAATGGCATGGCATCAGGATTCTTTTCAACATATTCCTTCATGGCAAGAGCAAATCTTTCAGAGACGACACCAAGATGGGTACCAGGGTTATAGACAGAAAGTGCGGGGTCGTACTTGCCTGGCTTCTTCAAGGCCTTCTTTGCGTATTCTTCACCTTGCTTGATCTCAAGTGAGGCAAGAGCAGCCTTGGGGTGGTATTTTTGAGAAAGAGACTCAAAGTTGTGAGCAGAGAAACTGAATTGATTGATGTGTTTAGCCTTGATAACATCCAAAGAATCTTCACCATAGTGGAATTGTAAGACGGATCCATCAGAATCACGAACGGTATGATCGTAATGTACACGTAAACCTTCAAGATGCTTCATCAAACAACGCTGCAAGTAACCAGAACGGGATGTCTTGACAGCAGTATCAATCAAACCTTCACGACCAGCCATACAGTGGAAATAGTATTCTTGAGGACGGATACCCGTCAAGAAACGACCTGTAACAAAACCACCAGCACGAGCACTGGTATCGAATGGACGGAAAGAAGGCAATGAACGACCAGAGACCATAAGAGGTACACGACGACCTTCTAATTCTTGTTGACCAAGTAAACAAGAAATCTGAGTGGCATTGACATTGGAACCCTTGGCACCAGAGACAGTCATCATTTGCATGTCATTCTTGGGGAATGGACGCACGAGACCATCGGGAAGACACTTTTGAGTGATGGAAGAAGTCAACTTGTTCACCTTGGCCTTCATAGCATTATCGAGACCGGCCAATTTGTTGTCATCACGAATGACTTCATTCATACGAAGCTTGAATTCCTTTGCAAGGACCTCAGGAGTAGCAGTTTGAGCTGTTTCAGCTAGACCAAGGAACTCCAAATGAGCCTCACTACCAAGTCCAACGCCATTGTCAAGCAAGTCTCTACGCCACTTGTCACCATCTTTGGTCAAAATCAAGTCATCCATACGACAGGTAAAGCCATGAGATTGAATAAATTTGATAAAAAGACGACTCAAAATACTCAAAAGCATACCAGCAGATTCAGGGCCGTAGATTTCATAGATAGAGTGAACCAAACCAAAGGCAGAAGCACCAAATTGTGACTTGTCCATCACACCGTGCATCAATTCACCATCCACAATCAACACCTTTTCTTCATCCTTGGCATTGGGTCCCCAGAACTTGGCAGCTACCTTGGACTTGGAGGTCATGTTCAATTGTGCCTTACCCCAAGTCAAGTTTTTAATGATGGTAGAAATCACTTGCTTACCAGTCCAAAGAGGTTCAGGCTTGAGGATTGTAGGTGGTAAGGTTCTGATCTTGCCACCACCAGTACCATCAACTTCAGGACGAAGAGAACCATAAAGGAGTTGGTGGTATTCTTCTCTGTTGAAAAAGGTATCACGGGAACTCATCCATACACCAGAATCGACGTTATCTTGAATAAGACCACGAAGAGGATCACCACTGGTAGGAACAAGATATTGATTGTCTGTGTTGGCAATGAGAGCTGCTTCTGCACGAGCAATTTCATTTTGAGGAAAGTGAATGTTCATTTCATCACCATCAAAATCAGCATTATAAGTGTTACAATTAGCATAGTGCATACGAATCGTCTTTTCTCCGGGCAACACACGGGCCTTGTGAGCCATGATTGAAGGCTTGTGAAGTGTAGGTTGACGATTTAACAAGAGCATGTCGCCGTTACGTAAATGACGAAACACCTTCTTGTTAATAGTTTGAGTACGAGTAGGGAAAGGGTTATTTCCGCTTTGAGCTGTGTGGGAGCTTTGAGGAGCCAAGAGTGAGTTTGCAAGAGCAATACGGGATTCAATACTAAGATCACCGAGCACATCAATCGATTGGTCTTCATTTTGAACGTGAGTAGCACCTGGCCATTTGTTGGGACCGTTTATGACAGCCTGTCTCATTTCCTTGATATTATGAGGAGTGACTGGTTCAGGGTAAGTAAGCTTTGTAGCAAACACAGGAGGAATACCAATTTCAGATGTTTCAATAAAGGGATCGGGAGAGATAACTGAACGAGCAGCATAGTTGACACGCTTTCCCATCATGTGCTTTCTGAACAAACCTTCCTTCTTTTCCAAAGCTTGACGGATACCAGGTGGCAAATTTTGTCCTTGTGCAACCTGTGTAGGGTTCTTTGTAGAATCAATGAATGAATTGACCGCATGTTGAAGGTTGATAATAGAGTCCACAAAACGGTTGCGGGTTACTTCCACTTTCTTTTTGTCAACAGGTTCTTCCTCAGAAGCGGCTTGCAATTCTTCAGAGAAATCACGAACAAGATGACTGCCTTTGAGAATAGCAGATAAAAGTTCATTTTGTGGGGATTCAAATGTCTTGTCTCCCATGACAGAAGGAGGACGGAAGCGGGTGGGTGCAACGGCCAAAACTTCAATAAAGAACATGTGGTAAGTGGCTTTCTTGATAAAAGAAGGTACTCTGGGATCGCGAGCACCAAAGAGCAATGTAGTGATTTCCCCTTCTTTTTCAAATAAAGCTTGAACGTCTTTACGAACTTCATAAGGTGTCAAGAAGCGCTGACCGTTAATAAATCCCTTAATCTCGCCAAAACTGCCGGTACTTTCTTTCATGCGATCCATCACAGCTTGATCTTTCTTGTTGAGAGCAAGTTGAAATAACTTTGCAGCACCATCACGACGAACAGGAGGTGAAATGCCGTGACAGTTACCACACTTTTTAGAGTGAATACAGTGCTTCATAAAGTCTCTCATCACATTCTTTCTGACATCGTTGATCACGGTCACTTTATAATCTTGTGCTGCATATTTACGAGCTTCTTCATCGGCCAAGGCATCTTTCATAAAGTTATCCACATAATCAATATATTCCTCAGCTGTAGATAATGAAAGCGAACTTTCCTCCATTCTATCTTCCAATGTCTCGTCCTCCTTTGCTTCACTTGCCTTTTTAAAATCGAGAACGATTTCATCGAGTGATTGAGCTTGGTTGATCAAGCCATGTTGTAATAAAGTCAACTGGGCGGTGTATTTTTTCATCTATAAAAACTCGCTTAGTATCTTTTTACTATTTTAACATGTCTTTAGACGTACCAAAGCGCGGGAAATACGGAATTGATGGCAGTAAACACATTTTGATCTAAGAAGTGCATACAAGTTATCAAAAAACATCGGGTTGTATGCTGGAATAGGGATTTCGATATGACCAAAATGTCCAGGACAGTTGAAATGATCTTGAGAACAGGTGGCACAACTATTCATATTTTACGTTAGTTTTGCTTTTCTTTTTCAGAATTGATTACGGCTGTTGTTTACATTTGTGTCTTTTGGAATGGACCGAGTGAAGGATCATATAAACCACCTTTTGTTGGATGTCCTAAAGCATCAAAAAGTACAGGATTGACGATCTGCTTGACTGATATCTTTCTTATTTCACTCGGTTCATAGAAAGAAAATGATACATAGTCGACCTCAGTACCAACGGGAACTGATATATTCATGCTTAGAGAGGTCTTTTTGGCAGGTGGACCAAACTATAAAAAATTATAAAAAAGAAAAAAAAAAAGCCACCATCTTAATTACGCTTGATTTTTTGCTGAGATATGCTGAGTTATAAATATTAACCTTTTTTGGAACTTTATTCATTTTCTCTTCTCCTTTCTCCCATTCTTTCATTCTCTCTTTACTGTTAACACAGAAAAATAATACACAATTCACTTTGGTATTCAACCGCTTTACTATTAAGTATTGTGTAAAATAACTTCATCTTTTTATCGTGTTTGCATGCTGGGGTATTCCTTTTTTAATTTATTTTAGATCAAGTATGTCAAAAGCATAAACAGCTTTAGTTTTTAAGCAACTCTTATTCTCATACAGGTTCATCCAAAACTGCTTTACTCTTCTGCTATGTAAATAAGAAGCTATATTTAGAGTGGAAGAATACCTGCTTTTAGAATTAGAAGCCACAGATCATAAATTCACATGCTATACAGACAAATATGATAACAATGACAGCTGTTGGTTTAACGTTTCTGGGTACAAGCATGTATACAAGAGGATCGTATGAGTTATGGCCTCTTAAATAATACCCTTCTTTATACTAGAAGAACAATGGATTTATTGTAAATAAATCTATTGTACATTACAAGATTACTTTAAAATAAGTCCTCAGTTAAAGAGCCAGTGCGCTTTTTTGATTGGAAAAGAGCTTCCTTTTTAATTAAGCAACCAATAAATTTTGTACCTAAATATAGAAAGAGTCAAGGTGCCACTTATAAAATTAGAAATTTGTTTCTTTATCCTTTTTTTTTCTTTCTAATATATTTTTAACGTACAATGTTTTGGAAAAAGAAGGATAAACAACAAGAAGCAAAAGAATCAACCAATCCCTTTGATACTCCTTCCTCTCCTGCTCCTTCTTATTCTCCTGCTCCATCTTACACATCTGCTCCTCCACAAGGAGATTATGGTCGAACAGATTCGGATAATCGTCAAGAATTATTTGGTGGAGCCAGAAGCAATAGTTATGAAACTAGGGGTGACGCTTATTCTTCTCCAAGATCAGGACAAAACAACCGAGGTGAATCTTATGATGAACAAGAGGATGAAGAGTTTGAAGTGGCTGGTATAAAACAGAAAATAAAAAATGTGAAACAAGACAGTTTGGCCAGTACTCGTGCGGCTTTACAAAAAATCCATGAAACTGAGGCTACAGCAGCAAAGACAATGAATATGCTTGGTGAGCAATCATGTAAGTTATATATTATTTAATAGAGAGGAGAGCCAAAGTGCTAATGAACAATGTAGCACAAATTGCTAATGTAAATAGACATTTGGATATGTCCAAGGCTTATGCTGATAGAGCATCTAATCAAGCAGAAGAATTAAGAAAATTGAATCGATCTATATTTGTGCCGGTTGTATCTAATCCATTCAGAAGAAAAGAAAAGGAGAGAAAGGAATTAGAGCGACTTCAACAAGACCATGCAGATCATATGGCTGAACGAGACCAAATCCGTCAATTCGAATATGAAACAAAGGCTCGCATTGAAGAAACAAATCGTTCTAACTCTGCTCCAAGAGGAAGAGAAGGACGCAGAGGACGCAGTGAAGCAGATCGTCGTCGATATCAATTTGAAGCAGATTCAGAGGATGATGCAGTTGAAGATGAAATTGACCAAAATCTTGATTTGCTCGGTGATGCTGTTGCTGGTTTAAAGAATATGGCTATTACAATGAATACCACGCTTGACGATCAGAATAAGCAGCTAAAGAAGACTATCAACCAAGTAGACCCATTAAGCCAAAACTTGATCAAGACCACAGATAAATTAAATAGAACAAGGTAACACACATACTCACTCGTGTGTTTCTTTTTTTTTTATCATTTAAATAAAATGCAAAATGACAATTTAAATGAAATTGTTGAAAAATATAAAGAAAAGGACACTTCTAAAGGTTTTTTTTTCTGAAAAAAAAAAAAAAAAGTGTGTTTCCACCATAATAGTAATTTATTTGTCATAGTAATTGTAATTTTTCAAGCGATTGGTAATGCGCCCATCTTGAAACAAAAAGTGTTTAAATTGACTGCCTCAAATAAATTTCAAACTGTTATTCAATTCCTTAGAAAAGAACTTCGATACAAAGGCTCTGACCCACTGGTAAACATAGTTTTTTATGTTGTTATTATTAATAACAATTGTTTTATATAGTTTCTTTATATCAATAGTGCTTTTTCTCCTTCGCCAGATGAAACCATATCCAATCTTCATAAAGTACATTTATACGCTACTAATCAAGGTACTTGTTATTAATGCTTTATTATAATAGTGTTTTAATACAGATGGTCATTTAATCATTAATTACTGTACAACTGCTGCTTGGGGCTAAAAAGGAGAGCAAAAGAAAATATGTGTAATTTATTTCAAACAATAAACGAGAAAAAAAAAGGAGGAAAATGTTCTATGATACAAGTGTGTATAGTGCGAGTGAGCGTTTAAATATGTATAGATTAATGTAAAGAGGGCAAAGGAGGCAACGGATGCTTTGGTGGTGCAGTTAAAGGTGGTGATGAGCCTCTTCCACTAGATGATAATGAACTTGAACTGTTTCTATTTAAATTTACTATTTTGTCTGTCAGCATTTCTATTGAAGACCTTCTTTTATCATTTATTCTTCGTAGTAGTTCTTCTCTTTCATTTAATAATTGACTTAACAATTCTCTTTTATTTTCCAGCTCAATCCGCTGTACTTCTACTTGCTCCTTTAGTAGTAGTTGATCTGCATTATCCTTTAATTTATATTCTAGTTTGCTGATCAACTCATCTTGCTTTTCAACGACATGTTGTAGTGCCTTGGTTTCCAATTTTTGTATTTCAATATCATTTACATATTTAGCGATCGTCATTTGAACTCCCTTGTCACATTCTACGAGTTGATCTTGTAACTGCTCCAATTCGATCTTTTCATCAAAGATCATGCTTTCTGTATCTGGCATCTCCTCATAAACGTGCACAATATCTGATATAAATGCATCATTGGCTCTTTGTTGTTTTTCTATTTGTTCTTGACTAAATGCTGGCGATAGTGGTACTGATTGGTTGATTTGTCTTAGTTCTTTTTCAAAATAATCCTTTTCTTCTGACACTTGCTCTAGTTTCTGTGCTAAATATTCTACACGAATCTCATAATCACGCACTTTGGTTGCTGCTGAAAAGTAGGTTTCCACATCCTTTTCTAATTTTTTAATATACTCTTGCGAATCATTATATTGATCTAACAAATGTTGATATAAGCCAAGAATCTCTGCTGTTAATGAATCAAACATGTTCATATCCATATCCTTTGGTATTATTGTCTGAATGGGCATGGATGGTTTTGATACAGGGTTTGATGTAAGCTTTATCACAGGTTTTAGTATGGGTTTTGGTGAAGACTTTGTTTCTGTAGGCAAAGATGGCTTTGGTATGGGTTTTAGTATAGGTTTCGATATAGGCTTTGATGTAAGTTTTGGCACAGGTTTTAGTATGGGTTTTGGTGTAGACTTTGTTTCTTCAGGCAAAGATGGCTTTGATATGGGCTTTAGTGTTGCTGTAGATATTGATTCTAGATGTTTCTGTGTAGGTGAAGTTGCTGGTGAAGGAGGAAATGCTTTATTGATCATAACTGTATTATCCGGTTTATTTGGTATTTTTTTAATTTTAAGTGGACTTTCCACGCCGGCTGATTTGTTAAGACGTGCTACAACGTCTTGGATTCCCATTTTTTTACAAGTGAAAAAGATACAAAAATTATAATATAAAAATTGATAATAAAAGAGAGGGGAGAGAAGAAAGGAGTGGGGATTAAAAATTAGTGCAACATTTATCGAGTGGACTTGCCAAAGCTGGCTATCATTAGCATGCTTTTTCCCTTAAATTATGCGTAAAAAGTTGGTCTATATTTTACTATTGAGGGGAACTGGAACAACTACAAGCTAAAAGTTTAATATTATCTTCAAATTAGATATTTACTTGTAAAAAGTGGTGTTAAAGTAAGTAAGCACTCTTTTTTTGTATATTGATTATTTCATATGCAATTTATTTAAAAAAATATATCTGTTTTGCTTTATATGTCAACGCATATACATGATCAACATATATTCTCGACTTTTACACGCTCTTTTTGTAATAATGGGCTATAAACATTTTTTTACTTGAAAATTAAAACAATGTGGATTTATTTTTAAAACGAGTAAAATAGGGTAAAGAGCCACGGATATTGTACGAACCATTTCATTTTTAATTAACGACAATTCTACTTTAAACTACTTTAGTTAATAGCAGCTATCCTAAAGTTATATCCTGATAAACCATGCCTATGTTACATTTCTTTCTTCTCTGTCGTGCTTCTGATTGCTTTTTTGTTACTAAAAAGAATTGAATTAAATAAATTGAATTGTTGCCATAGTAACACAATTAAGGGGAGAATGGGTAAACGTTGCCGAAGTAGGTTTCAATCCCCGTACTTACTTTTAAAGCTCATGAAAGCCATATTATTTTAACTTTTTTTTCTCTTTTTTTTTAATGCTTGCTTGAATAATATAATGGATAATAATAAAGAGCAAGAAGATGTTGCATTCAATACTTTCATTGGTGTTTTAGTATCTGTTTGTGGAAATGTAGGGCTTAAAAATTCATTAAATAGACAGAAATATTATACTTATATTTATTATTATATTAGGCATTGATATCTGTTGCACTTAATTTACAAAAAAGAGCGGTAAAAAATGACCATGTTGTATAGACTTTTAAAAATATACTTATATGATGTTCAGCATAATAAAATACAAGAAAAACAAATGGCCAATTATTTTTCAAATATAGACGATCCACCACAATGGATATCGACCACATCCTATAATGGCTTTCTCCCCGATGACGGGTACTCTTCGCCGAGATCGTCTATCGAATCTTCCACAATCACAGCAGCAGCCCCAACTCCTCAATCGGATGCAGAATTAATGGAACAGCAAAAGTTTATTATGACAATGGTTCATGAACAAACAAAAGGAGACGATACAGAGTATTTGAAGTCAAAGCTATGGTGGTTGGGCATATCATTAATGATACTAGGAGAAGTGGGCAACTTTGTTGGTAAATACAATTTACAGAAAAGCATGTAAATATATCATTCATCGGATTGAAATTAGCTTATGGCTTTGCACCTGCTTCTACAATTGCACCTTTAGGAACAACCACTTTAGTTTCCAATGTGATATTAGCGCCATTGATGTTGAAGGAAGTCTTTAGAAAAAGAGATCTTGTTGGTGTTATCCTGGCTGTCGCTGGTGCTGGCGTCGTTGTCCTGAGCTCAAACTCTGAAGAAACCGCTGTAAGAAATTGCTTCTGCTCATGTTTTCTATTTTTATTCTGACACGATTATACTAGTTATCACCTGAGCTTATCATGGATGCTATCACGCAAACTCAATCCATTATTTACTTTATTCTCACAGGAATTGCCATTGTCATTTTGACTATATTATCACCTATTCATGGTTCTTCAAGCATCATGATTGATTTAGGTCTTGTAGCAATCTACGGTGGCTATACTGTCCTTTCAACAAAGAGTGTAGCATCTTTACTAAGTCTTACATTCCTCAAAATGTTTGCGTAAGTCACTTTTCTATTATAAAAACACAAAATCTAACTTCTATACAATTAGTTACCCTGTCTCGTATGTGCTTATTGCTGTTCTTGTGATAACAGCCATTCTACAAATCAAATATTTGAACAAAGCGCTTCAAAGGTTTGATTCAACAGAAGTTATACCTACCCAGTTTGTCATGTTTACAGTATCCGCCATCATTGGTAGTGCTGTTCTTTATCATGACTTTGATGACATGAGTTTTGATCAAATGTCACGCTTCATGACGGGATGTGCTGTCGAATTTCTTGGTGTATACCTTATCACCTCCAAGCGTCCCAAGCGTATGCATCCTGCCCTGTCAATTAGTGCAGACAGTAGTAACACAGCCATCATGTTACCTGAACACGAGCCATTTAGCGATTCAAGCGAACCCTTACGCTCAACCAAATACAATCGAGCTTCTCTTGTCTTGCCTACCATCAATCCTTCTTCTCTTGATGAACCTGTTTATGCTCACCCAACCTCACATAGCGGACATTCGAACCAAAGCAACAATAAAAGACGCAGTTCCGTATTTAGAGGAATTTCAATGGCATCTCAACTTTATGATAGAAATGATGAACCCATTCAATTAGCTACGTCACCCACAAGAGATTCAATCATCTTTGCAACAGGCAATATCTTGGCCGGTATAAGCTCACTCATTACAGATAATAATCATGAACCTCATGAGGCAGATGCGGTTGAAATAGATACACCTACACCTTCTTCACTTCATGTTCGGGACCGTGAATTAGTTCCAAAGGCACACGATAACAAAAGAATATCAAAATTAATAGACATTGAAGAATGATAACACACCACATATATACCTCACATCCTATTTTTATTACTTTATATAAAATGACATCTTTATTCAGTCTTTCTCTTTTTGTTATTCTTTGCTTCTTCTCCTTCTATATTTTCAGGAAGATCAAGGAATTTACGAAGTCCGAAAATAGTATAAATATCAGGCATTATGTTGACTACAAGAATATAAGTTTAGGCGTACAGCTTTACATATCATTGTATTACCTCTAGTCACTTCACTTTCATTGATTTGCTTGACAAGAGCATTGTTTGATTCAATTAAGGAAAACTATGCTTGATATTAGATTATTTTAGAAAAAGATCAAGTATCATCGTACCTTTCCATCATTCAGGCTTAAAACAGAAACTAAATCATTCTTATCTTCATTACTAGGATCTGATGAAATCCATAATTTGCCTTCAAGATCAAATGCAATGTCGAGAATAGGTAAAGGTGTAAGTACTGTATCTTTGTATAAGAATTTATCTTCCTTCCATTCAAGCACAATAAGAGCGCGAGACCTACAAGTGA
Organism: Rhizopus delemar RA 99-880; assembly: GCF_000149305.1. Taxonomy (NCBI): domain Eukaryota; kingdom Fungi; phylum Mucoromycota; class Mucoromycetes; order Mucorales; family Rhizopodaceae; genus Rhizopus; species Rhizopus delemar. Next base: position 388,029 of record NW_027137846.1, read on the forward strand.
TCATAAGCTTTCTATACAGTGTTCCTGTATTTGCTCTTACTTTGCAAAACCCACAACGAGAAGCTTGTTTTTTTTATCAAAAGCCAATGTATTGACAATAGCATCTTCAGAATTAGCATCAGAAGCCTAAGTTATTTCCATATTTCAGTCAATGCACATGTAGACATAACAAAAAAGAAACTTACAACAGGCTTGTATGGTTCAATTTGTTCCTTCAAATCCAAGCATTGTACTTGCTTACCCTTTATATATTCCCAAACTCTAATTGATCCATCACCACCAGCGGATACCAACAACTCTTCATTCCAAGGTAAGATACCAATGCAGGTAACAACACTGAATGATAATCGTTAGCGCATGAGACAGCATTGATTTTTTTTTTTTCGTTGCTTACTCGGTGTGTCCCAAGCAGAAAGACTCAATGTTATAACCATTTGGATATCGGCTCACTCTGATATGTTCGTCGCGATCTGATGTAATAACGTATTTTTCATTGGGTGAAAGCACCATGTCTGTTACCATGGAGACATGACCCACAATAGGGTTCAACTTTTCTTCATCCTTTACATTTTCCTTAACAGGATGACTATATAAAATATGTTATCAATCTGCTGTGTGTGTGCAATTACTTCATATTGTACCAGTAAACATCACCAAACTTGTCTGCAGCAACAAGGGTAGTAGCGTCATTATTGAATTGGATAGCATTTACTCGCTTGTACGCAGTTCTACAAAAGAAAAAAGATGAACTTTGTCTACAAATCTTGTGTGCGCGTCGCGTTGTTTACCTAGAGACGTTCAAAGACCAATCGCTTGTGTTCCATACACAAATAGCTTTGTTTTCTCCACTAGTAACTAATAATGAACCATCCTTACTGAATGCAATGCTACGATAATTATCGGACACAGTTTCCTTCTTGAGCTCTTCAGCAGGTAAAGCTTTTATTATTTCACCGTTGCTTTGGAAAAAAAAACAAAAAAAGTAAGCTTTCTCTTGCTGCTCTTAGCCGTATTATTTTTTACCTAGTGTTTAAGACGACGAATTGATCACCATTGGCCAACACAAGTTGAGGTTTCACTGGATTGTGAGCTAATTTTGTAAATGGGAAGCGACTAGACATGGTGAAAAGAGCAAAGAATAAAAAAAAATTTTTTTTTCTGTCAGCGATCATTCAAATTGAATGTTGCCTTTTTTTGTCATCCAAAAATGGAAAGCAGCCGAGCATGATATTTCACTTGCCATAAAAAGAGAAATATTCTTACAATGTCAAACGCTGTAAAAGACATTGAGCTTTTAAGTTATTAAATCTGATATCAAAGTACTTGCAGAGAAAGAACAATTTAACAAAGCATTTTCTGTTACAGTAAAAAATTTAGTGCATTTATATTACAAAAAAGATTAAGACAAATATTAATAAAAAAAGAAAAGAAAGCAATATACAGCCAATACTAATACATAAATACAGAAAAAAAAAGTTTACAGTGCATCAAAATCAATACTCTTAAAGTCAATCTCTCGTTTGACCAATTCAAAGACTAAAAATCCAACGCTTGTCGCAGGGACCACTCTCAGCACTGTGTTGCCAAACTCCTGGTATAAAAACTTTCTCCAGCTTCCTCCATTGAGTTTAGCCTGTGCAATACATTGATCTAATGTTTTTCTATAAAGGTTGCTGACAGACTCTCGCTTATGCTTGTTTGCAAATTCAGATTGTCCTTCTTCAATGTAAAAAATGCTGTGTATTTTGGATAATGGATGGTCAATCAGTTGATATGCCTAATGATTTCTATGTTCAGCGTTTTTTTTTTATTCGAAATAAAAACTTACCACTGCTGCTGCTGCTCCAGCAAGAATAATAAATAAAGGCTCTAGTATCATGGGTGGTCGCTCGGTGGCTGAGCGAATAGGTGTTGTGTCGACATCTTCATCATTTGTCATGTTATTCCAACCCATTTCCAATTCCATAATCGTATCTGAAGAATCAACATGTAAACCATACATTTCGTCTAAAAAGTAATAATATCCTTGCTGTTTTACCCATTCAAAGGTTGCAAAAAATAATCCGCAAGATAATGAGTCCTAATAATTAAATCAATATAAGGGGTACAGCAGTATATTTATGGCATTACCCTCATAAGAGTTAAAGTGAATCCACGATATGCGCTTGCAATTCCCAACTCTTTAAATGTCGATTTGGCAAACTGATACATTGAACGATGCTTTCCTTCCAATAAATCATTCACCTCGAAACGAACTTTAAGAGAATCAAGAGGAGTGGCAATAATCGACTGTGCAGCACCTGCAAGACAACCTATAGATGTGATATGATTAAAAATAGGCAGTTTGCTGAGACTCTAAATTATAGTTACCTGCTGCAAAGACTGAGGTGTATGGAGGAGGTGGATAAGGCCTGTGTAGTTGATAAGCAGTAGGTGGATGAAAAATTGGTAGAGTTGCAATATAAGTAGTATAAAGAACTGTTCCGATAAGTGTGTTTGCAACTAAAGGAGGAAGTATGTGACGAGGAATGAAATTCCACTAAAGTAATGGTTTTAATAATTGTATGATTATTGAGCTTGTCTCTATTTACCCCTTTTGTTTTCACCGCATGTGAAATCATGCCAATTGAAGTGTATCTAAATGAAAACTTTTTGGCATTTACATCGTCTACCGGCATTAATGCCCTTGCCATTACAAGATAATCAACTCTCAGGGGTCGAAACAGCTATAAAAAAGGTTAAAAAGGGGCCAACCGAGTAAAATTATTACTGCTCAAATTACCTTAATGGGAGTCCTATAAAATAAATACAGGCCTTGCATCATAAGCGTTCTAGCGATAGCCGTTGTTCCACCGATAGAAGTTGCCTCTCTTGCTTTTTTCCTTTTTTGTTGCAGATTTTTAGAAGATAAGCTGTATTTGTAAGGTGTCTGAAGGAATGATGGTATGTTTTTTGCATTGAATGATTGTGGATATAATCCTTTGGCATTGCTAGATTGCTTAGCAACCAACTCTGAGGTAGCGTCAGAGGGTGCCATGGTGGATCCAGTGGTAACTGAAGAAAAAATTAGAAAAAAAAAATGAGTTAAATCAACTGACGGAGTTTTTGGCCGATTGAATTCATTTGCGAGCTGGTGGACTTGACCTGATGACATCGCGCACAGCTACAATAAGATCGAGTCAATTGATCAGTCTGACAAAGGCTCATACAGTAATTGAAAGTACTTTAGATATACAGGAAAGATCGATTCTGAGTGAATATCTTTGTAGACAATGTATATGACGAAAATTGTAACGCAAGTAGCTTTTGTTACTATTAACCAACATCCAATACAATAAAATCCAGTAAAATTAAAAGTGCAAAACGATAAATTAAAATGAACTATAGGTTTTCGGAATAGATTAAAAAAAAGACCAAAATATATAAATAACAATAAATTTGCTATACGCATTTATTAAGCCGGAATCAATTCATTCTTTTCCCTTGGGATATGATAACTTCCTGTCTTCAATTTACTTTCTCTTGCCCAAACGCCAATATTCTCAATGGCTTCTGAGGATTTGGCCAATGGAAAAGCCTGAAAAGCGTGTGCCATATCCTATATAGAGTATACTTTATTGATATATACAATAGAAAATGGTTTCTTGCTTAATATTACCTCATAGATTTCGTGACGAACATTTGTGCCCTTTGAACCTTTGATTTTGGCTGTTAATTCATTGATTTCGTCACGTAAAGCTTCACAGCCTCCGGATTGAATAAGAATTGGTGGCAAGTGGTCAAAGCTATCGGCGTAGATAGGAGAAACATATGGATTGTATACTAAATTGGGTGATTCCAAATAAAACATTACAGGTTGAAACTTGGTTGTTTCCTGTGGCTTTGGTGGTAAATAATCATCACTATCATCCCAACTAGAATACGAGTAAGCCAGATCAACCCAAGGCTATATTTATGCAATTAGTAATGAAAAAAACAAAAAAAAGAATCTCCGCCTGTTATTGTTGATTGACTTACAGATAATAATACCCCTCCTTCTGGCAAAGGTAAACCGTGATTTCTAAGGTATAACATCAATGCTAAGCACAATCCACCACCTGCTGAATCACCCATGATCATTATATTCTTTGGATCAAAGCCATATTCTCCATTTTTATCAATCAAATAAAGAAATGATTGAACTGAATCATAAAATCCTCCCGGAAATTTCACTTCAGGTGCCAAACGATAATTGATAGCTAAACAGAAATTTCGAAAACATTAGTAAAAAAAAATTTTTGTTGAGGATTTAATGGATATTACCTATAACTCTTCTACCTGTCACCTTGCTTATTTTGGTTGTTAAACCTCTGTGAGTTTGAGCACTCATCAAGCAATAACCTCCACCATGTAGATACAATACAATCTTTTCATTCGCTTTATCGTATTGATTTGATGAATAAGGCGTGTTCTCTACAGCAGACACCCATTCTGCTTCCAATAATCGGTTTCCTGTTTCTTCTTGATCCATCTTCTTTAGTACACCACAAAGCTCCCTTTGTTTGATTGGGATTGATACCAGTTGGATGTCTGCAGACATAATGTTCAAATACTTTATTGTATTTGATACGATCCTATAGAATGAAAGACTGTTCATAACCGTCCTATCCCTAATTTGCTGGGAGACGCTCATGATTATAGTCGTTCGTATATCCCACGATGGCTTTCTAGGACTTGTCTTCACGTGAGAATAGACATCATGCACCAGACGAAAGAAGACATGAGGCAAACAAGAGGCTGTAACACATAACTCATTTATCATATTCACATTGACTAATGAGAAAACATTGACAGGAGGAGCAGCAGGTGGGTTTGACAAGACATATTCCAGCTTTTTAGCCGTTTTTTCAACACAGCAACCATCAACATTACACAGCTTGATTAATTCTTCCATTGGTGATCAAAATAATCCAACAATTGTAAAGAAAAAAGAAAGACAGATTGCCGATTTGTATTTATACTTTTTGAACGTCAAACACGGAGACAATCACATGTTTAACCCATCTAAACACTTACATATGAACCAAATATTTGCATCTAGGGTTCTCCTCTTTGTGTGCTTTCGAGCTTTAAAGAAAGAGCAAAGTTTGGGGCATAAATCAACTATATAAATTTTGCTACAGTGGTTCAATAAAGAATGATGCTCACAGTACTTGTTTGCTATAATTATTAAATAAAATATTTCATGAATAGATTACGACCCTCTTTGTTATATTCACATTTCTTTCCCACACAGACCGTAATAACATTCCTGTAAGTGTATACAAAAAACAGCTTTTTAGTTCACACGGATAAACTCCTTATTTATCAATAGCTTTCTTAATAGAAAAAATCTATTGTATCCTTTGAAATAACCATTCAGCTTTTATGTCCTCTTCAAAATCAACGTGATAAACTAGTTTAGTTTCAATCATTTAACAAAGTGAGTTCATTACAAAAATTAATAAGGAAAAATGAGAAGAAGCAAAGGTAATTAGGTTTATAAACTGCAGTAGTAGTTACTATGCTCAGTATTTATTACTGAAAATGGGATAATGCTTTTATGCTGGCATAAGAGTGAAACAGTTTACAGTGTTCAGGATAAGTAACTTCTAGTAATTGACAGTTTTTTGTTCCTTGCTAGCTAAGTCATTTATCAGTCCATTTTAGATATTATAAAGGGAAAACATTAACGTATTTGCAGAGTATTTGCTGTAACCAATTTTTACTAAATTAACACAGAATCTAATGCTTCATTTCATCCATGATTGTGTACACATGAGAGAGTCCAGGCAACCTGGAAAGAGCTTTTAGATTAACATGGAATAACCCTAAATTATAAATACTTGATGACAACCAAGCTGTACTCACTGTTAGTAACCGTATTTTATTATAATAAAAGAACTACAGTATGTAGCTATCTTGTGCATCCTACATTTTAAACCATTTTAAAGCACATAATTTGTAGAATAAATAAAGAAAAAAACTAAAGACAATGATCCATCAGTGAATGTGCCTTCCATTTTATGGCAACAACTTCTTTGGGGAAAAAGAAAACCAATCTGATTTCAACTATTTATTTCTATCATAAAACAACTGGTAAGGCTTTGGAATAGCCTAAAGCAATAATCTCACAACTAATACAAGTCTATTATCTTCAAGGAACCTATATGAACCTTTGAAAGTAAAGTTTCTATTGTTAAATGACATTAACGAATCTCTTAAGAAAAGTAAGACACTTTCAGGAACAGCCGAACTCAGCTAAAATATGTATTTGAGCATTCAGAGTCATTGTCTTAATTCAATTCGTAAAATCCACTTAAGCTCTATGAACTGTACATAGAAATAAGCAAAAAAAAAAAAAAATACTACTCGTATGTGAGCATTATGATCAGAATACAAATGAATTATTAATATGAAGAGAGAATAATTGTAAGATAACAAGACTCAATTGATGTACTGTAACTTTCTAATGTAATAATGTTTGAAGTTATTTCGGCAAGAAAGAAAGAAGAAATAATTGCCTTGTATTCACTCGATTGAATTCAACAAGATATAAGATTCACATTCATATCTCTATATTACAAAAAGAGACTTGTTCATGTACTGTCAGGAAGAATAAATGTCGAATTAATTAAAGCATATACTAGATAGGGTTGAAACAATAATTGAAATTAATGCTGAAAATGCTAGATTCCAAAGAAGTGTTTAGTATTGTTACAAGAGGAGTGTCTTGCGGATTTATGGGTTAAGTTGAGATAAAGTTTGCTTGTAAAGCTTGTTTTTAAGGCCCCTTTTGTCTCGTAAGCTGTTGTCCAATGCAGAATTAAGCAGAAGCTTGATATAAGTAGTGACTATCAAATTTTATATATAAAATCAATACGATGCGACCTGATAAAATAATATAAAAGAAAGGTAAAATAAGAGATCAGGAACTTTTTACAAAAGATATGCTTGTTTTTATAAGAAATAAAAGATTCTTTTTTATTGATAGTAAAATAAGTATTTTTATTTGTTGTTGATATGAGGTGAGTGGAGTTAATTGTACTATTATTATCATTTCTTTAGCAATGATTATCAAAATAACTTGGGTTATTGTAACGACCCATGTCGGGGTTGTTTTGTGTTTCATCCAAAAAGGGTCCATCTTTGTTACAATATCGTCTATTGAAAGGGTTTATGCTGGGTACCTGTCACAAATACTTCTTTCGTATCGATCTTCACGCGGCATTTATCCGTATTTGTTTCCAGAAATTATATCCAAAGCAGCTTTTTTTTGTTTAAAAAAAAAAGTCGGATACAATTAAAGGTCTCGAACAGATAGACCTTTTGTTTTCAGTGTTATCAAACTTTATGTTTAGATCTTATTATTTCAATAAATATATTGTTTGACAGAGCCTAATCGTATGCAAAGATCAGACACCTCGTTTATGCCAACAATAGTACAAACATTCCCCTGATTCAATAGAGCACAATGACTGTATAATTCGGTTCCAATAACCAAGTGACAAGACCAATAAAGGATTATAATAAATAAGAAACAATATCAAAAAGTATTCTCTCAAAAACCCTTAAAAAAATTGACATTGTTTAGATGGTTGCACAATATTAAGGAGTGAAAAAAAATTTTTTTATTCAAGTATCAATATTGTTGCTGTAAGGGTTTTACACTTGTTTGAGAATATTGAACAGATTTGAGGCTATCACATTCATCCGCTTGATGGGATTGAGGTCTATTATCCATTTCTGGAAGTGAACCAAAATTGAATTTGGCGTGTTTATCAACGGTGTTTCCAGGCTCTTCAGCATCAAATGTTAACTCGACAGATAATCTATCTCCTGTATAAGCCGTTTTATTCTTTGCTGTATCTTTATTTTTATTGGAAGATTTGTTAATAGTAACCTAGGATTTCCTATATTAGTAACCATAATGACAAATATCGGGTTATTTTTACCCAGTGAACGGTGACAACATTCACTGTTACATCCACAGTACACATTGTTAAACAAACAAGTCCTCTTTCATGGCCTTTAGTGATTACAACCACCAAAACGTTAATGAATGAGATTAAAAGTGATACGATAGAGGCAACCAATGTTCTACGAGCAAGTTTATATAGTCTTGTCTTTCTCCAATTAGCTCGTGTTGTCATTCCTACATTCATAAGTGGTGACATGAATAACCAGGTTAAATAAAAATTTAAAAACTATGAAGTGTTCAGTATATGCTTTGTGTTTATGCCAATAATGAATCCTTACGAAATCATAAACCTATACTTGACATTATTGTTTAATTAAGAAACATATATTATCTGTTATACTTTTTTTTTTCTCTTTACAAGTAAAGGTATACTAGCAATGAGTTGTAAACCAATTGTACAAGTGCCATCCGATTCCAAGTAAATGTTTCTAAAGCTCAACTACACGCAAGTATTAATAAAGTAGGATGATTGAAAACTATTAGGGTTACCATTAATACAAAAATAATAATGTATGGAGATAATAGGAAAAGATGAAATCGATATTGACATGTTTTAAGTCGAGGGGTTTTTACAGCAGTTACAAGGTGAATACGTTCAATCAACCATGCATAAATAACAACTTTACTACCAGCATAAAATATATCACAGGAAAGCATACCAAGAGTACAGGATATCATATTATCTATAACAATAAAATAAATAAAGGCTGTATTTACATCTCACATTACTATACTATTATTAGTTGATACAACAACAGCAGAAGTAACGGCAAATGCCCAAGATAGTGTATACAATAGAATGACTACAAAGCGGCCATAATTGAGCGCCTTTACCTTTTCACCAAACGTTTTTGAACCCAAAGCGGTCGCCAGAACAGAAATACACACGAGTGAAATAAATTCTGATACGATTTCAAGTTTATCAGGTCCAGCAATACCAAGCTCAAGTTGAATATGTTCTGACATTGTTTGGTTAGTAAAGAAGAAACAAAACGAGAAGAAAAAGAGTGATTTATATCTTATTCTCCCTTATTTTTTAATTTAGGGAGAATCATATAAAGTCCAACGTTACTCACACACACACATACAACTTGGTCTGTTTTACAAAAACTGGTTTATTCGTAAAAAAAAAAAAAAAAGGGAGCGGTAGAAAAGCTTATTTCTTTTTTGACGTTGCTGCCTTCTTTTCTTGTTCTTCCATTTTTAATAATTCTTCTTCAGCTTTCTTTGATTCTTTTATACGTCTTTCGTGCTCCCTAGCTTCGTTTTCCTTTGCCTCCTCCTCTTGGCGCTTTTTAAGTTCTGCTTCCTTTTCCAACATCAACTTCATTTCCTGCTGTAATTTCTTTTGCTTTTCGTGTTCCAACATTTGTGCAGCCGTTGAAAAAATAGTTTGTCCCCAGTTTTCTTTAAATGTATTGGCTTCCATAGCAATTTCTTGAAGTTCTCCTGTTGTTTCTTGTTCAGCTGCGTTAAACTCGCGCCAAAGTTCATCACCTATGCTGCCCATCTTCATCAATTGTTGTAAAGCTGGTTTTTCTTGTTGAATTTGAACTAAGCGACGAACTGCTTCCATCGCACGACGTAAAAGAGCTGCTTTCAAGTGAAACTCAGGGACTGAAGGTTCAGCGTTTAATAAAGCAATGTATTCTTCTTTCTGTTTATTGAGCGGAAACCAAGAATCAACCACATGAGCACCTAACAAACAATTAGATTTCCTTTTATTACATCCTTTCTTCCTTTACCTGAAGCTCTACGATAAACATAAGAAAAGGCACTCATGGCAGCAATACAGCCACCAAGATAGACAGTGGGTAACAATAAGGAACTCATAACGTAAACAAGAGAGAAAAAGAAGAGCAGAAAAATTAATAAAAAATGACTTTCAAAAAGTGATGTAGAACAATTTGATTGGCTTGAATTGTTTTATTTTTTTTTTTTTTTTCATTCACCAAGAAGCCATTCCACTACTTCTGTTTCTTCTTGTTCGTCATCCCATTCGTCGTCTTGAAGAAACCATTCTTCGTCACCATCCACCAGGCCCTTTTTCTCATCTTCTTTTGGTTCTGTTTGAGTGGCTTGATCAATCCCCCTAAGAGGCCGTGTGGTGGTACGGATTGTTGATTTTCGTTCAATAGCCGATGGATCCTGCTGAAGGTAGAGAAACCTTTCACGTCTTGGTAAACTTGAGACTCTTGCAACGTCGTCCAGCGAAGAAGCACGTTCAAATTTCAATACTTTATCTAAAACCGCGCCTGGGCTTTCTTGCATCTCTTCTATCTGTCTAAACATGGATCGTCTTGGTGGCATGGATAGGGTCGGTTCTGATCTCGAGATGTCGTCCCACTGCTTGATTGACACACTCACCGATCCTTTTCTTTCCTGTCCGTGTCTCTCGGTCGCGTAGTTTTCATAGACAGACCTTCGTCTACTGTCACCCACCATCGATGCTCTTTTGGCAACCATGCTCGAAGGCCGTTCGATGCTAGGCTTTGGAGGACGCTTTTGTACTTCTGTAAATTGAATTTGCTTGTTACTATTTATGTCGAATGCATCAGGGGTATTAGGATGTTCGGTGGATCTCATTTTGCGTAAATTTTCTCTGCTCTTTCGACTGCTAACACTACTTCTTCTTATCGTTGTGGGCGCCACAATGCTTTCTTGTACCGTGATTGTCCCTGTCGATTTGGATGCATCGGATGAGATCACAGGAGGAGGGTCAGGAAGGGAGGCTGTACTGTTGGTTGAGTCTGTGCTGGTACTTGACATACTCGTTTCTGTTGTACTCGTTGTCATTGCCCCTACAGGCTTTGAAGGCATGGCAGACAGTGGTGTTAGGGGCTTTTTATGAGGAGGTGCAACTTCGATTGTTGTAGGTGGTTTTGGTGCTTCTCTTGGATTTTCAAATCGATTGAGATCATTGATTGTAAAACTCTTTTTACCGAGTGGTGAAGCAGGTGATTTCGGAGGCAGCTTGGGTGTCTCGGGTGTTGACCTGCTGGACGCTCGACGTGAGAGTTGAGTTGATGCTCTGGGGGATGACATGGACCGCCTTTCCCAAGTCAATTCAGGAGAGGGTGCATCGTCCTTAGTCTGGTCCTTGATTTCGATCGATCTTAATCGGTTGGGTGTCAGTGACACCTTGACTGTGCCTCCTGATTTGACCAACTCGTCAAAGTTCATTGAAGGTACATTGTCTGGATCATAAATAGATGTGGAGGGTGAGTGCGAGGGTGAATCGAATTGGCTGAATGAATTTCTATTGTTTTTAAATACATGAAAAGTTGACTTTCTACTTGTATTTGAATAATGCGATATAACTGAATGAGGACGTACTGGGGGTGATAGGGGAGATGAACTTCTCTTGTCTGCAAAATAATTTAAATCCAAATCTTCTAAATCTATTGGTTTTTCTATTTCATGAATTGTATTTCTTTGTTTATTATTATTATTATTGCTGGTAGGAGGAATTGAAGTGGGTAAATAAGATGCTCTTGCAGTTTTTGTTGAAAGTCCAGCTCTTTTCTATTGTTGAAATAAGTCTTTCTAAAAAAAAAAGGAAAGCAAAAGAGAAATAAAAACTTACTTCAGTTCGTTCTTTTAAGTTCATTTTACTAAATACATTTCCTAATTGTACATCATCAATCAACGCCAAATAAACTTCTTTCACTCGAACATAATCTGTTTCTTCATGTTCTGCTGACATGGCTACTGCTGTCAAAAGATACTCTGCAATATGTTCCATGATAGTTGTCACATAAATAGCAATGATCGGCGAAATGATGATGTTTTTATTATTAGTTCTCTTTTGTATTGACTTTTGTAAATAAAGTTGATCTTCTTTATCTGCCAAGGTACAGTATTCAAAACACTTTTCTCTTAATAAGGAAATTGCCTCGTCTACCGGAAATGTGTCTTTTGCCATTTTTCGCATACGTTCATATACTTCATAATCAACCGATTCTGTCTCTGTAAATGTCTTGACCTCCAGCTCGGCTTCTACAATCGCATTCTTGCCCAGTGTAGAAGGGAGCAAGTTGAATATGGTTGCTTTAATCTCTGATAAATCCAATGATAGAGAGCAACGTAGTAATAACACTATAAATTCGTCAAGAAATTGGTTTATGGTCTGCAAGGCATCGGTGGATACTCGAAAAGGGCCAATCTCGGAGATGATTGCATTAGCTGCCCTTTGACAAATATAATGTTCATCTATTTTTTAAGGAGAAACATTAGTATCACTACTGCGAAAGCTTTAACTTTTTTTTTAATAAAACCTAGTGCCATTTATAAAAGAGTGAAGGAGAGAAAAGAAAAATATTATTAAACACGAGGGAAAGAATATATAACTTTTTTCTTGCGTCTAAAGTTTCAATTGTATAAATTCGGTAGTTTAAATAAAGTAACACGACTTCTTTCCATTATTATTGCTCAACAATTTTCCATTTACCTTATAAAACCGCAGGCGGCAAAATTAGTGTGTTAATCAACAGTATCTTTAGCAGGTCTTAATGAGGAGAAGCATAATCCTTCTCTTTTCTTTTTTCCCCCTCCTTAGAGTAAAATCAAAAAAACAACAGCATGTCTGATTGGCTGGTACCCTTTCAGGTTCATCTGGAATCACGTCACGTGATTTTTCGAACGATTGCTTGGTCCGGGTACTGAGTTTCAAGATGAGGCGAGGCAATAAGAAAAAAAAAAAAAATACAGGCAAAATATCAAATGGTAAAGAAAGTGGCACATCAATAGGCTCCTCCTCTTTCATCATCGTATTGTAAGTTCAATTTCACCAAAAAAAAGTTGACAGGAGAGAGAAGAAAAGAGAGAGGAAGGTTGGATGGATGGATTGATGGATGAAGAATAAAACTATAAAAAAATAATCGCAACGAAACCAAACTTTCTTCCCTCTTGTTCAACTTGTACATTCGAGATTTATTAATAGAAAAAAAAAATAGAGTATAGCATAATGCTTGTCAGTAAGCAGAACAGAAAGGTTATTTACGAAGCTCTTTTCAAGGGTAATAAATAAGAAGAAGTGTGTATATGCGGAATAGTTAACACAAAGTATAGATGGTGCCCTTTGTGCCCCCAAGGACTACAATGCTCCCAAGCACACTGAACTTGAAGTCCCTAACCTTGAAGTCATCAAGATTATGCAATCCTTGACTTCCAAGGGCTTGGTTAAGACTCAATTCTCTTGGCAATGGTACTATTATACCCTCACTGATGAGGGTATTGACTACCTCCGTGAATGTAAGTTATTACGGCCAACAGTCGAACGAAATCTAAAATTATATTTCTCTAGACCTCCACTTGCCTCAAGAAATCGTCCCCGCTACCTTGAAGAAGACTGCTCGTCCTGCCTCTGCTGCTCCTCGTCGTAACTGTAAGTGGTATTGGCATAAAAGAGAAAAAAGTTATTAACGAATTCATTATCAGTCGGTGGTGACCGTGAAGGCCGTGCTCCTCGTGGTGACCGTGATAACTACAGACGTAAGGAAGGTGCTTCTGGTGACTTCAAGCCTGAATTCCGTGGTGGTCTTGGTAAGACTCAAATAGGTGTACAACCAAATATTTTACTCATTTACTTTACATAGGCCGTAACCGCGAATAAATATTTTCTTTTTACCGAGTAAATTAATAAAAAGAAGAAAAAAAAAAAACTTTCTTGCGCCTTTAAAAGAATTGTAATTATGCATGATGGAAAAGTAAAAGAGGATAAATCCCTTTTTTTTGGCTTTTAGTGTTTTATAAAAGAATCTATTCTATTGACAAGCGAATGACTCGAAAGATTTCCAAGTGATTGTTCAACATGCAAAAGAAATAGTCATGAAAGCAAGGAATCACCGGGTAGCATTTTGTTGATGCAAAGTAATACTGTAAGCATTTTTTGTTTATGTGGCAGCAAAAGTTTTGTTTGGAAGGTGAAGATTTGAATAATTTACATTAGACATGCTTCTGAGGAAGAGCTTATGTTTGCTACACGCTAAGCTCTTGAGAAAATTGTTTGAAAAGAATTGTCTTGCATTGCCCAGTTATTTCACTCGATCATATCCACGGATAATAAATTGAAAGAGGTCTCTTGTGGCATCTGCACATGAAAAGATTGTTTGCGTTTTTCGTTTCTTTTATTTACTATAAGCAATAGCATTCGTTGGCCTCAGGAGGATCAATTGGAAAAATAATTGTTTGATGCGCATTTTGTATTCGCATTAACCTTTTATCATCTCTGACCAACAATACAAAGAATTTTATGTTCGGAACTTCTGTTCTTGAATAAGTGATTTTAAAACCAAATGAAAGTTGTGGGATCAGAATGAGTCTGTTGTCAGCAACACAAGACCTCTTTATCATTTAATTTCTCTTGTATTTATTTTACTTCTGCTTCACAATCATTTTGTGGATTAACCAACATGTTTCTTTTCTCTCTTTTTCTCTATTTCTCTATCTTTTTTTTTGTTTTTGTTTTTATGTCATTGTATAACTTGAAAACCAAGCAAAAAGACAATATAGAATAGAGTTGAGCATACTCTTTACTTTGATCAATATTAGAAAGAGTCTCTACGAGTTTGTATAGTCAACAAGACCAATATATGAACGAATTCCTTTGAGAGAGTTTGTGATTTTCTTTGCTGCCTTTGAAAATAATAAGCCTCATTTTACTTCCTTGGCTTCAAAATCAATGGTTATTTTTTTTTTTCCAAGTTCTAATGGCCTTTAAATTTAATTTCACGGTATAACAATAAGAAAGGCATCTCGGTGTAGTTTTGATACCAACAATAATTAAATAGAGTGAAGATCTCGATCTTGAGGAAACAGAAGAAAACCAACAACTTGAATCTTCACTTCATGATTTAAGTCTTGAAGAAAATAATGCAGAGACACCCAAGATTCCAAGCAAAGAATACGATATCACAGTAAGACATGGATAAGATAGTATCTGACGTGTATGCAAACTTTTCCATCTTTCTGTAGTCCTCTCCTTTACCTCAAGTGATTCAAGCCGATAGACTTTTGATAAATAATGTACCCTATCCAATCTATAAGCGTACCTTGGCCGACGTACGCTTTCAGTTAGCCCAACAAGATAATTTTGTAGACAACGACACTGATAAAGAGGTTATTTCTATGTTGAGCCTGAGTGGAAACTCTGATTTAATAAAAGGGGTGTATGAAGGGGGATTTAAGACTTGGGAGTGTTCAATTGATATGGTTGAATACTTGTCCAGTTTGCCTAAAGACGAGACAAGCAACAAAAAAATATTAGAGGTATTTTAAATAAGCTAGAGTAATAGATGATTAATAACACATATTATCAGCTTGGATGTGGATCCTCTATTCCTTCTCTTTACCTTTTATCATGTAATGAATCCAACAAGGTAGATATTCAAGATTATAACGAGCAAGTGATACGCTATGTTAGTATACCAAACATTCTCTTGAATTCTGTTTTAAATGTTCAAGAGCCTGCGGTAACAAATGAAGAAGAACCACAATTGGATACAAGTAGTGAAAGTGAAGAAGAGGAAGAAGAAGAAGAAGAGGGGGAGGAGGATGAAAAACGTATTGAAGAAGATCCTGTTACATGCGATGCAGAAGCAGAGATTGCGACTGAACAGATACCGACCATGCTACAACAAGTGAATGCTCGTACAAGAGCATTTTTTGGTGACTGGAGCACATTACCTGTAAGTTGCAAAATAAAGAAAAAGTGATATGCTTATACTATTGAGTAGGAAAGATTGGGAAATGATCAAGGTCAATACGATATGATTGTGACATCAGAAACTATTTATGCAGAACATTCATTTTCTGATTTAACAAGAGTATTTCAAAAGGCACTTAAAAAACCTGATGGCGTTTGGTAAGAAAGAAAACGAGGACATGAATTGTTGTAGAATAGATTATTCACCTTGGCTATTAGTTATATTGGTGCAAAAACTGTCTATTTTGGTGTAGGTGGAGGTATATTACCTTTTTGTAACTTTTTGAAGAAATCTGTTGATGAACAAGGACATAAATTAAAATATGAAAAAGTATTTGAGAGTGCACGTCCTATTAAAGGAGAAATCCTTAAAGTTACTTGGGATTTATAATAAAAGTCATAGAAAACTTGAACAAATGCTGTCCATCAAGCTTTTTTTTTTTTTCACTACTATCTTGTACAACCTTGGATTGGAAACGCAGTAATAGAATAAGATTGCGCAACAATTTACTTTATCAGATGGATGTTAATGGATATTAAGCAATTGAAGAGAGAGAGAAAAAAAAACTATTCGGCGCCTTTATTTTTTTTTTTTGGATAAAAAGATATATTTTTTGTTTTTTTCTTTTTCTTCTACTTTTATAAACATGGCTCCCTTTGAACTTCAACAATTAGAACCTGAACTTCAGGAAATAGCAGTAGATGATTATCAATTTAGAAATTGGGCAAAAACATTTACATGTAAACCTGAATTGTTATTTAGTCCACAAACTGAAAAACAAGTACAAAAGGTAGTAAAGCAACCTGTCAAAGAAAATTTTTTTTAAATATTTAAAACAATGTTTTTTAGATTATTTTATTAGCAAATAAATTGAATAAACCAGTGAAAGCAGTAGGAAGCGGACATTCTCCTTCTGATTTAGCATGTTCTTCTGGATTTATGATGACACTCGACAATATGAATCGTCTTTTGAATGTGGACAAGAAGAATAATACTGTCACAGTAGAAGCTGGAATGTCACTTCATACTTTACATAAAGTATTAAGGGAGAATGGTCTCTCTCTGAGTAACCTTGGCTCTATTTCTGATCAGTCTGTTGCTGGAGTGATGGCTACCGCTACACATGGAACAGGCGCTCATTTCAAGTGCCTATCTTCAATGGTAAAAAAAAACAACTCGATTTAATCTCAGTCATTCAAATAACTTTTGAAATCTAGATTGTGGATTTAACATTAATTGCAGCCAATGGAAACATTTATTTTTGTTCACCCAATGAAAACAAAGATATTTTTGAAGCAGCACGATGTAGTTTGGGTGCCTTGGGTATTATCACTCGAATGACCCTAAAGGTTGAACCTGACTTTAAATTGGAAGCGATTCAAAAACCCTACAAGTTTTCAGAGGTCTTGAACAATTGGGATGCTATCATTCACTCATCTGAACATACACGTATTTGGTGGTATCCACATACAGATGATTGCGTCGTATGGACTGCAAATCGTACAGAGAAACCAGTATACAAATCTGCCCCAAGTTATTTTATGGAAAGGGTCTATGGTTTTCATATATACCAAGCCATGCTTAATGTGACACGTTATGGTACTTCACTGATCCCCTATCTTACCAGGTTGATGTTTAATACATTGCACTGTAAACCTATTCATGTTATTGATGAATCAAACAAGGTCTTCAATTTTGATTGTCTCTTTCCTCAATATGTAAATGAATGGGCGATTGATTGGAAAGATGGACCGGATGCTTTACGCAAATTGAATGAATTTATTAATAACAATGATCTCAAGGTTCATTTTCCTGTTGAAATTCGATTTGTAGATGAAGACGACGTTTGGTTGAGTCCAGCCTATGGCCGTAAGACATGTTACATTGGTGTGATTATGTATAGACCTTATGGTAAACCAGTTCCATATAAAAAGTATTGGAAAGGTTATGAAGATATCATGCGTGAATACAACGGTCGTCCTCACTGGGCAAAGGTAATAAGTAATAAGTTATTCATTTTAATAATAGTTTATTAGGCACATGGGCAATCTCGTAAGGATTTAGAAGCATCTTATCCAAAATTGAATGAGTATTTAAGAGTTCGTGAAAAGTTGGATCCCAAGAATATCTTTCTTAATGATTATTTGAAAAGACATGTTGTGAATAATAATCAAATCACTATTTCTGCTAGACTATAAATTATAATAAAAAATGTTTACTGTAAAACAAAGGATAAATTCATTCCGAAAGAGAGAGACAGAGAGAAAGGCAGTGTGTGAAGGATAGAAGGGTAATTGATTATTAATTGATGAGTGTCTGAGTTTAAATCACTGATAACAAAAACAAAATGATATTTTTTTTGGATTTTTTTTTTTGTTTATTCAATGTTTTGAAACTTTTTCCTTCAGAATGTCTTACATTTCGACCCTTAATCTGCTCAATGCAGATTCACCTACTCAAATGAATGAAGAAGCTTTTCAAGAAGAGTTAGCTCTCTGGGCTAACGCTCAATTCAGTTTTGATACAACTCCAGGCTCAGCAATTGTTGAAGATAAAAAAGAAAATTCAAACCTTTTGGAAACCTTCAAGGAAATTGCACAACTTGGTAAATATGGATAATAAAAAGAGAGTGGATAGACAATACTAATGATAAATAGTTCAACATGACAACAGCAGCAATAATAACAACCTAAATTATTATAATATTGCACCTGCGCCCTCAACTCCCGGTATGCCACCCATTCTTCCCCGTCTTGCACCTTCGCTCACTGTGGGTGTCAAACCCTCGGAAAACTCTATCAGCCCTTTTAGTCAAAAAAAGAAAAGTGAATCAAAAGATGGGAATGAACCTATCAGTGCTGAAGAAGACAAAAGACGTAGAAATACGGCTGCATCTGCTCGTTTTCGTATGAAAAAGAAACAGAGAGAACAAGAACTGGAAAAGAAAGCAAAAGAATTGGCAGATTACGTTGAAAAATTAGAAAGTAAAGTAAATGATCTTGAAAAGGAAGCTAAATGGTTACGTGCTTTGGTCATTGAAAAGGATCCCAAGCTTTTACCTTCAAAAGATCAATAGGTCAATACAGAGAGATCTCAATAAACTGAACCCACTGTTACTAAATTGTGTCAATTTATAAAAGAATTGCGTCATTGATTATTATTTATGTTTGATTAGATCAATTCTTAATCTTGTTTACCCTATTTTTATAATATAATGCTTTCATTGTTCTTTATCCTCTCTTGTCATCAAGCCCTAATATCCTTTTTCTCCCACTCTCCCCTTTCATCTTTTAGTTGGTCGTAATCTACTGATGGACCAAGCACAGCAACACAAATTGATCTTGTATTATCATTGGTTAATTATTAATTGTCCGATAACTGATAAGATGTTCAACCTTATTTAGTAATGGATATTTACACACACTTTATTGTATTTGATACTTTGATTTCTTTACGATATAAAAAAATAATAGAAACAGTATTCAACTGCCTTTTGCTATTATTTCTTTAATTTTAATGTTTGAAGGATTGTTTATACATAAACAATCTTTCTATTACATGATTTTTTTTTTGCAGTAAAAAGTAATATGTTTATCATTCCAATAATACTTTACAAGCATGTCTGCCCTGCAAAAAAAAAAAAAAAAAAAAAAAAAAGAGTTATTTTCGCTGTGCTGAATGGACTTTATTAGGCTCTGATTGATATGCGATATTTTTGCCCTAATAATTGTAAATATAATAAAACTAGATCGGCAGTCTTATGTAGGCAGTAGATTATGTATTTATTTCTTCAATCTTTGAATTATAAAGCACAGATGAACATGAAAAAGAAAATGTTTATATTTGCATCGTAACAGACAAACAATTTTTTTTTTTTTTTTTTTTTTTACAAGGAGAGATGCTGTTCAAAGAGAAGACGACTCTTTAATCAAAATAACCCAGAATATTTTGGCCAATCAAAATTGAAAATTTCATAGTGAAACAGTGATACAAGCAGCGGTGCTTGGGTTTAACATTTACCAGTTTGAAGTTGAAGTGTGTTTATTATAGTTTAGAATGTAGCAAAAGATCTCTTCTTTATTTTACGTGTTAATAAATATATTGAAATTCATAAACCATGTCTTTTATTAAAAATAGCTTCATTTATATGATTGAAATCATGTAAATTTTTCAAGAAAAATAAAATAAAATCATAAAATTTTGAATTATAAAAGCTTCTTTGAGTTCTTTTTTTTTGTTACTTTTTGTACTACAAAATAAGGTTAAATCAAAATCATTGGACGAAATGAGAGCATTTCGCTGTGTGATCAGCATTTGCTTATAAAAGATGAGGTTTTTTTTATCCATTGATCTTTTCTCTTTACCTTTAGTTGGCTAAAAATTCTATTATTTGATCATGAAATCTTCTAGCTGTAAATTGATTGCTTCCTTCCTTGTCCTTGTCTCTCAATTGGCTGATGCTCATGTATCATTATCACCTAAATTTGCCGAGGTAAGCATTAAATCAAGGGATACAATAACGCGAAGCTGATTGTAATCGACTTAGCCTGGTCAAAACTTAAGTACCGCTTTTTATGTTCCTCATGGATGTAACGGATCTGCTACTATTGCTTTAACTGCTACTGTTCCTGAAAGCATTACAGCTATATCTCCTCAAGCTGTAACGAATTGGGTAAGAAAAAAAAAGAAGTATGTTTTACTTTAATATACTAATGGTCTCTATTTAGACTATTTCTACAAACTACAAAGACTCTACCAATTCCTCTATTAGTAACTTCACATGGTCCGGTGGATACCTTAAGCCAACTGACGCGCTTAGTTTTCCTGTTATATTATCCGTGCCTAATGTGAACCTCAGCAATAAACAAAACGAGACCGTGTACTTTCCAGTTATTCAAGTTTGGTAAGCGCAATTTTTTTTTTTTTTTTTTTTTTTTTTTGCTGATTCAATGAATTATAGTGAACTTGGTTCCACAAATTGGACGGCTATTCCAGATTCTAGCGCCAATTCTGAAAGTATAGCCCATCCTGCTCCCGCATTGGTTATTGTAAGTAATGCTACTCAAGCAGCTGCCAGCTCTACAAACATTGGTCATTCGAGTGGTAATAGTTCTAATACTGCTCACTCTGGCGATGCCCACTCTAGTGATGCTAGCATTGCCCTACTTGATCTTGTTCCTGCAATGACTGCATTTGGTGTTCTTGCCTTAGTTATTTAGAACAGGTCATGTTCAAACTTTTAGCAAAGCACATTCAGGATGTTCTAACATATGTTATTATCGTATCATTTATTAATAAAACTGAATAATATTTTCTAATGCAAGAATCATTAAAGAATTACCAATTTTTAGACATAAGAAAAGTAAGTCTGAACTAAAGCTGATGATTGTTAAGTTATCTTATCTTATGATTATATAGCTTTATATCTAAATTGTTAAAATATTAGGCCTTCTTATCGAACTTTATCTTTCAACAAAACTCACTGCACTTACGCAAAAAAAAAGAAATAAACAAAGGCAGACAAAGCTGCAGTTTTTACACAGTTTCGGGCTACTAGAATGCTTTATGTAGATAAGAGTACAGTTCAACAAAGTCATTGACTTAAATCTCCCAAGTATGAATTTTGCTATCTAGTTCCTGGACTTCAAATGAATTGAATACGCAAGAGGATAAAACGGAAGACCCTCATCTAAATCAAGCTGCTATGAGGATAACAATATAGAATTAAAGATTATTGATTGTATATTAACTTCTACATGTCTTTGCATCCATACCTATTACTTAGTGCTAAATAGGAAAGGATGACGAAAACAAGTTTTATTTAGTTGGTTTTTTGTGTCCTTAATAGAAAATAAAATTTTGTTTAAAGCCAATTTTCTTATATTTAATGTAAATATGACAACAAATATATATATGGCACAAGTCAGAAAATATCTTTAGATTGATCTTTGTGGCTAGCTTATGAATATATTTTTGAGCCAGCAATGTGATAACACCACTGTTAAAAAGTGCGTTGTGGAAAATGAATTACCAAAGTGAAGGCCTGATAGCTTGCAAACATAGGTCATGATCTAACTGGTGGATAGCATTGAGACTAAGAGAATGGACGGATTACTAGAAGCAAAAATGGACAAGTGAGACATGACAAAAAGAACATCGAATTATAAACAGTGCATTATGCTTTGCTACGATTGGTTAATAAAGAAACTTGATATTTGAATCCAAATAGGTTGTGTTTTTGTACAATTACAAACGAAGTAGATGCGTGAGTCTGGTTTAGTTAAACGCAGAGGGTAAAGAGTCAGAGGAAGCTTTTGTAGATTAAGCCGATTTAAGAACTGTGTGTATGATTAATTGGTGAATGACTTTGAACCGCACGGTACGGGCTTGTATCGCGATGGAAAGCCGCCAGAAGGACGGCTACTGTGATGCATAGATATGAGTGGGTGAGGTGATGGAAGATCACGCTGATTTTAACAAAGGACAGAGAAAAGTTTGTCATGAATGTTGTTTAGTTAGTAGAGGCCGTTTGAATAGTTTTGACGGTTTTGAAGTTAGGAGAGTAGCTGAGTCTATGATGAAAATCGAAAGGAACAGTGGAATGAGGTCGATTAGAATGCGACCGTTTGTTGGCGTTGTGAACTGGGCTGAAGCTAGTCGTCGAACTTAAGTAGTGTTGGGGGTGAGTATGTTGGTCAGTTGCTTGGTTGTGGGGAAAACTGCTGAATTTCTGTGATTGTAAATGTTTGAAAGCGAAAGCAGTTTGTGGAGGAGTCAAGGATCAGAATATGTGAATCAGCCATACGCCAGAAAGCGAATTGTTACTAGACTTACGGAAGTAGAAGGTTGTATATCATCATTGGAGGGTGGGAAGCAGCAATAGGGGCGGTATAAATAAATAACGAAAGTAGGAAGACGAGGATAGTGACTAGAGTAAGTATTACAAGTCAAATGCGCAATAAAGCAGAGTCCAAGGTTGAGAATAGAGAAGAGAAACAATATAGCGAAAAAGATAGGAAGTAACAACAGCAGCATGAGGTGAACAGTATGGCCAGAATACCAGGAACATAATGATGGATATAGTATCACGTTAAACTAATTTTCAAAATATGTTGGCCACATCAAATACTCGAAAGAGTGAACCAGGAAACAAATTTGAGCAGTGGGGGGCCATAGAAGCAGTAAGGATCATCGTAATTAACCATTGTCATTGTAATGCCTTAATATAATCACCTAGGCCGAGGGCACCTAGACCTTCTTTAGAGCAAGATAGAGAGAAGGTTTGTAAAATTGATGCTAAGAAAAAATTTAAAATCCAAAAATTGGTACTTAAACCTTGTATTGTTGTAATTTGGGTTTGTGTGAGAGGCAATATACGCAATACATGCCACAACTTTAAGAAATAAGACAATTAGAACACTAACACTACTGCGAAGCGATAGATTCCATTGAGAGTGAATTTGGCAAGCTAAATAGGTTTTATTGGCAAAGTTGGTTAACTGAAAAGTTGCGCGGGAGAGAGATGAATATATACGGTAACCAAGAGAAGCTCATGGTTCAGTTGAATGACAATTATACAATGAAAATATGCCACATATGGACAAGAACTGTTGCTATGTTGAGTTTGGAGCACCAGAGAAAGAATGCTTGTGTTTGGTTATAGTTGAGTAGTGCGTTAAAGACCGAGACGTATAATAGAAAGAAAATCTTTTGTTTATAGAGGAGTAATCTTCAGTTTATTTTAATCAAATTAATACTGATTAAATGGACAGTATAGACATATTTTTTTGTGTTGTTAATATGCTTAGGAGTTGGAGTTGTTGGTAGTAAATTGCCAAAAAATGTCTGACAAGAAAAAGCGTTCTTTCAAAAGTTTGTATTTTTTTTTTGCGAGTCGTATGGACAGTCCTCACGATCAACAACAGAGTGCGTTGTTAAGCAGGATCATCGCTAACGTCGTAAGAAATATATTGTTCTTGATTATATATAGCTATGTGACTAATATTATAAATTGGAAGAGTAAACTGAATCATAACATTGGTCAACTCAACAAAAAGATTGGAGTAAATAATCCTTCATTCTTTGAAGTCATTTTACTAATAAGGCTGTAGACTATTAACAGAAACACAGATGAGGTAGCTCTTATAGCAAACATGTGGTCTGGATACAACGAATCCGTGCAAATTTATTTGAACAGTACCAAAGGTCAATTAGACAAAAAATAATTGGTTTATATTGCCAGATACCCCTCTCTTTGCTGTTCTCAACAGTGACACCCTTTACAGTACAGAAAATAAATCTTTGTTTTATTGCATATAGCTATTTAAAAATAAAGAAGAGGCTTTATAGTGTCAATTAGCAAGGAGCAAGAAATATAACAAATATTAAATGGCTATACAAAATTTTTCACAAGGCTTTTTGGATTGAAAAATACAAATGCGGTTCTTTCGCTTAATTTTTGGATTATCAAAAAAATAAAAGAACCCAAATAAGTTATTAAGTCCTGTAGGGCTTGATAAAGTACAACAGAGAAGAATTGTTTTATATAAAAACGTACATATACAACATTTGAAAGCTAAAAGCTTTCAAGTGTCATTTGTTTTGCTACATCTGTGTTTTCAACCATAATTAAGAATTCATCAAAACTAATTTTTCCATCACCATCTTTATCTGCCTCCATAATAGTTTTGTCCACAATTTGTTGAAGTTGATTATCTTTCAAGTTATTTCCAACCATCATTTTTAACACAAGGAACAATTCACCATTTGAAATGAATCCGTCTCTATCCATGTCATATACTTTAAATGCAACTATAAAGTGATAATATTTGTTATTAACAAGCGCTGTTGTGTTATGTAACCTATATACATTGCAGTTTTTCTCTTTTATTTCCACGAGCACTGAAAGCACTTAAACCTTTAATAAATTCACCAAAATCTACATCCCCACCTCCATCTTCATCAAAAATGGCAATCATACGGGATGCCAAGGGATTATTGGCAATTTGTGGAATTGACAAAAACTCTTCTTTATCGATTGATCCAGATTTGTCTTTGTCCAATTTCATGAAACGCTTATACAATCGCTGAATTTCTTCAGCCGAAACTAAAGGTTTAACAAATTAACACAAGTAAAGCAGTGGCATCTTCATACTTCTATCAAACACTTACAATTAGAGGAATTAACCATATCTTCGAGTTGCGAACCAGATTGACCCATTTTTGTATAAAAGTTTCTTTTTTAAAAAAGAAGTTTGTGCAAAAAAATAAGGCAAAATTATGTGGGTTTGAAATTTATTAACGGTCCTTCAAAGTTGCTGTAAAAGAAATTAATGATGAAAGAGTCTTAATTTTGTATGAACAAGAACCATATCGTTGGCATCAGCAGCAGCAATAACAGCTTCATCTTGCACAGATCCAGAAGCAGCAGCGATATACTTGACACCAGAGCGGTAAGCACGGTAAATGTTATCTGCGAAAGGGAAGAAGGCATCAGATGAAACAACAGTGTTTTCAAGCTTGCTCATCCATTCCTTTCGTTCTTCAGCAGTAAGTAATTCAGGAATTACGTTGAAATTGGCTTCCCAAGCTTCACGCTCAATTCCCTAAAAAATATTTAACTTACAGTCCTTTACATAAAGTAGATAGCTTACCTCGCCTGTTTGATTTGTAACATATAAATCAATAGCATTGGATTTATCTGCGCGTTTAGTACCCTTCTTGAAATCGAAAGCCAAGACCTTGGGATGGTGACGCAACCACCAATTGTCAGCCTTGTCACCTGCAAGACGGGTACAGTGAATACGAGACTGCTGACCAGCACCAAGGCCGATGACCATACCGTTCTTAGCATAGCAAACAGAGTTTGATTGTGTGTATTTGAGAGCGATAGTGGCAACAATCAAATCATTTACAGCTTCTGAAGTCAACTAAGAAAGTAGACGAGTTAGTAAAAACTCACTTAGTGTATGGAAAAAAGCTTACGTTTCTGTTTTTGGTAACAACGTTAGTAAAAAGAGAAGCATCGATTTTGTAGTTATTTCTCTTTTGTTCCAAATATAAGCCATAAACTTGTCTGACCTCTTGTTCCTCAGGCTCGTAGGCTGGATCCATCTTGAGCACACAGTACTTTCCACCTTTCTTATTCTTTAAAATTTCAAGGGCTGCTTCTTCATAGTCAGGAGCAATAACACCGTCAGATACTTCACGGTTAATTATCTTGGCAGTAACCACGTCAACTTTATCAGATAAAGCAATGAAATCGCCGAAGGATGACATACGATCAGCGCCACGAGCACGAGCGTAGGCGTTAGCAAGAGGAGTTAAAGGTGTCTTCAAATCGTCAACCTGATAAACTTTTTGTTCAATTTCATTCAAAGGAAGACCAATCGCAGCGCCAGCAGGAGAAACATGCTTGAATGAGGCAGCGGCAGCAATACCAGTGGCTTCTTTGAGTTCCTTGACTAAAGCCCAAGAGTTCAAAGCATCCAAGAAATTAATATAACCAGGTGAACCACTCAAAACGGTCACAGGTAAGTTACCAGATTTGACATAAATTTGAGCTGGGGCTTGATGAGGGTTAGCACCATAGCGAAGGGGCATCATCGAGCTATCTTTAGCATATTGACGACGGAAGTAGTTGGAAATAGCATCATCATAATCGGCAGTGTGATGGAATGCCTTTTGAAATGAATATTTAGATAAACATAGAATCAGGATTTCGTACTCATTTGTTACCTTCAAAGCAAGAGAGTTACGAGTTTCTTGAGTAACTCCACCCTTCTTTAATTCTTCAATGATCTTTGGGTAGTCTTTAGGATCAGAAAGAATTGAAACACGAGCATGATTTTTAGCAGCAGCACGGAGCAAGGTAACACCACCTAGAATTTGGTTTAGATATAAAATATACAAGATCCTCAAATGTTTCTTTTACCAATATCAATCTCTTCAACGGCTTGAGGAATGGTCACGTCAGGGTTAGCGATAGTTTCTTTGAATGGGTAAAGGTTGCAAACAACAAAATCAATTTTTTCGATGTGTTGTTCGGCAAGATCTTTCTCATCACTTTCAATGTTACGAGCCAAAATACCTTTCAAACGTTGTAAGATTGCGGTTTTTTTTTTTCTCTTTCTTTTTTTATTTTTAGTGCTTCAACTTACCGCCGTGAACAGCAGGGTGTAGAGTTTTGACACGTCCGCCCAACATTTCAGGTGCATTAGTGATTTCGGAGACGTCTCTAATATAAAAAATAAGCGTAAATGGAAGAAATGATACTTAAATTCCAGTTTACCCAATAGGTAAGCCAGCTTCACGAACAAGTTTAGCAGTTCCACCGGAACCAAGTAAACGAACGTTTAAAGCATGAAGCTCTTTAGCAAAATCAATCAATCCTGTTTTATCATAAACAGAAAGAATAGCTGATAGATATTAGTATACACAGTTCATCTACTGATGATGTAAATTACTCTACCTATTTTTTGGGACATTTCTTATTTAAACTTGAAGAAGGAAAGAAGGGATATACTTTAGTGAAGGGTTTCTTTGCTGATTTTAAGATACGTGACTGTGTAGATGTTGCTCATCACTAAATTTTTATGGAAAAAAAAAAAGATGAGACAATTTAAATGCAGATTATCAAACAATTCAGCATAATTGCAAGATCTAATATCTACAATCTGTAAAGGAAAAAAAAATTGTTACTGTTATGTGTTGCTTTGATTAGAAATCTATATAATTTAACCTACTGGTAAACATAAATACGTAAATAAAACAAATAGTATACTTAGTAAGCAAAACTTTAATATACTAACTGTTTATATTTTTTGCAAAAAAAAAAAAAAAAAAAAAAAAAAAGATTCGTGTGATAGAAGAAACCTCAACAGTTTGAATTGTTTGATCACAGCTTTGCACAGTGCGTCCGCCGTCAATTGGACAAATTTTTGAAAAAGCTGGTCAGATTTTTGAATAAATTTGCTCACTTTTTGAAACTCAATTAGTCACTTTTTTTGATTTATTTGGTAGTACGTTTAAATAATACTTTTACTACATGGCTTAAATGAGCACGCAGTGTCTCAGAACACCATAATTACCCAAGCCAGATTAAATCAGACGTGAAAGAAGCTAAAAAATTCCTTATGGGAACAAAGGCAAAAAAAGAAGAGGACAGAGGGGGAGTAAGAAGTAACTTGTGAATAAATCACTGTTTGGAAATGGACCACAAGAAAGGAAGTCATATCATAAAACAAAAGTAGAACTCAAGTCTGTTTGACTGAAAAGAGCTCATTAAGTACAACGCTAGCTATAATGCCTTTGTCAACGAAAAAGCGAGCAACAGAGCGCTGAACAGGGCCTTTGAGGCGACGGATAGCACGAATTACACGTTGAGTGAAGACGCTCCATGCGGCACACTCCTTTTCATCTTGATCGAAGTCGTCATAGTAAGGGTTTCGAAGGTTGTTTGGATCCAGAGGATCGTAATCATCATGTATAGGAATTTCAAATTTTTCTAATTGAGAGCGAACTTCAGCTTCATAGTTGTTATGGATGAGGAGGACAACGAGATGATGGTCGGGATAGTGAATGTCTAGGACACGATTGCTGTTGATATGCAATCATCGAAGTAGGGAACGTATTTGGCGAATGGGAAGACGGTGTTATATAGGGAGATAAAGGCATTTAAACCCTTGATTGGTGGAAGAGGGACTGAAAGTACGAGCAGCAGCTGTTTGGCTGGGAAGTGATGGAGCGTATTTAGGTTTGGAAGGTTTTTGGAGGGGAGTAGATTCAAGTTCTGGAGGGTGAGGGGGGACGTTTGGTAGGTGGTTTAAGTTGCAGCGACGAAGGGGAAGCAGGTGGACGGGAAGCGGTAGCAGTAGAGACGCGCTTAGGTACAGTGGTGGATGGTGCCTGAGCTAACAGCTCTAGAAGGGAGGCGTTATGTTGCTGTAGTCGATTGGTTTCGGCCTTGGCTGCAGCAAGTTCTGCTTGTAACTGCTTTACAGTAGGCATGTTCAGGTCTGGTGTTGTGGATACTTTTCCAAATAAGGCAAAAACCTATAGAAAGTGATGGAAAGCGGAAAGAAGTTTCCTTTACCTGAAGAACAGTATTTCCACTGTCAATTGGAAATTTTCTTGAAGACGTTGGTCAGATTTTTGAGAAAACTTGGTTTCTTTTTTGAGCACCATTTGATCATTTGTTTGAAACCCAATTGGTCTCGTTTTTGAAATCCAATTGGTCCTTTTTGTAAATGTTGTTTATTTGGCCACTTTTTTAAAAAGAAACAAAAAGGCTGAATTATATCTTTGAGGTGAACAGTAGATATCGCTTCACCAATTTACATTGTAGCAGTGGTCTCTTTTTGGACGAAGCACAAGACAACTCCGACATGGATTGTTAAAATAACTTAAGTTATTTAACAACCATTGTCAAAGAAATAATAATAGCCGAAAAAATAAAAAAGGTCAAAAAAATAAGAAAAGCTAAAAAGAAAAAAAAAATTATTCATATATATATATCCTATCTTTTCGTGAAGAAATTGTTAGTCAGTTTAAATAAATCATATATTTTTACTCAATAATTAACAAACTTTAACAAGAAAGTCCCTGTTTACCTAAACTTTTTACTCTACTTTAACTTTTATCAAGAAACATCGTATTGATCTTACACATAAGATCTGGTGGTCACTACTTATCAAGCATCTGCTTAAATCCTATATAAAACAACAACTTACAAGGCTATCACAACCTTAAAATCAAGCTTTACAAGCAATCTTAACTCAAATTAACTCACTTACAACAAGCCAACCTTTAAAATAACAACATAAACTTGAATGATTTGTTATAAATTGATAGCTTGATTAAAATTGCTCGATTTGTTTAACCACAGCATCTTTCCATCCTATCAATTTGGGTATTTCTGAAGTGAATTTGACAAATTCCCGAGCCGTTCTGAGAACAATGATTGCTGCATGTTGGACCCTGAACACAACTTCTTCATGTACTACGAACTCCCCCAAAAAACATGGTATTTTCTATTTTAGTACTATTTGTATATGAATACTCAATTGAAGGAGAAGAGGATTACCATAAAACCTTATGCAAAATATTTGTTTTTTGACATCAGCAGGATATCCGTTCATTACATCAATCATATCATGCTGTAGAGTTTCTTCACACCACGTCGTTCTTTTTCTGGAGTAGTAGCGTCATTCACTCCGCCAGAGAACTCGACGAAGCCAGGGGATATTTTGTGATCACCTTCTTTAAACAGTATTCCATCCCACTTTGTTTTATTTGTGCCAAAATATTCTCTTTCAAGCCAAACTAATTCCACAATATCATTCACAGCCAGAAACAGCTGATTAGTGTCGACGATGCTTGTCTGTACTGCTGCTGATCTTTCAAGTATGGTACTATTCAAAAGATTTTTTGATGATTCAATCAAGTCCAGGCTAAAAGTTGTTGTGATATTTGTGGTTTTATAATGTAAAAAGTACTAAGTCAATCAACAAATATAAAAATAAGTGAGGCTCAAAGTAGATTGTCCTTTATTCAAGTTAAAAATATGTGGGTATTTATACTTTTCTAATCACGGCTAAATATTAGTATTTACAGTATATGACTATTGATTATTAATCGATATTAGACAATGAGTTATTTATATGATTGGCATAGTTTAGCATCTTCTTATCAAGAAGTAATCATTAACCCTGATCCAGGAACTTATTGGAATATTCTGGAGTGGATAGGGATTTTATTTGAAGTAGCATAATACAATGTCCGATATTCCTAATTTGGAGGACCATTGTTCGTAGTAATTTACATTATTACTTTATTATATGTGTAAATACCACAGTTGTATTAATAAAAGTAAGGTAATGTGAAACGGCGTGTTAAAAAAATCTTACAAATGCTTAACCAGGTTTTCTATTAACCCAATATCGTAGTCACTAATGGCATCATAGTCTTGCTTATATCCATTTGCGTACAACGCGTTGCGCAGGTTTTTGCAGGAGTAAACTTTAACATCTTTAATTGCTTAGATAAGTTCTTGGCACTTTCCATGATTTCTACTTTTTTGACATTTACAGATAATATGATGTTTTCATATTCTTCTTCAGTTGTACACATTTTTAATATATTCCGTACTGAATCTGATGTTAGATTTATGACACCTAGTTGAGCTAAGCTGTATAGAAACTTAGTTAGAATAGTATTTACTGACGAAATGACGGATATAACTTACTAGTCCGATGCAAGCTCAATTGTTTGCGCCAGCGTTTTTGTCAAACCGTTTGAAGTTGTTAAGCCAGAAGTTGTAACATCAGAAGATGTAGCGTCAGAAAATGAGGTATTAGAAGTAGGACAATTAGAAGATGAGGATGAGGTACTAAACACCTAGGTATATGATATTGTTAACACTAAAGAAATAACGGGTATTTGTTATCATCTCTTACATTGTTGGCCTTTTCAATAAGATTTCGATGTACTAGTCGCTGAATAGAAGAAATAGCAGAACGAAATTCATTGTTGATATCTTCCCTCAATGTACTGTATTTTCGACTTTCCCAGTATTCATGGTATTTCTTTCCAAACACAGTTGAAGGAAAACGACGAGTCTATGTTTAAAATAAAAGTTAGTATATGTCAAAAAGTTTGAAATTAGTACAGCATGTTATGTTCTGGCAAGGTAATTATCAAAATAGCAATAAAACCAAAAGAATACTTTTTGAGACTGAACTTTATTTAAGACAATCTTAATTGTTAAAAAGAAATCATTACA
Source organism: Rhizopus delemar RA 99-880 (assembly GCF_000149305.1). NCBI lineage: Eukaryota > Fungi > Mucoromycota > Mucoromycetes > Mucorales > Rhizopodaceae > Rhizopus > Rhizopus delemar. Next base: position 419,515 of record NW_027137846.1, read on the forward strand.
AAGTCTACTATTTATATTCTTCTATCAGTTGGCGGGTAAATGAGTAGTTATGAGCGTAGATCCAATCATTGACACGTTTGATTGAAGAATGATCACTGAATCGATTATGAAAATTTTTAATTCGTTGTTTTATAGATCTTATTGTTCTTTAACTGATCTGGGAGAGTTGTCCCGTCTTCATTGAGAGGAAAGATATATTTATATGAAATGCCTCCAGTCAGATCAAAGTTGACTAGGTACCTGATCCATTATTATTCGTTTACAGAAACGATGAATAGTAAAGATCATGACTTATTGTTCATGTCTACTTTATAGAATGAATCTAATAGTGATGGTTTTATATAAAAAGAAGAAGAATATATTTTATTTAATAAAGATTTAAATTATTATCTTTTATCAATTTTAATATACTTCTTTTAGTTGTGATTATTCAATGTCTGTGATGATCAGACTCTGCTCTACAACACAGCATACAGCAAAAGTAGTTTCAGCAGTATAGGCAACATTAGTAACTTTGTTACTTTCTTTTGATTACAGCGTAAGCAGCAAATCCATTTAGTTTGCGTTTGTTTCATCTTCAGTGCCATGGAAATGCTCTGCAAACGAAAAATAGTCTAAGTCAGGTGGTTGTTTTTGAAAACTTGGTTCAACTCATACTAAAAACTTGTAGTCCTTCCTGAGACCATTGATTCTTGTCTTTTTTAATAATTGAGCTTCAGAGGTATCTATCGACTTTCGCTTGCCTCGTATTGTTTAATTGATAAAGAAGAGAAGACAAGAAGGATTCTAACTGTTTAGGATAGGGGGGTTTTAGGTAAAAGTAGTATGACCACAAAGATAAAAAAATACTGTTAGAACTTGGTATCTCTTTATTAAGTTAAGATAACTAAGATTGAATATATGATAAAAAAATAATTCTACATGTAAAAAGTGAGAGTATTTATAGACATGATACGGATAAAGAATTAGGACAGATTTATGATCAATTCGACAGAATAGATGATTACTATTTCTAATTATTAGTTTAGCCTGTTCCTAGCTTGTATTGTCAATTATGCTATTGGGATGGTTTCAGATAACTCTGGATGAAGGACTATTTAGGAGACGGTACGGATGAATATAAAATCCTCTAGTTCCGTGATTGGATATTATGGCTAATAATAATATCTCAGTTAGGATAAATGTTTACATGACTTAATGATGATCCGGTAAGTAATTGTCATTCCTTATTCAACATGCTCATATCATCAATAAGCTATATTACAACTATGTCATCTTATTTGACTGTGTGAAGTTAATATGAATAAAGCTTAATATAAAAATCTAATCAAAGTCTTTTATTGATCTGTGTTGGGAATAATGTTATAAATGACTCCAAGTTATGTCAACATATTATTTAGGATCATATTAGATTCCTTTTACTAAAATAAAGTGACTATAATCTTATATATCCTTAGCACGTTCTTACTTATCAACTATCTTGTCTATCCAAGCTTCTTAGTTCCTGTCCGGTTCTTTCTCTCTCTCTCTTCTCTGGCTTGACAAAACAACTCATTACAAGTCTCATATGAGAACATGACCCGTTTCCAAGCATTCCCTTAAATTGGCCCCTCAAATGACGACAACAAAAAAATAAAAAAAGTCACATATGCCCAGAATATTTTACTTTGAAATTTATTTAGTTATTTAGGCTTTTTTGAGTCCCTATTCTTCTAGAATTACACTACCTCAAAAAATTGTTCATTTTGAACCGCCTTTTACACATTTCGTACTGAATCTGCTTCGCATAATCTCCAATCCGCACTCAACATAAACCATTATGAAGCACTGCTTCTCAGCTATTTACTACACTGTAAGCATATCACGTGCTGTGCGTGAAGGCTGGAAAATATCCAATCAAAAATCAAAATCAAAATGAACAATTTTTTGGGTTTTTGTCGGCATTTTTTATTTTATTAGCTAGTAATTAATCTCACCGCCCTTTTCTTTCAGAACAAGTTGTAATCTCCGCGGCATGCTGCATACTAACTGCTCGCAGTATTCCTTTGTAATTTCATTGTACCAAATATCTGCAACCCGTTTAAATGGTTCTTTCGTACTTAAGGGTACAGTTTCATAAGCATACAGCCGGACTTTTAAGTAATCCCATAAATTCTTTATAGGATTTAAGTCAGGCGAATATGCTGGCCAATCCAGTAGCTGCATCTTGTTATCTGCGAACCATGTTTGTGTTAATCTAGATGTATGCTTTGGATCGTTATCATGTTGAAATATAATGTCATCCTTTGACATATCATATTCTTATAATGAAGGGAGCATATCCTCCGTCATAATTTTGCAATCCAGCTCTGAATCTAAACCTCCGAGTACTTGAGTGATATATCCAACTCCGTTTGCTGTCAAACAGCTCCAAAGTAGTATACTACTGCCTCCATGCTTATAAGTTTGGTTGGTGTTGTGATCCTGCAGAGGCCTTCCTTCTTGTACTCAAGTCCATTGTTTACCATCTGAACCCAAACGATTGATTTTTGTTTCGTCACTGAAGACTACTCTTTCCAGTCTTCCTCTATCCAATCCTTATACTTCTTGGCAAACTGAAGGCGCGCATTTTTGGCAGAATGCGTTAAAGCAAGAGCTGTTGGTTTTCGTCGAGATTTAAATTTGGAGCTTTTAAGAAGGTTTCGCACGGTCTGGCTGCAAATATTCGCATCTAAACCCCTTAAGTCTCTGGCAGCGTGCTCTGAGGTCTTGTACACATCAGCATTGAACCTGTGGAATACAAGGCGCGCGTCGTATGCGTTAAGTTTCCTGGATCGACCTGTTTGAATACGGAGTGATGTTCTACATTTTTCGCAATGTTCGAAATAGACCCTTTAGAAACATGTACAGTAGGTCACAAAACTGCTGCAAGGAATTGCAAAATTCCGGTTTTACAGCTGGTTTTCCATGGGTACTGCACCAAACTATCCCAAACCTTGACTGTTTGTACCTCAATAGAAAGTGCATTTATTCGTCGATTATCGGATATGGGCAATGGTTATTGGTGGAATTTGAGATCGCTAAAGGTAGTATTATGAGCATCCGACATTTTTTACTTGTTCACATATGTTTTAAATGACGAATTTTAATACGACCCAACCGGTTGCTATCATAATTTTTCACATTTTTGACATGATTAGAATGATGCCAGTATATAAAAGCGCTTACAATTCCTTTATTTTAAATTTTATACTCCCTTATTTAAATTATTTCTCTTTTTTACCCTATCGTCAATCGCATGCCTAAACGGCTGTCAGAGGAGAAAATAAACGATCACAAACAGGCATTAACCGCATCCACATCAATGTATGATATTTCCAAGGAGCCTGGATTACATTAGACGATCAATTATTATAAGAAAGATAAAACCATTATTATTAAAGTTAAAATTCAAATATAATATTTTAAATTAATTAATATAATTCTATTTATTTTTAACAATTATGATATTTTATATATTATCCCAAAAACATTTTGATGGTAATATTAGATTTTGATAAACATATTTTGATTTAGATTATGATTAAAAAACGCAATACTGACAATCAGATAATCTTTTATACAATTTTGAAATTATTTGTAGCAGTCTTATTTTTTTAAGTATTTATTCAATATAATAATCAATCCTCATATTAAATAATTTTTAATTCTTTTATTTTTTATAAATCCTCTATACTATACCAATAGTCTTTAATGCACTCCATGTTTTGGAAATCCTTTTCTTTTACCCACGAATTATGGGTTTCATCAAAATTTTTCCATTTTACCAAATATGTATTTTTTTTCTTAACAATTTTATGGCTTAAAATATAATCAATTTCATAAATATTAGATTCATCTTCCATGTACACATCATTATCTATTATATCAACATCATCATTGCTATTAACATTATTATTTTCTGTATTTTTTATTTCTATACTATCAGTATTACCATTTATACTCATGTTTTGTATTATATTTATAAGGTAACTTTCCTGGAATTTAAACTGTTCTGTTATATAATGTTGCTTGTATTCATCTGCAAATAAATTATTTATTGCATTTTCATCATTATTATCATTTACATTCATATAATCAAAATTCTCTTCAATCCAATATTTAAACATATAATTTCTATCTTCTTTTATATCATAAATTTCACATGCTTTCTTTATATTATATAATACTGAACATAATTTAAATTGAATATAATAAATACTATTTTCTGTTATCCTTACTGCCTTTTCTTTATTAAATCTATGGAATAAAGTGGTGTATTTTAAAAAAAATGTTTCAATATCTGACCTCATACTACCAATTTGTTTATTAAAATTTATCTGATCAGGTGATAATACTTCATTTTTAGGTTTTCTGTTTGGATAACAAAAATTGTTTAGAGATAAACATCCACCATTAAGATTATTCTTCTCTATAACTTTATTAACATGTAATGTATATCCACCATCAATTAACATACAATCTGTTTGATGTAAACATTTATTTAAATTAATTTCCTCAAACATTTTACCATCTGTATAATCGCTACATGGTTTTGGTTGTGATATATAAATAATAATATCATTAATATCACAAATAAATTGTGTTCTTAAACCAGAATTTTTAAATTTATAAGAATACAACCTATTTTTATCAAAATGAATGTCTTGATATACTATTCTTGAATCATATCCATCCATATAACAGGTAATATGTTTTAGTAATTTAGGATTTTTTAATTTGGCATAGATTAATCGTAAAGTATTATTTGAAAAATAATCATTAAGAAGTAAATTGTTTACCCATTCATTTAGTTCTTTTCTATAATCAACATAAAAAGTTTTATACATATCATGGTATGTAGTATATTTAACATAAGAAGACATAGCATTTATAGATTTACCTATTAATAGTTGATATAATAATAATAACCCTTTCTCTATATTTTTAAATGGACCTGGTATATTTAATTTGTAAAAGAAATCAGTTAAAAATATAAATATAGGAATAGCACCTAACTTTTGATAAAGCTCATTTTTAAGATCATTAATAAAATTTATTTCTTTTAATTCTGTTCTATGATATCGTTTATAATCTATATAAGGATAAGTATTATTTAAAAATTTCCATTTCAAACTAATAAGTTTTTGTATTTCTATTTTCTTTAATATTTCTAATTGCTCCATTTTATATTATGTTCAAATTCAATTTTTTATTGATTATTTTTTAAAATGTAATATTATATTATAGTAAAATGTTATCCATATCACACAAAATTATTGATAATCAACATTTTATATAAACATTAATAAATTTATTAACTTTTACATTGATAGATTTAGACGCCTAAATATCTTTCATAAAAATTTTCATCACATTTAAATATTCCACATCTTATATTTTGTAAAAATCGTTATAGTTTGTGTAATAATGAATTGATTATGTAATCTTTGATTACTAATGCAAATTCATTTGTGTAACAAAAGCAAAAATTGTTTTTTTGAAGAATAAAAATAAATTAGCATCAGACGATCAATTATTATAAGAAAGATAAAACCATTATTATTAAAGTTAAAATTCAAATATAATATTTTAAATTAATTAATATAATTCTATTTATTTTTAACAATTATGATATTTTATATATTATCCCAAAAACATTTTGATGGTAATATTAGATTTTGATAAACATATTTTGATTTAGATTATGATTAAAAAACGCAATACTGACAATCAGATAATCTTTTATACAATTTTGAAATTATTTGTAGCAGTCTTATTTTTTTAAGTATTTATTCAATATAATAATCAATCCTCTTAATCAACTGTTAGTAGATACTCTAGACGGCTGTTTTCAAGTAGGACAGTAAACACAGGTGGTAGACCTACAGTAGTCTCCAAAGTGACGAAGCGGTTAATCAAAAGAAAAGTCATGGAATGGGTTCTAAAGGCTTCTAAAGAGGTGTACCGGGAGCTGGTTGGATTTGGCTATGATATCTCATACCAGTCAGAAATTAACGTACTGAAATCAATGGAGTTCCATTTTCTGATAGAAAAAAAGAAGCCATTTCAGACAAAAACACATACGTAGCATCAGTTAGAACCGGCCAAGGAGCATCAGGATTAGGCAATGAGTGACTGACAGCAAACAGTGTACTTTAATGAGACCAAGCTCAGCGTATAGGGCTTTGATGATGCTGATCACTATTGGAAACGGCCAAGTGACCTTCTTCAACATCATGACCTGGATTTTGCAATCAATCACGGAGCTAGCAAAATGATGCCCTGGGGTTGTATAATCTCTGAAGGACCAGGATATGCTTGTTAAATTTACGATGGAAACTTGAACTCGGGTGTTTACCAGCATATTTTGAACACTACGCTTCGTGATACTATGAAGTACTACAATTTCGACTGGTCCAACATTTAGTTTTAGCATGATAATAACACAAAGCACAAGGCATAATCTACAATAGCCTAGTTATGTAGTCACCAAGAGAGCTATGTTAACTATTGGCCAGCTTAGATCCCCGACTTAAATTCAATTGAGCACGTAGGACATCAATTGAAGTTGAAATTCAACCATTACGAATATAGAGCAAAGAACATGGATGTGTTTTGGGAACGAGTTGATGAAATATGAAATGACTTCCATAAAGATCTTTGCCAAGGACATGTAGATAACATTCCGGAAAGAACTCAAGAGATTATTAATAGAAAAGTAGGACCAACTAAATATTAATAAATAAGTTCATTCCGTTCAAATTTTCATTTTTTCAAATTTTCAAATTGCGCGCCTCATACTTCCTTCAATACTTATCCAATAGGGCATAAACTCTTTCGGATTTTTCAAGACATGTAGAAGATTTACTATGTGGGAACAGAGGCAGTTTGTGCCATTGTAACAGGATGTGCGCTACAAAAACCAAGAAAAATGGATTCCTTGCAGCAGTTTTGTGACCTACTGTAACTCATTGCTGATAGCATCGTACGACTTTCCTCTTCTTAAACCGGAAATAATCAAAGCGCTTCCGAAGCGGAAGTGTCGTATCCCAACATACTTTAAACATGATTCATATTCAATTTATAAGAAATCAGAGTAGTGAATGCTTTACAAAGATTTATTACAGTCTTTTCTCTATTATTCGGTCATAACTAATTCCACTCCTTTAACTCAATGCAAGTTTTTAATATAACTCCGGATGCAATGCGACATAAAAACAAATCTACTTAAGAAATAATTATAAAACAGCCCACTTGCATAACCTGGAACAGATCTTTACATTAAAGTTTATTCACGATAGATCTGCAGTTATAATTAATTAAGCCTCCATGAAAAGAATATACAGTTGTTGGAATAATTGTTCGAATGTTTTGCAATTTTGTACGTTTTGCTTTGTATCTCTGCAGTCAGATAAGATAAAGCTACGTACAATACCTCATTAGAAAGCGACAACTGTCGGATATAACATATAAAAAGCTAGCATTACGGAATTATTTCCATATATAGTAAGATCAAATTGCGTCAAGCATATGCATTCGAACAATTTTTCCAACTCGATGCATTCTATAATGATGATATCGTTACCGCCTCTCACATCACTAATACAGCACTACTAAATGATGTAATAATGAAACAACTCTTTTGCTTTTAGTCAGAGCTTAAGATATATAAATAAGGCTGGATTTTGCAGTGTTTCCCATCTATCTCGTACAGCCTATACTTCTTTATATCATGGTATATACTTTATCTCGTAGCAAGCAAGAAAGCATCCGGTCGCTGTTGAAAAAGGGTTTAGCATACTCAGAAATTATGAAACGTGTTCCAGGAGTATCAAGGTCCACTTTGAGCAAGCACAAGGGCTTGTATACACCGAAACGTACTCGAGGTCATGCTGGTAGAAAGACTACTATAAGCTCAACAACAAAGAATTACCTGAAGAGAGAGCTTGTAAATGGTTCACTTAAGACTGCAAAGAGCGTATGGCCATATTTAAACAGTATTGGTCACAAGATAGGCTATTTTGGTACAGTAAAAATGCTTCACAGCATGGGATTCAATGCCCAAATTAAGAAAAAAAGCCTCTCCTCAAAAATGTCACATGGAAGCTAGACTAAAGTGGGCTAAAGCTCACAAAGATTAGACAGAAGATGGCTGGAGACGTATGGTGTTTTCTGATGAGACCAAGACTAATGTTTGGGGTTCAGATGGATGTAAGTACTTTTGGAAACGACCTGGTGACAAATTGCAGCCTCATCATCTTGACCTTACAGTCAAAGGAGGAGCTGGCAGTGTGCTGCTTTGGGGTTGTATGACGTGGGATGGTCCTGGATATGGCTGCGCAATTGAGAATGGTACTATGAAAGCATCAGATTATGTTCATATCCTGTCAACTACACTGATGCACAGTCTGAAGTACTATGGTTACCAACAGGAATCTATTTATTTTCAACACGACTGTCATGTTTTGACATGTCAATAAGATAACAGTCTTATCATTCTAAGCTAAATCTTTACAAATGAGTTTGAATAAGAATAGATCCTGATAATTACCAACTGCCCTGAACAGCCAAGTTTCACTTTCACCTCAACAGTTGATTATTTACATCAGTTTATAAAATTTTTCTTATACATGTCAAATCATATCGGTCGTAACTATCTCTTGTCATTTAATCTCAGGTCTTGCTCAACTAATATAAATAGCCTTGGAATCTTTCTTTAATAAAAGTATTCGACTTTAGAACTATTGTTCGGTCTCGTTAATTCTTCTTTGTTCATATTTTTATACTTAAAACACTTCATTTTTTTTTAACGAATTCTGAACTACTGGCTATAATCAAGATATGACAGAAAAAGAGCAAACTTATGAATTATCTGTGCTTAATGAAAGTGCTATACCTAACAAGAGCGTACAAGAGAACGCTGAAGTATATGAGGACATAGAAATGGACAATGTGGGAAAGACACCTACTACTGTAGAAAGTTCTCAAATGGAAGACTCTCCTGTGGACGCCGTCATGAATCTAAGGGTTACTTTGGAAAATCTTAGACAGCAAATAGCTCGTGCTGTTGTGGCTGGTGCTGCACAAGAAGATTTGTTGAAGTTGCAGGAGAGAGCAGTAAACATCCAAAACTGCATCAAATTCCTTGATGAAGCTCAAGCGTTTTGTGTCCCTCCTCCTCCTGCTATTAGTGAGGCTTCCTTTAGTGCTGATCTCTCAAACAGAAATCATCCTCCTCGTTTGAACCACCTTATCCCATCGGATCTCCCAGTATGGCAGTGGCGTGGTAATGTCTGGAGAAAAGATGCTGATGTCCATGATTCAGTGGAAGACTTGCTTGACACTTTTTCATTGATAATTGAATCTAATGGCTTGTCTATCGACACTAGTTGGTCTCGTCTGGTTCCCATCAAAATGAACAGGGATCAACGATCATGGTTCAACGAAGTACTAAAAGGTCGCAACTTGGTTTGGTCTGAAGTAAGAAAGATCATAGTCAAGACGTACGCTGCACAGGACGTAGCACAAGAGCTAGAATATATGGACCAGCTCTTATCACTCAAAATGGTGTCAACAGAATCCATCGAAGCCTTCACCGATCGATTCCAAAGAATTCGCAGGGCAGCAAAGTGGGATGATGACATTAAGACTGCCTCCATATACAAACGAGCCTTACCAGCATTTTTGCGTCAAGAGGTCTCTCGCTCCTTGTTGAACCTAGGAAGAGATCAGCAAGATTCTGTCGCAAAAGTCGCTGCCAAGGCCAGAGTGGTACTGTCATCCAACTTGTGTTCCGAGGTCAGCCCATCACCTCGTCAAGACTCCGTCTCCGTCAAGTCTTCATCTTTGTCTCTCTCTGCAAATGGAACAGAGGCATCTAAGTACAACCCTAGGAACTCACATTTGTTGAGCAACTTACAGGGTATAACTAAGAAGTCCTCTCCCCCTGGCAACAACAAAAACAAATTTCATTGCGCCATCCATGGTCTGGCCAACCATCCTACAGACAAGTGCAACAAGTACAAGAATTTGTTGAGCCAAAGCTCTTCATCGGTGAGCCCTTCCCCCACTATCACCAATTCACCAGTGTCTTTTGTCTCTGCTGCCAAGAATTGTTATCGTTGCTTGGGTAATGTCCCTTGGTCAAAAGAGCACGCTGTTCGCTGTCCTCGTGACAAGCCCCATTATGGTCCGAGTAAAGCCATTCGTTCTGCTCGCTTGGTTACTTCAAGTTCTAATGGTAGCAAGCTCAACCTCACCATCACTCCTCAAGCTAGGCCACAACAGGCATCTTCTAAGGTGTCTAGTGGTGATAGCAACTTGATGGACGTAGATGACGAGGGCTATCCAGTCAACTATGATTGTAAGAAATTAACAAAACTGAATGAAGTATTTAAAAGTACTAACCATTCTTTAATTGTACCTATCACAATAGAGAACGTGAACACTATGGCCCTGGTTGATAGTGGTTCCTCCTTTAGCACGATAGACATCAATTTTGTTAATAAATATAATATTGCAATTGATAGAAATGTATCTGGTTCCGTTATACTTGCTACAAGTGATAATGTTAGTAAACGTTTCGGTACAACCAAATTTCCATTAAGTGTTATTTACGGTGATAATGATAATAATCTTATTCATACATCCCATTCTTTTGAAGTCCTTCCTCTTTCCTTGGATACTGAAGTTGTAATAGGATTAGATCTAATGCACAAGTTGAACATTCTTGTTACCAACTTAGCCATCAGACATCCTAATCTTGCACCAGTTATTGACAAAGAGATTACGGATGATACACCTGAACCTAACAAAGCTCCTTACGGTACACGTGAGCAACAAGTTCATTTCCATAATGCTATTAAACCATTTGTTGATCAAAATGCCTTAATACCAAAGAATTCATTCTGTACTGTACCCGAGTCAGTTATACGTTTAGATACTGTTAAAGGAAAAACCGCTTACCGTGCACCATATCGTACTCCTTTTAAATTACTACCAATCATGCGTGAATGTATTGACACTTGGTTAAAGGATGAAGTTATTGAACGTGCATCACCTAATTCGGATTGGAATTCTCCTTTAACATTGGCACCTAAGAAAGACTTGCTTGGTAATCTCACAGGACATCGACCCTGTCTCGATCCTCGCTTGTTAAATTCTATTCTCGTGTCAAACGATAGACATCCTATTCCAAAGATTGAAGAGATTTTCGATCAATTACAAGGATCAACTATCTTTACCACTCTTGATCTTCGACAAGCATTTCATCGATTCCAAATCTACGAACCTGATCGTGTTAAGACCACATTCACTTTTGAAGGTCAACAATACCAATTTAGAGGTTGTCCATTTGGATTGAAACATATTGCTTCCCGTTATCAGCGAGTGATTAATATTGTATTACGTGATTTACCTTATGCACAGGCTTTTGTTGATGATATCATCATATTTTCCAAGTCTTATGAGGAACACATCACACATGTGCAAAACATAATTCAGAGATTAACTAAAGTGAACTTGATCCTTAACCCAGACAAATGTCATTTTGCGCAGTCTACTGTTTACTTGCTTGGTTTCTGTGTTGATGCCAAAGGGTCTCGACTCGATCCTCGTAAAGTTACAAACGCTTTGACTTGGCCAAGACCTTCATCTGGAAAAGAGATTCAACGCTTTTTAGGACTGGTAAATTATTTCCGAAAATACTTGCCAAATATTTCTGAAGTCACTGCGCCTTTGGACAAATTACGTTTCGAAGGTAAACTTGATAAACTTTGGACATCTGAACAAGAAAGTGCTTTTGAAAAGATCAAGGCATTATTGTCTTCTGCGCCACTTCTTCATCATCCAGATTTAGAACAACCTTTTTACGTTGCTACTGATGCTAGTAACTATTCAATTGGTGCTGTTCTTTACCAAGTTGTCAAAAATGAGACTCGATATATCGGTTTCATGGCACGCTCACTTTCTACATCTGAAAAGAATTACTCTACCACTAAACGTGAGCTATTAGCAGTGATATTTGCACTAAAGAAGTTTCATCCATTTTTGTGGGGTAACCCATTCACCTTATACACTGATCACAAGGCCCTGACTTATCTCCACACTCAGCCTGTAGCTAACGCTATGATGATCAATTGGCTGGATACTATACTGGATTATAACTTCAAAATCATCCATCGACCTGGTATTCAAAATATTCTGCCAGATGCTTTGTCGCGTCTTTTTGAACCTGAAAAAACGCTGGAGGGGGATAATAAAACCATCAAAACAATTGTCACTTCACAAATTATCAATTCTAACGGATCAATTCTTACATCCAGAATGATGATGCCTGCTGACTTGATGACCCCAGCACCAGAAGACAGACAAAAGCTACTCATGGATACACACTTAGAAGGACACCGTGGAGCTCAAGCAATCGTAACAGCTTTACATAGCGATGGTATTCACTGGACAAAGCTCAAGGAAGATGCGCTTGAAATAATACGTAGTTGTCCTGATTGCCAAAAATTCAATATCGCAAAGCACGGATACAATCCCTTGACCTCAATCTATGCTGATGCACCTTGGGATCACATCTGTATCGACACAGCCGGACCTTTCCCTACTTCAGTACAAGGTAATCAATACATCCTTCTGGTAGTGGACGTCTTTACACGATATTGTGTACTCAAAGCCTTGCCCGATAAATCCTCTCTCACTATTGCACTTGCATTAAGGAGTATCTTATCGCTCTTTGGTCGACCAAAAATTATCCAAAGTGATAATGGTACTGAGTATGTCAATGAAATCGTCAGACTGTATGTTGAATCATCCGGTATTGATCATCGTCTCATATCAGCTTATCATCCCCGGGCTAACGGTATAGTTGAACGATGGATTGGCAAAGCAAAAAATATTTTGCACAAAAGATTACAAGGCAGAACTGAGGATTGGGACTTGTATGTTGACAGTACCCAAGAAGCCCTCAACAATACGCATACAGCTTTACACGGCACTAGACCTTTCTCATTGATGTTTGCAAGACGTCCCAATGAAAACAAGGATTATAATAACGTGCTGGACAAAACTAAATCGCCTGAAACAATGAAACAGTTAGAAACTAGAATTAACGAGTTTAATGACACTGTCTTACCTGCTATTCGTGAAAAAATAAAAACTTCACAAGCTGCGTCTCGAGACAAGTTCAACCAAACTCACAGAATTCTAACCGATATCCCCACTGGTAGTCAAGTCACGCTCAAGAATGTAAACCGTGTTGCAAAAAGTGATCCCCTCTACGTTGGTAATTACACTGTCAAAAGAAAAACTCAAGGTGGTTCATACGTGTTGGTTGATGCAACTGGAGCACTCTTACCAAGAGATGTACCTCCATCGCAAATAAAGGTTATTTCCCAGGAAGTATCCTTATCCAATACTGATCAATCTGAATCATACGATGTTGAGGCAGTTTTACACCATAAGGGATCACCGGGTAATTACTTATATAAAGTTCGATGGAAAGGTTATGGAGAAGAAGATGACACTTGGGAACCGGCTAGTCATTTCCATGATTACAGACCGATCCAAAAGTATTGGTCACGTATAAGTGAACAAGAACCAGCGCGCGAGGTTCAACTTGTTCCTAAAAAAGATACAACCAAGAAAAGAAAAAATGTGCATCGCAATGTAACTAACTCTAAAAGAAACAGACGTTAACACATTGACCTTCTTCCACCCAACTTTCATTAACTATACATATATGTTACCAGCAAATAACGCAATTATAAAATATTTACAAGGATAGCAAAAAATGAATTTTTTTTCTCATGCCTTAATATTTTTCAATTTGCACATTTGTACGCAGTCACATTTACAGACAAACATCACTTTAGCAATAAATTCCTGTTTAGGGTTTATTATCGCCTAAATGCTTTGTTCCATTCTTGAACACTATACTTTATATGTTTATATAAAGAGCCACTATACGTTATATGACTTCACCCTACCAAGCACCTATTTCTTACAACAAATAGAGCTTATCTTGACATCTCAAACCTCATTTTGACATTCAGTTAAACAAACATCTTTTTACTTGCCACATTAATTCCAGAAAAGATAATTACAACCTGGAAGGGGGCAATGTCATGTTTTGACATGTCAATAAGATAACAGTCTTATCATTCTAAGCTAAATCTTTACAAATGAGTTTGAATAAGAATAGATCCTGATAATTACCAACTGCCCTGAACAGCCAAGTTTCACTTTCACCTCAACAGTTGATTATTTACATCAGTTTATAAAATTTTTCTTATACATGTCAAATCATATCGGTCGTAACTATCTCTTGTCATTTAATCTCAGGTCTTGCTCAACTAATATAAATAGCCTTGGAATCTTTCTTTAATAAAAGTATTCGACTTTAGAACTATTGTTCGGTCTCGTTAATTCTTCTTTGTTCATATTTTTATACTTAAAACACTTCAACGACAGTGATCTTAAGCACACATCAAAGCTTGCTCATGTTTGGTTTAAGGAAAATGGGTTAAAAGAAGAGCATACTTTCAGTTGGCCTGCTCAAAGTCCTGATTTGAATCCTATAGAGCATCTCTGGCACCATTTAAAGCTGAGGCTGAGCTTAGATGAAGATAGGGATAAAGGACTGCATGATCTCTGGTCTAGAATCGAGAAAGAATGTATTTCTTTTACCAAAGAGTAATGCCAAGCATATATCAAGAGTATGCCAGCTCGTTGTAGAGCAGTTATTAAAGCTAAAGGCGGTCATACACGGTATTAAATAAAAGATGATTCAATTGGAAAAATTGTTCGAATGCATATGCTTGACGCAATTTGGTCTTACTATATATGGAAATAATTCCAGACCCCTAGCTTTTTATATGCTATATGCGAAAGCTGTCGCTTTTTAATGAGGTATCGTACGTAGCTCTATCGTATCTGACTGCAGAGATACAAAGCAAAACGTATAAAATTGCAAAACATTCGAACAATTATTCCAACAACTGTATACAGTAGCGGACAAAACTGGTGCACAAAAATTAAAATCAGCATTGCATCTCCGCTATATGTCTGCGACATTTGTGGCATATACCATCTGAAAGGCAGTCTAAAATATGCATTATGCTAGGTAAACCGGAACTGTGCCGGACATCCTTCAGGAATAAGGTCATTTTTAGTGATTTTTTGAATATTTCAATTTTCGCCAAAAATGTAGTACTTGTCTAGCCTTCTTTCAAATCTACCCATTTCTTTCTAGTTTGCTGTAAAATTTTATAATACACTAGTGCATTCCAATAGCTTTTAAAAAATATATAAACCTTGCCTAATTTGTATCTCTCTATGAATTTTACTTCTTATTTTTACCCTATTCATTTTAACAAAGTACCAGCACCCTATGCCCAAAAAAATCAGCAACGATAAAAGAGAAGCTGTGAAATCTGGAATACGCTCAGGTCGTACGACAATGGATATTTCTAGAACAACAGGAGTCTCTAAATGGACGATCAACAGGATAAGAAAGGAAGAAAAGAACATCAAGGCTCGTAACCGTGGTGGTCGACCAGTCGTAGTTAAAAAAATAACTAATGCAATCATCCGTCTAAAGTTTCGACAAGGACTCTTACGCACAGCTTCTGATGCTCAGCTCTTTTTGAGGTCCTTAGGATACAGTATTAGCAAACGGTCGGTCAGAAGGCTTCTTAGAAAGATAGGCTTCAAGTCTGGAATTAAGAAGTACAAGCCTTTCATCAGCTATACAAACCAGAAAAAGCGATTGAAGTAGTGTCGCGACAAAGCATCATGGACTGTAGAGGACTGGAAGTCTGTGATCTTCAGCGATGAGACCAAAATCAATGTTTGGGGTGCCGATGGTATACGCTACTATTGGAAGCAAGTCGATCAACCTTGGCGATCATTTCATGTTAATCAAACAATGAAGCATGGCGGCGGATCTGTTATGCTTTGGGGCTGTATTACATCTCGAGGACCAGGATATGCTTGTCGAGTATATGATGGCACAATGAATTCAAAATTATACACCCATATTTTGTCTACTACGTATCAAGAAAGCCTAGCATATTAT
This sequence comes from Rhizopus delemar RA 99-880, assembly GCF_000149305.1. NCBI lineage: Eukaryota > Fungi > Mucoromycota > Mucoromycetes > Mucorales > Rhizopodaceae > Rhizopus > Rhizopus delemar. The sequence continues at coordinate 435,617 of NW_027137846.1, forward strand.
GGTTTGAAACATTGTGATGTTTTGTTTCAACATGACAATGACCCAAAGCACAAGTCAAGGCATACCACTAACTGGTTATCTGATAATGGGATATCGGTATTAAAAGATTGGCCGCCACAAAGTCCCGATCTAAATCCTATTGAACATGTTTGGCGACAGTTAAAGTCAAAGCTGTCTCAATACGATACCACACCAAGAAGCATAGACGATCTCTGGAAAAGAATTGATAAAGAGTGGAACTCTTTTACTGAAAGTGATATGCAGCCATACTATGAAAGCATGCCAAAACGAATTGCTGCTGTTATCAAAAGACGAGGCAATTATACGAACTTTTAGGTTTTAATCACTTTTATGATTTTTTTTAAAAATATCTATTCTTATAAATAAAAGCTTGGTTCTCCCTCATTTTTGGCAATGCAATGATTAAACTTTGCACAATTTGCAACATTTAGTACGCCTTCTATCTGATATAGTTTCATAGATATTGCAACTGTAATGAGCAAGTAATGGTAGCTTATAGCTGAAAAAAAGTTTTGTGCACCAGTTTTGTCCGCTACTGTATAATAATCAACCAATAAAACCCCTTTCTTCCCTATATCTTTCAATGTTAAGCATATAAATATAATAAATTCAATTTTTTTTTGGGAGGGATGATTAATAAACTAAATAATAACTACTTCCAGAATTTATACCAAGGGTGGGCATTTATCACATTATTCGCTTCTGCTTCGGAAACGCTTTGATTGTTGGTCGTACCTACAACAATCTCAGTTTCCTCCGCTTCAGCTCCTAATGTCATATGATTCTCCGTTGATAAAATTGAATTTGTGATTGTTTTAATCGTAAGATTAAATAAAAAATTAAACAAAAAAACAATAGCAGCAATATAAAATTAAAATCCTTCTTTATTGCAGATTTCTTTATATTGCAAAAGAGCCCCGTTTAATGGATAAAAAGTTGGCATCTATTTATATTCTTTGTGAGCGTAGATATAAAAGATATAGACTCGGCAACGATGTCGTGCTGAAGAACCAATGATTAAGCTAAAGCTTGTCGATGTTCTAATATATGCATCTGAAGTTGAACAATAGAAATAATAACCAGTCAGTTAACTTTGATCTACAGTAGGTCAAAAAACTGCTGCAAGGAATCCATTTTTCTTGGTTTTTGTAGCGCACATCCTGTTACAATGGCACAAACTGCCTCTGTTCCCACATAGTAAATCTTCTACATGTCTTGAGAAATCCGAAAGAGTTTAAGCCCTATTGGATAAGTATTGAAGGAAGTATGAGATGCGCAATTTGAAAATTTGGAAAAACGAAAATTTGAACGGAATGAATTTATTTATTAATATTTAGTTGACCCTCCTTTTTTATTAATAACCTCTCGAATTCTTGCCGGCATGCTATCGATATACCTTTGGCAAAGATCTTTGTCAAAGCCATTCCATACTTTTTCTACTCGTTCCCAAAGCTCATCCGTATTCTTTGCTCTACGTTCGTAACAGCTGAGCTTCAACTTCAATTGATGCCATACGTGTTCTATTGGATTTAAGTCCGGACTCTGAGCTGGCCAATCGCTAATATACCGCACTTGATGATTATCTAACCAGTCTATTGTAGATTTTGCCTTGTGTTTTGGATCATTATCATGCTGAAAGTAAACGTTGGACCAGTTGAAATTGTAGTATTGCATAGTATCACGAAGCGTAGTGTCCAATATATGCTGATAAACATTCGCGTTCATGTTCCCATCGTAAATTTGACAAGCATATCCTGGTCCTTCAGAAGTTATACAGCCCCACATCATCAATTTGCCTGCTCCATGCTTGACTGTAAGTTCTAGATGATGCGGTTGAAGAGGATCATTTGGTCTTTTCCAATAATACTTACAGCCATCAGAGCCCCATACGTTGATCTTGGTTTCATCAGAAAAGACGACTTTTCGCCATTCTTCTACTGTCCAATCCTGATGCTTCTTGGCCCATTCTAATCGATGCTGCATGTCGTATTTACCTTAATAATTTTCTTAATGTCGTGTGAGATCACTCAAAAGATTCTTCAACTAATAATTTGACTGTATATCATATATAGCCCAAAGTGCTATATACGATAAACAGCCCACACAATTTATACCGTACTACCTCGGACCCTAAATCACATTATTATATTCTAAGACGTAGTTTGTATTGAATGGGCTCTCTCTCTCGTCCTTACTCAATAAAGAGGTTCAAGAGACTCATCGATTTTTCGACTTATTTTATTACTTTTATTAATCGAGAGAAATAACACGCCTATTCCACACTGCATATGAGCTTTTGTCAAAAACGGCTTCTTTTTTTTATTGAAGAATGGAACTCCATTGATTTCAGTACGTTAATTGCTGACTGGTATGAGATATCGTAGCCAAGTTGAACCAGCTCCCGGTGTACCTCTTTGGCAGTCTTTAAAACCCCTTCAATGACTTTTCTTTTTATTAACCGCTTCGTCACTTTGGAGACTACTGTAGGTCTACCACCTATGCTTTTTGTCCTATTTGGAAACAACCGTCTAGAGTATCTACTGACAGTTGATTCATGTACTCCAATTTCTTTAGCAATATCGTACGTTGATGTGGATCCAGTTAATGCTTGCTTGAGATCGTCTACTTTTCCTTCTGGCAGTCGTTTAGGCATGCGATTGGTAATAAGGTAAAAAAGAGAAATAATTTAAGTAAGGAAATATAAAATTTAAAATAAAGGAATTGTAAGCGCTTTTATATACTGGCATCATTCTAATCATGTCAAGAATGTGAAAAATTATGATAGCAACCGGTTGGGTCGTATTAAAATTCGTCATTTAAAACATATGTGAACAAGTAAAAAATGTCGGATGTTCATAATACTACCTTTAGCGATCTCAAATTCCACCAATAACCATTGCCCATATCCGATAATCGACGAATAAATGCACTTTCTATTGAGGTACAAACAGTCAAGGTTTGGGATAGTTTGGTGCAGTACCCATGGAAAACCAGCTGTAAAACCGGAATTTTGCAATTCCTTGCAGCAGTTTTTTGACCTACTGTAATTACTTTTGGGGTTGACAATTGATTAGACTCGCTAGGATGGCAAATACTGATCTTATTGTTCTAAATTTGGAAAAGTGTGGAATTGTTCAATCATAGTTTAATCTTTGTGTATCGTTATTATTTTAATACAACTGATATCTTATAGAAAATAACTATGTTTACAACAGTGATCTTTGTACTAGTAGACTTTGCAGATGACGGCTTGTAATAAAATGTTTCAAAGGTATTTGTGTTGAGACTCCAATTGGCATGTTTTTTGACTTCTTGGATGCTATTCCCTTTTTCAATTGCTTTTGTACTTGCTGCAGCTCGAATTGAGTGAACCTTATATTCAGTGGTTATACCAGCTTGCTGCATTAACCTTTTCATCCAGTTTGACAGAGTAGATGGCCTTATTGAGGTGGTCTTTGATCCTTCATTGATGTATGCCAGAAACAATGTATGATCTTTTGGTAAACAGGCTCGCAAAACTGTTGTTCTTTGTACGAAGTATAGTGAGGTAACGACAGGACACATCTCTTCATCCTCAATCACCCCCAAGGTTACTGATTTTACTTGTGTCTCCTTTGCTTCTCTGAAATGTAGAATAGCACCTTTTATCTTTTTGTTCTGGTCGTAACGAAAAATAACATCTTCCTTCCTTAAACGTCCCATGTCCGATCTGGATCTTGCCATCGTTGTCAAACATAATAAGGCCATTGTCTTCAATTGCAATTCCTCCAAGGTTAAGTTCTCATTTACCCGCCAATTTTGCTTGATATATTGTACCAGTATATCCGTATCCCAGGTTTCCATTTGTACGATGGATGGAACTTTTACTGTTTTTCTTCTTTTTGCTGCAAAAAAGTCTTGGATCTTTAGATTGGATGCAATCGGTGGTTTATCCGGGTGTGGGTATCTGAACACTGATGCCACAGAAGATCGTAATGTATTCAGGTGTTGTGTGCTATAATTTTGGTGTGCTACCAAAAACTTGAGTACGTTATCTACATCATATGCATCATAGTTCGCCTGATTCTCCTTGCACCAAGTCACCCACTTCAGCCAACCATTATCGTATGCTCTCGCAGTACTATCCCGAATACTTCTTTCTAAATAATTTGCTTCTTCCGTATTCAAACCTTGTTTATTTCTTGCTCCCCTGATAATAGCCAAACGGTTAATTTCAGGTACTTGTGTTGGAAGTGTACTGGAGCAGCGAGTTGTGTCATCCTCAGAATCATGGGGAACCAAAGCTGGGTCGGCCACCCCGGTGTTATCAAGATTACTTTCTTCAGTTTTTAAGTCTTGATTAATTGAAGTACTCTTGGGATCATCTTCCAAGGGGGATAACAATATGCTCCCCGTTTCGGCCATCTCTGTTGGAGTGCATCTATTCCTGTTGCTTCCGGATCCGGCATGTAACTGTAATATCTCTTGCATTTGCTATTTTGTCTGGTGGCAAATGCATCCGCTTTTATAGGTCCCCAATAATGTTGTATTTCCTTGAAGATTCTGTTGGGCAGAGCTCTCTCGTATAAAGGTATCTTTTTTCTGGACAACTTGTCCGCTTCCACATTCTTCACTCCCTGTATATGCTGGTAAATCACCTTCAATTGAAATTGGTTGCATATATCCTGGATCTTTATTGCAGTATCCTGAAGGATTGGTGAGGCAGTACCTCCTGCCTTGGTTGTGTACTTTATTGAAGTTTTGTTGTCTGTATATACAGTAGGTGGAAAAATGGTCCGGATGTTTTTATAATATTCACAAATATTACTGTATCTTTACCAAATCTCAATCAAATTAAACGAAACAAACATTATTTTGAAGAGAAAACATGACTTTATTTTTAGTAAAAATTTGATACGTCACACAAAATTTCAAAGAGAGCCACAAGAGATCAAACATTTGAGCAACATCCGGACCATTTTTCAGGGTGCCTCATAATATCTATTAATAGTCCGTATATCCCCCTTTTGCTTGAATCACAGCTTTGATTCTAGCTGGCATACTGTCTATATACTTTCTACAATCATCTTTTGTAAAGGTCGCCCATTGTTCTTCAATTCGATCCCATAGTTCATGAACGCCTTTAGCTCTGCTTTCATACGCACTTAATTTTAACTTCAGGTGATGCCAAATGTGTTCAATCGGTTTTAGATCGGGGCTCTGAGCAGGCCAACTATAAATAGACTTGCTATCGAAGTTGTTTTCTTCAAACCAAGCTTTTGCAACCTTCGACGTATGTTTCGGATCGTTATCCTGCAGGAAGTAAATGGTTTTACGATCATAATTGTAGTAATTTAGGGTGTCCATTAGCGTTGTATCCAATATATGTACATAATCCTCTTTCTTCATTGTTCCATCATAAATACGACAAGCATACCCAGGACCATCGTATGTAATACATCCCCACATCATAACACTGCCTCCACCTCCTTTTACTGTCAAGTCAAGATGGTGGAATCGAAGCTTGTGATCTGGTCTCTTCCAGTAGTACTTCACACCGTCTGATCCCCAAACGTTTACCTTAGTCTCGTCTGAGAATATCATACGACGCCAATCATCTTTTGTCCAATCCTTGTGGGCGTTGGCCCATGCAAGTCGCTTTTTCATATGAATAGCCTTTAAAAACGGCTTGTGCTTCTTGATACGGGCCTGGAATCCCATCGATTTTAAAAGTTTTAAGCAAGCAGAGTAGCTAATTACGCATCCAATATCACATAAATATCGTTGTACATCCTTCCCGGTCTTTAATTTACCTGTTATGACTGACCGTCTGATGTAGGACTTGGTAGTAACTGTAATTTCGGACTTACGGCCTGAGTTAAGGGGCCTCATGTTTGGAAACCATCTTCGCTTATAGTCACTGATGGTGCTTTTCTTGACTCCAGACACGCGTTCTATGCTTGATGAGTAAGGATGACCAGATTTGAGTAAGGAATTGATGTTATTTTGTACATCCAAAGGCAAAGAGCGAACCATGTTTATATAAAACAGCAATAATAACGAAAGAAGAAGAAAGTATGCTAAATCAGCAAAAAAATGTAGATATTTATAGTTTTTTTTTGATTATTAATATGAATGTAATGTATTATTAACCATCTAAAGCAAAAGTGACGGCTTCTGAGTCAGCAGCATTGAACAATCTGGGAAATTAAAATTCTATGGGGCACCCTGAAAAATGGTCCGGATGTTGCTAAAATGTTTGATCTCTTGTGGCTCTTTTTAAGGCTTTGTGTGACGCATCAAATTTTTACTAAAAATAAAGTAATGTTTTCTCTTCAAAATAATGTTTGTTTCGTTTAATTTGATTGAGATTTGGTAAAGATACAGTAATATTTGTGAATATTATAAAAACATCCGGACCATTTTTCCACCTACTGTACCTTTATCGTCTTGCTTTTGAACCTTGGTGCATGGAGCTTTAGCGCAAAATAAATGGCCATCAGCTCTCTTACGTTGATGGACCACTCCTTCTCTTCCGTTGTCCAGAATCCGTGCGTCTTTATTAATGGTGATGCCACCCCCAATTCTGTGTCGGAGCTGTCCGTGTATATAGTTATCGATGGGTCCGTCATCTGTATTTGTCTGATTGGTAATCCATTCTTCACGGTCAGACACGTCTGCCACCAGTTTATTTCCTCCTTCGCTTGGGGTGACCACAAGAATGGACTCTCCCAATTTCAGTGATTTCCCATCAACGATCTTGTTAGATCTCTCTGCAGATAACGGATGTGCAGAAGGGCTTCCGCTACTGCCGGTATCATTGCTGTCATCTTCCCCATTAGGCTGGCCATCCATCGGCATGATCTCTTGGCTCCCTGTTGCGCTTGCTTGAGTCTTTGTCTCAGGTTCTTGATCTTCTTCTCCGGTACCTTGATTGTCATCTTCTTGGTATCGAATGTGAATCCCAGGTAGTCCTGAATGTGCAATGGAGTTAATACACTCTTGTTTCTGTTCACTATGAAGCCTAACGACTCTAGATGTGTCATGATCCTGTCCGCTGACTTCTGCAACCGCTCCTTCTCTTGATCCAGTATGCAAATATCGTCTAGAAAATAGGCCAATCGAATACCTTCTTTTCGCAAAGGTTCTAGGGCGTATCTTAGTAGCTTTGAAAAAATTCTTGGTGCTATATTTAACCCAAAGTTTAGTGCCTTGTAAGTGTATGTAATTCCTTGATGCTGAAATGCCAGATATGGTCTTGAACTTGGATGGATTGGAACTACAGTGTAAGCATCTTTTAGATCTAATTTTACTATGTAGTCGCCTTTTTCTATGAGTTCTCTTAAGGCGAGTACGCCTTCCATCTTGAAATGCTGGACCTGTATGAACTGGTTTAATCTTTTGCAATCCAAGATTGGTCTCCTCTTGGTTGGTTCCTGGATGGTGAAGAACTTCGAGAGAAACTGGTTGGAGAATTGTGGGTTGTTGCTCCTCTCTATGATCCCCGCTGTCAAGAATTTCTGTATCGCTAATTCTGTTTCGTGCTGTTCCAATTGGTTGACTGGGTGATGAACTGTCCTCCAAGGTATTGGTTGAGTCAAAAATTGTATTCTGTAACCCTCCTTGACTATTTTTAATGGCCAAGGATGAGTGGTCACCTTTGTCCAATTGTGGTAGAACTTCGCAATACGTCCCCTCGGTAATATTCCATCTTCCGGGATCGAATAGCTTATGTGTGGTAATGGTGGTACTTTCTGATTCTCTCGATTCAGAGATTGATTTGGTAGAGGTTGTTGTGGTAGTGGCAGTGGTGGTGATTGTAGTATTGGTGATATTTGATTCAGTTGATTGTTTAGTGTTAGTTGCAACTTGTTGCATCGATGATACTGCGGAGTTATACTCATTGCTGGTTTGTTGCATTGTCGTTGTAGCTGTTTGCGGAATTGTGATTGATTGTAGAGGGCGTAAAGGTTCCACGGCCTCGTCCTCTTGGTTGAAAATTTCCAAAATTGGACCTGCCGAAAGGTCTCGATCCACGACCATATCCTCTCTGTGAGAAACCTCGTCCTCTACTGTTGTTGTTGTTAGCGGCTGCTGATACGACTCTCTGAGCAAATCTAGCTTCATGGAGACTTTTGATAAAGTCTGTGTCAAAAAGGTTTGTTGACTTACTGTCTTCCTCTTGTTCCACGTGTCTAAGGCTTGCTGGTAATCTAAGCGCCTTGGTTGCATACTCCTTGGCGTCCTGATCCAAGTTCCTTGCTTGGGTAAACCCAAAGACTGCCAGCTTTGCTGCTTGTGACATGGCTGTAATGAAGGTTTGTTGGTCTTCATTCCTAAATTGTAACTTATCTTCGATTGTTTCTAAAAGTTCAAAGATCTCTGTACTCGCTCTTGCTTGTAGTCTAGCTCCTTCTGCAAGCTTGAAAATGGAGGAGACGACTTGGTGTGTGGCCACTTTCCACTTCTTGAGGTCAGGAATAAACTCTTTGTTAATTTGTTGGTTCTTTGTCCACTCTCCATGATTGTATCTTGGTATTTGCTTTTTGTACCGTTTAATATCGTCCTTAAGATCAGAGGCTGGTGTTGCGTCCAAAATCTCTGGGATACCTTCTGGTACTTGTTTTCCCTTGTAACTAAACTCTTTCTGTTCATCTCTTTGCCTCTCAAATTCCCTGAGAATGGCTGTGACATCGTCCCTGGTGTAGATAGGGACTTGTGTTTGTTCTTGTTGTTGATTAACGTCATTGTTGATACCACTCATAATTTTCTCCACGATACGCGGCTTTGAAAGATATAGGGAAGAAAGGGATTTTATTGGTTGATTATTATATATATTAAAAATAAAGCGTGGCTCTGAGAGCATTTATCACATTAGGAGCTGAAGCGGAGGAAACTGAGATTGTTGTAGGTACGACCAACAATTGCATTTCGTTGGGTTTCTGAAATTTCGCAATTTACCATTACTTGAAATGTTGAAATGGAGCAATGAGAGATTACAATGGAAAAACAAAAAAACCTAAAATCGACCAGGACCGCCTTAGAATAGCAAAAGCAGCCACGGATAAAAATTATGATAACATGCCCGAGTTAGTCCTACGTTATCTGGGAACATAGGCGTAAATTTAGTTCATGTTCAAAAAAAAACCAAAAAATTGTTCATTTTGATTTTGATTTTTGATTGGATATTTTCCAGCCTTCACGCACAGCACGTGATATGCTTACAGTGTAGTAAATAGCTGAGAAGCAGTGCTTCATAATGGTTTATGTTGAGTGCGGATTGGAGATTATGCGAAGCAGATTCAGTATGAAATGTGTAAAAGGCGGTTCAAAATGAACAATTTTTTGAGGTAGTGTAATAGTAAGGTGGTAATCTTCATATTAGTTGTCTCCTGTTATTGCCACTAGCTGTCAGATATTTTAATTCTTTCTCTGATTCTCTAGATTCCGATAAGCACGTCACATTATCTCCTCCTATAGTGGTTGAGACACCAAGTCGAGCCTTTGATCTTGACTGAACTAGGGACGCATGTGTTTCGCGTTAGCCGTAGACATACAGTGGGTGGAAAAATGGTTCCAATGTTTTCAACTTGCAACTTTAAAGCTTTATATCTTTTGAACTACAAACAGTAGCGGCTCACAAAAACATGCATTTTGTAGCGCCTTTCAAGCTAATATTAATGCAAAAAGTTTTTGCCTGAACCGTTACACAATCGGGAAAAAATTAAGACTAAATACAAAAACCGACATTGGAACCATTTTTCCACTATGTGGATTATTTTATTAATATCTTGTATGACCGCCTTTCGCAGCAATTACAGCTCTACAACGATCAGGCATACTATCTACAGTGAGCGACAAAACTGTCCCAATGTTTTGTAGTTTTCTCTTTTATGGCCTGTAGCGTTATGGTTATCAGATTAATTTATGGCTTGTTGTATATCATTCGATAGCCAAAGACTTGTAGAAGTAAACAACATATAGCAAAGACTGATTAAAGTGCCGCAAGTGGAGATAGAGGGGATGGAAAACAAGCGGTGCATTGGGACAGTTTTGTCACATTTTCAAAAAAATATAAAATATGATAAAATATCGACCCACAAGTTGCATAGAGGTACCAAACTGCTTACAAATGCGCATTGTATGTCTCTAGGATGATCTTTACTCACTGCTAATGTTTTAAACTCCTACTGATTTATTACTCGCCCATTATATCTCAACATGAAACAAGCCTCTCAAGAAACAGTTGTTCAAGCAATTTCTCTACTTAAACAAGGTAAGTCGGTTCGGGAATTGGAAGGTTCTACTGGTTTAAGCAAGAGTACGGTTGGGAGACTCCGAAAATCCCATTGCTTTGGACTTGGAAAGCCAAAAGGCGGCCGACGCAAGGTCTTATCGGCAGCTGATGAACGTTATTGTGTCCGCCAAGTGACGAAAAACCGGATGTCAAGTGCAGCAAAGGTGGCTAAAGAGTTAGAAAAGGATATTGGAAGAAAAGTAAGTGCTGTGACAGTGCGCAGAACCCTTCGTAAGGCCGGCCTTGGTGCGATTGAGAAGCCGAAGAAGCCTTTGCTTAGTGCTAAAAACATCCGTAAGAGGCTTTCTTGGTGTATGGCTCACAAGGACTGGACTATAGATGACTGGAAACGCGTTATTTGGTCAGACGAGACGAAAATAAATAGATTCAATTCAGATGGACGCACCTGGGCTTGGATCCGATCAGGGGAAAGCTTGAAATCTCATCATGTGAAGATGACTGTTAAGCATGGTGGAGGCAGTATTATGCTGTGGAGCGCCATTACCTATGCAGGAGTCGGTTGGATGTGCAAGATCAATGGTAATATGGATAAAGAATTGTACAGAGAGATTTTGGAAGATGAATTGGAGCGTACTATCGAGTTTAGCATCGATAAATTAGGATTCGAACGTCATCAGGTGGTTTTTCAACATGACAATGATCCTAAGCATACGTCCAAACTAGTCAAAGAATACCTTAAAGACCAACCCTACAACATCCTGGAGTGGCCTGCACAGTCCCCTGACCTCAATCCAATTGAAAATATGTGGTCATTGTTAAAGAGAAGGCTGAATGATTATGAAACAGCACCAAAAGGCATGAATGAATTATACGAACGAGTAACTAAAGTTTGGTACGACTTAATGAAGCCAGAAGAGTGTCAAAAGGTTATAGAATCAATGCCTAAGCGTATAAAACAATGTATCAAGAACAAAGGACGCTGGACTGACTATTAATATCAAATAAATAAACCATTTTATATTTTTTTGAAAATGTGACAAAACTGTCCCAATGCACCGCTTGTTTTCCATCCCCTCTATCTCTACTTGTGACACTTTAATCGGTCTTTGCTATATGTTGTTTACTTCTACAAGACTTTTGTCGTATTTACCCCATTAAATACTTATTATTCGTATGAGATTACTCAAATCTTATATAAAAAATAACAAGTACTGAATACATAATATTATATATTACATATTCTCTAAGACTCATTTACGATATTAACCATATACAATATTTATATTATTCAAGTTCAATACTAAAATTGACCTTGAACTCACTTCGGTCCCTGAATAATTTTATTTCCTATATAAAGGCGTAGTTTGATTAAATGGGTTCTCTCTCTCGTCTTGAAATCTAATAAAGAGGTTACATAGAGACTCATTCACTAGTTTTGAAGTACTATCTCCTTTTAATTCTCAAATTTTTATCTGCAAATATCTCAACTTTGGCTATCGAATGATATACAACAAGCCATAAATTAATCTGATAACCATAACGCTACAGGCCATAAAAGAGAAAACTACAAAACATTGGGACAGTTTTGTCGCTCACTGTACTTTCTACAATCATCTTTTGTAAAGGTCGCCCATTGTTCTTCAATTCGATCCCATAGTTCATGAACGCCTTTAGCTCTGCTTTCATACGCACTTAATTTTAACTTCAGGTGATGCCAAATGTGTTCAATCGGTTTTAGATCGGGGCTCTGAGCAGGCCAACTATAAATAGACTTGCTATCGAAGTTGTTTTCTTCAAACCAAGCTTTTGCAACCTTCGACGTATGTTTCGGATCGTTATCCTGCAGGAAGTAAATGGTTTTACGATCATAATTGTAGTAATTTAGGGTGTCCATTAGCGTTGTATCCAATATATGTACAGTAAGGGACAAAATCAGTCCGTTTTTTGGTTTTTTCGCAATGCCACGCCGGGAATTATACTTAGAGCTCCGCTTTGCTGACAAAAAATTTACCTCTTTTTTCAACGAATCTGGCAATACCTGGCGGGATTGGTATTTTTTAGTTTCCGATATGTTATGAGAAGATATATTGAAAATAACGGATTTTTATTTCTTTGAATTTTAATTAGTACTTGGTATCACGGCCCTTACGCTGGATTACGTCCCGAACTCGACGGGGCATGGAGTGAATAAGGTTTCTACAGTACTCTGGAGTTGCTAGGTCATACCAAAGCTTCGAAACCCGGTCAAAAAATGCTTGGTCAGCCTCAATCACGGAAGGGGGTGGTCTTGTCATCTGTTCCCTCTTTTTAAGCATGGCCCATGCATTTTCAATTGGGTTAAGGTCAGGAGAGTATGCTGGCCAACTCAGTAGCTTAACCTTATTCTTTTGGAACCATTTTGAAGGAGCTGAAGCACAATGGATGCTTGCATTATCTTGTTGAAAGATCATGTCACTACTTTGCAGGCCATAGTACTTCAATGTTTCCTTGTATTCCTCCTCAAGTACTGACGTGTATAGCTCACCATTTACATTGCTTTGTAGCCAGGACATGTAGCCCCTCCATGTATAGTTATGCAACTCCAAAGCATAATCCCGCCTGCTCCATAAGCATGTTTCTTCTTGTAGTGATGGTCTCGATAAGGTGCATTATTCTCTTTCCAAGCGTATTATAGACCATTAGACCCTCTTTTTTGGATCTTTGTCTCATCAGAAAAGACAACGCGTTCCCAATCAGTCTCGGACCAGTCTTTATGAGCCTTTGCCCAATCATATCGCGCCTTTTGCCTGTCATTATTAAGTGGAAGTGCCGTCTTCTTTTTAGCCGATTTTAGACCTTTGCGTTTGAAAGTACGAGTAATTGTTTTTGGATTGACTGATCGATCTGGTTTTTTAACGCCAAAGGAGGCATCAGCTGCGCTTTTAGATAAGCCTAGTCTTATGTCTCTAGCTGCTTTGGTTTCCTCCCTAGGTGTGAGTAAACGATGTCTACCCGCGCTATTTATTGACTGCATCTTGGTTTTCCTTGAAATTCTTCGAATCATGGACTTTCCACAGCCTACTTTCTTTTGAATTACATCCCATGGAATGGAGTGGTTCATCATGTTTTCAATTTGGGCATGTTTGTCGGCATTCTTTGCTGTCATGGCGTGTTTGGCTAATCTGAGATGAGGTAAACGGGGAAAAAGAAAAAATGTAAAAAAATAAAATGAGCTAAAATATGAGAACGCGTAAGCGTTCACTGACGTCATAAGACATACCAAACTAAATTTCAAGTCAGTCCAGTGACTGTTTCTGGAGATACGGGACCTAATGCAAAATTGGGCGTTAGCAGCTATCACGGAAAATCACTTTTTCCGCCATAACTACAGAAGAAATGCAGCTAGAAGCAATTAGATTACACCAACATTTTTGTCTAGTTTACGTGCAAATTTAGTGTCAGCAAGGCGGAGCTCTAAAAGTAATTCTCGGAGAGGCATTGCGAAAAAACCAAAAAACGGACTGATTTTGTCCCTTACTGTACATAATCCTCTTTCTTCATTGTTCCATCATAAATACGACAAGCATACCCAGGATCATTGTATGTAATACATCCCCACATCATAACACTGCCTCCACCTCCTTTTACTGTCAAGTCAAGATGGTGGAATCGGAGCTTGTGATCTGGTCTCTTCCAGTAGTACTTCACACCGTCTGATCCCCAAACGTTTACCTTAGTCTCGTCTGAGAATATCATACGACGCCAATCATCTTTTGTCCAATCCTTGTGGGCGTTGGCCCATGCAAGTCGCTTTTTCATATGAATAGCCTTTAAAAACGGCTTGTGCTTCTTGATACGGGCCTGGAATCCCATCGATTTTAAAAGTTTTAAGCAAGCAGAGTAGCTAATTACGCATCCAATATCACATAAATATCGTTGTACATCCTTCCCGGTCTTTAATTTACCTGTTATGACTGACCGTCTGATGTAGAGCTTGGTAGTAGCAGTAATTTCGGACTTACGGCCTGATTTAATGGGCCTCATGTTTGAAAACCATCTTCGCCTATAGTCATTGATGGTGCTTTTCTTGACTCCAGGTACTCGTTCTATGATTGACGAGTAAGGGTGACCAGATTTGAGTAAGGAATTGATGTTATTTTGTACATCCAAAGGCAAAGAGCGAACCATGTTTATATAAAACAGCAATAATAACGGAAGAAGACGAACGTATGCTAAATCAGCAAAAAAAATATAGACATTTATATTTTTTTTTATTATTCATATGAATCCAATGTATTATTAATTATCTGAAACGGAAGAGATGACTTCTGAGTCAGCGGCATTGAACAATCTTGGTAATTAAAATCTTATGAGGCACCCGGAAAAATGGTCCGGATGTTGCTCAAATGTTTGATCTTTTGTGGCTCCCTTTGAAATGTTGTGTGACGTATCAAATTTTTACTAAAGATAAAGTAATGTTTTCTCTTCAAAATAATGTTTGTTTCGTTTCATTTGATTGAGTTTTGGTAAAGATACAGTAATATTTGTGAATATTCTAAAAACATCCGGACCATTTTTCCACCTACTGTAAATAGTAGTTGTTAGCTATTGACTTCCTACTGTTTCTATATTATAAGTACCAAATATCTCACCATTTGCTGGTAAACCTCTGAATTTACTATCCATCGTAAGCTTGACACCCATATCAACTGTGATATTGGTGAGTAGTTTGTAGTCGATTAAAAGTAAAAGTAAAGTGTAAAAGGGAAACTGATAATCGATGAGACTCTTGAACCTCTTTATTGAGTGAAGACAGGAGAGAGAGCTCATTAAATACAAACTGCGTCTGATTTTATAAAATTAATAATTGAAGAACCGAAGTTGCGCAATGTAAATTACTAAAGTTGTTTATGAGTACTGATGGCTATATAACACGTAGTGTTATATAGAGGTAGTTTTAAATTATATGACATGGAGATCTTAAGTAATCTCACACGACATTTGAGTATTTAATAAGGAAAATACGACACTTGTGGACAAACTTCAACATCCCTATGGGGAAGAGCAGAACCATATTGAATCTTGCCATCCTTATTAGTCTTACCAAATGTTATAGTGGCTACGATAGCAAAGCAAGAGGAGAGGCCTTGGTTTTTGAGTTCCATGATGAAAAAATCTGGCAGCTGTGTTCCAAGAGCAGTTTCGCTACGCATAAGCATGGCATGACTCATAGAAAAGCAGAATTTGTTTCTCAAAGAAAATATGTTGTTTTGGACCAAAAAGTACTGATTGATTCGAAGCAATTCTTGATCTGTATATCCATCATTCAAAGTATTTTTTCCACGGTCCTCATATTCGGTTCTTTTGCGTCTTGTTTCTTTTTTGGTATGAGTGTCAAGAAAGGGCTTCACGATAGGACCTCTTGCCATTGTATGCTTATTGAATCCTGCTTCTACCTGTTGATGGTATAAATCAACCACAGCTTTTACATAAGCAAGGACTGATTCCCTACCCAATGGTGCGGGTGATCCATCTGTATTTTTCTTGAATTTGTTTCCACGGGTCAAAACATAGTCATTGAGAAAGAAAGCTAGCTTTGCGTCATAAACAATAGCACCATCCGCAACTTTTTTACTGTTGGCGCACCATTCCTATTTTCAATTTCAAACAATTTTAGAAATCATCACCCAAACAAGCTTTATAACATACAGTGGGTGAAAAAACTAAAAACGTTATGACGTTATCAGCGTTTTTGGTTGTTATGTTCTACCAAATTGGTATATCGCCTTGAAATTTTGCATATATGTAGCAGTAAGAGTAACAAATAGTATGATAATTTTTCAATCTCAGATAGTAATTATTCATCCGAAAACAACCGCTAAAGGAAGACTGGTTTATTTTTAGAGTTTTTTCACTTCCATAAATGTCGGCTATACGGACCGACCGACAGACTTCGCAGACTTTTAATGACATATTATGACTCATAAAGGCTCCGAAAGAATAAAGGGAGTCATTTTTCTCTTCTTTTCTTAATTTTTTCCATATAATTTTTAGATATCTTAAACACCTCAATCGTGCCTAAATCTCTCTCGGCTGACATCAAAAACGATATAAAGTCCGCTCTACTTGCTGGAAAAGGCTCTGTGGAGGTTGCAAACCGTTTTGGGGTTACGTATGCAACAGCTAATAACTATGCAAACAAGTTTTTCCCAAACCGACAGCGTGGACTTGGTGGTAGACCGATGGTTGTGTCCGCTCAGACGAAGAGATTCATCAAACTTCAGGCTTTACAAGGCCAACTCAAGACTGCAAGGGAAGTACATGACAAACTCATGGAGCCTGGATATTACACATCATATAAAACAGCTATAAACGTATTGAAATCGATGAACTTCTTTGCTGCGATTAAGGTCAAAAATCCTTTTTTAACCGCAAAACACATGAAGAGACGGCTAGCATGGGCCAAGAAGCACCAAAACTGGACTACAGATGACTGGCGACGCGTAATGTTTTCTGATGAAACAAAAGTGAACATTTGGGGCTCTGACAGGTGTAAGTACTATTGATCAAGATCAGGGGATGTTCTTAAACCTCACCATATCGACGCAACTGTTAAGCTTGGGGGCGGTAGTTTGATGATGTGGGGGTGCAAGACGTATTAGAGACCCGGGTATGCATGTCAAATATACGATGGAACTATAAACTCAGATCTTTACCAACATATATTAGACACAACGCTTCGGGAAACAATGGAGTACTATGATATGGATTGGTCTACTGCATATTTTCAGCACGATGGTGACCCAAATCATCGCTCCAATTCAACCATCCAATGGGTAAAAGCGAACGGAGTGAACTACATTGATGACTTGCCAGCTCAAAGTCCTGACCTTAATCCTATTGAGCATCTTTTGCATCATTTGAAGTTGAAGCTATCATTATATGACAAGAAAGCCAAAGATGTTCATGTATTGTGGGAAAGAGTTGAAAAGGAATGGAACTCCTTTGATAAAGAAGTTTGCAGAAGGTATATTGACACTATGCCTGCACGTATTAAGGCAGTAACTAATACCAAAGGTGGTTCTACTCGGTATTAAGTCATCTATAATATAATAAAAGTAAAGGGAAAAAACTCTAAAAATAAACTCACAACGCTTCCATCGCTTTTGCGGACTGCTAAATAATGATCTGAGTTTAAAGCTTTCATAAAATGTAACAGACAGCCCAACAAGTATGCCATAAAGTTTTTGCATGATCTAAGTCACTCTGCATGCTCACAGAAGCTAAAAACTGAAAAAGTATCTGACGTTTTTAGAGTTTTTTCACCCACTGTATAGCTTTAACTTACAAACCATTCTCTTTGCTTAGATTTATAAGCAGCAGTCGTGTTCTTGGGACGATATGTTTGATTTTCAGCAATGACCATTTGCGTATTTTTATCCATTGCTAGCCTAGCTCGAATCATGTCTTTAAAATGTTCAGCATCTGGAAGAGCGATATCATTGTCTCTAGTAGAAGGACCAGCGTTTGAATCGTAACTCATGGTGTCGTATAGTAGTAATAATAACCAAGCAAGAGATAAAAGCAAAAACAAAGAGCAGTGTAGGTACTTTTTGAGACTGATCTTTATTTCAGTTTAAATTAAAGTAAAAACTACTCTAATTGAAGGCAAGTATTTATACAGTAGCTTACAAAATTGTACAAGTGTTTTGCATTTTTTGCTTCTGTAAGATTTATCGATACCAGAATGATAAATAAGCTACAACATGTTGTACATCATTCGAAAGTATAGATTCTTGGCTTTCGTTTGTACTATTCAGTTGGTGATAACGTCATTTTGGATGGAGTTATGACCGATTACAAATGCTGACTACACTTGTACAATTTTGGGACCGATGTTTTACAATAAAGTTTTTACTTAAAAGTGTGCGCTAATAGTTGATCCAAAGACCCTTATTCTCTATAATGTCAATACACCGTTGGGGCATAGTTTCAATATAGATTTGACATTCTTTTTCGGTAATTTCGTACCAAGTCTCGAACGTACTAGTCCATAGTTCATCCATAGAGACAGGAGGACAATCATACTGCTTAAACAAGCGATTTTTCAAGGTATTCCACATATTTTCAATTGGATTTAGGTCTGGAGACTGTGGAGGCTACTCCATTGTTGTAAAATCCTGTTTAGACAACCATTCAGATACGATTTTGGACTTATGCTTCGGATTGTTATCTAGCATAAATTTAAAATCAGTCATTCTCAGGCCATTTTCTTTACAATAGTCGGTCATACACTTCACCAAATCATCTTGCAATACAGATAAATAGACGCTCTTGTCTATATTCCTGCCTACGTCGACAATATACCCAACCCCGTACCAGCTAATGCAGCTCCAAACCATAAGTGAGCCTCCACCATGTTTTACGGTTTGCTTTTTATGCCTTCTTTTAAGCTTCTCATTTGGTTGTTTCCAAGCATAAACCTTACCATCTGATCCAAAACGATTAACTTTAGTCTCATCAGACCAAATCACGCGCTTCCAGTCCTCCATGGTCCAGTCCGTGTGGTTAAGAGCCCAGTCCAATCGCTTTCGTCTGTTTACTTCACTGAGCAATGGTTTTTGAGGCTTCACAAAAGATGTTAAACCAGACCTACGCAACGATCTTCGAACTGTTTCGGCTGATACAGTCTTTTGCAAGTCATTTTCAAGTGTGTTTCTGGCTTCTACTGCATTCTCTTGATCTTTAACTGTTACTAATCTGACTAAATACTGATCATCCCTGCTGCTGAGTAACTTGGGGCGACCTGCTTTAATGCTCTTTATGTGATATTTGAGGTTTTATAATATAAAAAGTACTAAGTCAATCAACAAATATAAAAATAAGTGAGACTCAAAGTAGCTTGTTCTTTATTCAAGTTAAAAATATGAAGGTATTTATACTTTTCTAATCACGGCTAAATATTAATATTTACAGTATAACGTGCCACCAAGCTTAAACCTGAAAAATTTTAATTTTGTTTCAATTTTTTTTTAGACATCTCACGGCATTTAGTGTAAACATTGCTTATTTCCTGAAATTAGAGGGACTTAATGACGTTTTTTTCTTAGAAAAAAAGCCTAGATTTAATGATATTTATTGTTAACTATACCAAATCTGAAGACACTCTGACTTTTCTGTGAGACAAATACTTTTTCACTACAAACTTTTTCATCTCTTGAACAACTTCTCTGCCATCAGTACATCGACTATAAGCTTCAATAAAGTCCATTGATCTCCTAAAATACCCACGTATATGTGCTAGATCGCCGGTTTTATCCAAAAAGGAATCGATATTTTCCTCAAGAGACTTAAAGAAGTAATCGCATTTCAAGCGAGCTTCTCTCTTTGCTGCACCCCAATACATTTCTATCCAATTGCATTCGCAATGGTATTTAGGATACAACTCAAAAACATGACCAGAGTTTATGATCACCTCCTCCAAGATAAGGGATAAGAAGGGCAATTTGAAAACAACAAAAGTACGTTATTTCAAGGGAATAAGAAAAATTTTGGAGGAAAGAAGTCTATGGATTGGACATGATCTGGAAGGCAAGAAATGGAAGTTGCATTGTGGGGCTCCAGCTCGAGTTAATCCAATTTGCTATGCTCTCTATTTTTTAGAGAACTGCCCTGATTTTAAAAATCAAAAGTCTGCTTTAATTCTATAAGCTCAGAATCGCTCATATCTCAGTCTTGATCTCTTAAATGAGGGGCAAATTGGTTCGTCTCATTTCTATGTTTTTTAAGATAAGCTCGTTTTCTAGCGTTAAGTGGAGGTATAGTTTTAGAGTATGAATAAGGGAGAAGAGGCACCTATGTTATAGTACGGGCTCTTTCATATTGATTACGTAATATGTGACTGTTATTTTTCTCTGTCCTCTACCATATGGTATTAAAAATTTTGTTTCAATGTATGTCTTTCCTTAAGGACTGCCAGCTAAAATTTTGAAATACCGCATGTTTTCAAATGATATAAAAAGAAAATATTATTAATAAAAATAACAATCTAATCCATAAGAAATATTCAGAAAGGTTTATATAATAATTGTTATGGCTTTGTTTTGTTGTTGGATTATTTGTGGAAAAGTTTATAGCTTTTGAAAATTGCCAAAAATTTTTCAGGTTTAAGCTTGGTGGCACGTTATGACTATTGATTATTAATCGATATTAGACAATGAGTTATTTACATGATTGGCATAGCTTAACATCTTCTTATCAAGAAGTAATTATTAATCCTGATCCAGGAACTTATTAGAATATTCTGGAGTGGATCGGGATTTTATTTGAAGTGGCGTAATACAATGTCCGATATTCCTAATTTGGAGGACCATTGTTCGTAGTAACTTACATTATTACTTTATTACATGTGTAAATACCACACTTTACTTCGTTTTTTATTGTTTCTCGAACGTTCTGAACAGTTCCACGGCTTGCTCCAGTTGCTTTTACTGTTTTTGATATAGACTATCCATTTTTTAAGCAGCTGATGATACGATTACGAAGATCTTCACTGATAGGTTGCATATTGGACGTTGGTACACTTTTACATAGCAGTTAGCTCCTGTAGATGTAAGAAAAATGGCAGAAAAGGGAAGAAAAGCATACTTTGAGCATTGAAGAATAAAAAAAATCTTTTCTGGTGGCTTACGCGCTGTGACGAGTAAGATTATAAGCTGATATTGAAATATTTGAAACGGTCCCAAAATTGTACAAGTGCGGTCGGCATTTGTAATCGGTCATAACTCCATCAAAGCTGATTTTATCGCCGACTAAATAATATTAACAGAAAGCCAAGAAGTTATACTTTCGAATGATGTATAACAGGCTGTAGCTTATTTATCGTTTTAGTGTCGATAAATCCTACGGAAGCAAAAAATGCAAAACACTTGTACAATTTTGTGAGCCACTGTATGTCTAGTGTATGATGTCAATTAAAGCAACAGTGTAGCATAAAATAAATTTCTCTATCTAACGGTAGTTAAATTACGTCAATGCTGCTAACATTCGTCGATTTATCCCATGTAAAGAGTTTTGTGTCCGGGTTTTGCAACGCACTGTAAGTTACTACGAACAACGGTACTCCAAATTAGGAATATCGGACATTGTATTACGCCACTTCAAATAAAATCCCGATCAACTCCAGAATATTCTAAGAAGTTCCTGGATCAGGATTAATGATTACTTCTTGATAAGAAGATGTTAAACTATGCCAATCATATAAATAACTCATCGTCTAATATCGATTAATAATCAATAGTCATACAGTAGGTGGAAAAATGGTCCGGATGTTTTTATAATATTCACAAATACTACTGTATCTTTACCAGATCTCAATCAAATTAAACGAAACAAAAATTATTTTGAAGAGAAAACATTACTTTATTTTTAGTAAAAATTTGATGCGTCACACAAAGCCTTAAAAAGAGCCACAAGAGATCAAACATTTTAGCAACATCCGGACCATTTATCCGGGCGCCTCATCATATCTGTTAATAGTCCGTATATCCCCCTTTTGCTTGAATAACAGCTTTAATTCTATCCGGCATACTGTCTATATATTTTCTACAATCATCTTTTGTAAAGGTCGCTCACTGTTCTTCAGTTCGATCCCATACAGTAGCGGACAAAACTGGTGCACAAAACTTTTTTTCAGCTTTTAAATACCATTACTTGCTCATGGTGATTGCAATAGCTATGAAGCTCTATTAGAAGGAAGATATACTAGCTATTGTAATTTACGTGTATTCCTAGCATGACATTGTTAAAACTGAGCGAAGAGCATGCTTTTCATTTATAAAAATCTATATTTTCTAAAAACCGCAAAAGTGTCTAAAATCTAAGACTTTGTATAATCATCTCATCTCTTGATATCATCGAATATTCTTCTTGGCATATGCTAGTGGTATACGTGTATATCACTTTCAGTAAAAGAGCCCAACTCTTTAACTATTCTTTTCCAAAGATAATCTACCCTTTTTGGTCCAGTGTCGTATCGTCATAGCTTTGCCTTCAATTGCCACCAAGTATGCTTAAGAAGAATCAGGCTGGGATTAGTTGCGACTAACGCCTTAGCACAGAAGCCCTGTTATCAAATATTGAGTTTGTGGCATACCTTGGCTTGTGCTTTGTGTCATTGTCATGCTGAAACGAGAGATTACGATATCTTAGACCACTGTACCCTAGGCTTTTGTGGTATGTAGTAAGCGAAATACATGTGTATACCTATGACTTTATTACAACATCGTATACTTGACACAAATATCCTGGTCCTCAATATCTAATACAGCCTTAAAATGTAACAGAACAACCAACATGGTTCATTGTTTGATCACCGTAAAAAGATCGCTAAGGTTGAGATATTTGGTACTTATGATGTAAAAACAGTAGGAAGTCAATAGCTAACAACTACTATTTATTGAGTAAAAAAAAGGAGAGGAACTAATAATTTAGAATGAACCCTGGATTATATCGTCTGACTATTAATTGTATAGTCTGACGTAGGCTGGACTGAGATCAATAATAAAATAATAAATAAAGACATCATTAATGACCAAACACGACAAAGGTTGCTCGACTTGCTTTCAATATTAGTGTATACTATCCGCACTCATAACATTCATGTTTTTTTCATTGCTAAATATGATGGACTTCCAGCCCTCTATAGTATGCGATGGTTTGTCGTGATACCACTTTCATCGCTTTTTCT
This sequence comes from Rhizopus delemar RA 99-880, assembly GCF_000149305.1. Classification (NCBI taxonomy): domain Eukaryota; kingdom Fungi; phylum Mucoromycota; class Mucoromycetes; order Mucorales; family Rhizopodaceae; genus Rhizopus; species Rhizopus delemar. Next base: position 458,602 of record NW_027137846.1, read on the forward strand.
GACTTATACAGCTAATGAAAATCTTCGATTCCTTAGTTCCAGACTCAAAATCTATCTTCCTACAGTGCCTTCTGACTGACAGTTTGCTAATACTGTATCCTAAGGACCTCAAAAAGAGCTGAGCATCAGAAGCTGTGCGTAAAGGTCCTTGTCGAAACTTTAGGCGGATGATTGCATTAGTTATTTTGCTGACTACGACCGGTCGACTACCACGGTCGCAAGCCTTGATGTTCTTTTCTTCCTTTCTTATCCTGTTGATTGTCCATTTGGAGATTCTTGCTACCCTAAAAAGATCCGCTGCCATACGAACTAAGTGTATTCGAAATCTCAGAGCTTCGCTTTTACAGTTGCTTATTTTCTTAAGCATATAAGGCAAGTACTTTGTTATAGTGAATAGGGTAAAAACAAAAGGGGAATTCAATGGGAAATACAAAATAAACATGGGTTTATGTATTTTTCAAGAGCTACTAAAGCTCACTAATATACTGTGAAATCTGAAAGCCAACGGGTGAGATATGAGGAAAATTGAAGGAAGGCTAGACAAGTTCTATATTTTTGGCGAAAATTGAAATATTCAAAAAATCACTAAAAATGACCTTATGCCTGAGGGATGTCCGACACAGTTCCTGTTTACATATCATAATGTATATTTTAGACTGCCTTTCAGATGGTATATGCCACAAAAGTAGCAGACATATGGCGGAGGTGCAATACTTATTTTCATTTTTGTGCACCAGTTTTGTCCGCTACAGTACAGTGGCCAGCAAAACCGTTCGCACAAAACGTATTTTTTTCTTTCTGCACCATTTGTGGCTTATTGTGCATACTGGGCACTATACTTAGTGCATATTATCTAAAAGTAGAAGCTCTTGACTTTCTAATGACGTATAATATGCCACCCTAAGCGCACCCTAAATCATAGTACGGACAATCAAAAATCAAAGGTACATTCGAACGGTTTTGCGGCCATATATTTTGAAAGCAAAATGCGTTAAAATTAGTTTATTTAATAACCAATGTAAAAGCCATCAGCCTCAATAACTGCACGGCATCGATCCGGCATACTTTTAATAGACTTTTGGCATTCTTCAGCCGTGATTTGGTACCAAGTGTGACCTATGCGGTCCCATAGCTCATGTATACCACATGGAGGGCAGTCATAGTTTCTAAATAGCCGACGTTTAAGCAATTGCCACATGTTTTCAATTGGGTTCAAGTCTGGTGATTGTGGTGGCCATTTCATAACATGAAAGTCTTGCTCATTTAGCCATTTTGACACGACTTTAGCTGTATGTTTGGGATCGTTGTCCTGCATAAAGATAAATTGATTTGTAGGTTTTCCACTTTCTTCCATGTACCAGGCCAAAGGCTTCATCAAATCATCTTGTAAAACCTCCAAATAAACGTCCTTAGTCATGTTCTTGCCCACATCCACAATATAGCCTGGACCATACCAGCTAATACAGCTCCATACCATTATAGAGCCTCCTCCATGCTTCACTGTCTCACAAACATGGTGCTTTTTAAGCGGTTGGCCTGGCACTTTCCATGCATAAGATTTTCCGTCGGACCCAAAACGGTTGATTTTGGTTTCGTCAGGCCATATGACATTCATCCAATCGTTTACTGTCCAGTCAATATGCTGACGAGCCCATTGGAGCCTCCTCTTTCTATTTCTTTCATTAATTAAAGGTTTCTTTGGCCTGACAAACGAGACCAAACCAGCGTCCCTTAACGCCCTACGTACAGTATCTACAGAAACTGACTTGCCCAAGTTCTGCTCCAACGACTGCTGTGCTTGTACAGCATTTTCGAGCCCATCTACTGCTACAGCACGAACGAGATGCTGCTGCTCCCGCTTAGTCAGCGCTTTTGGCCTACCACCTTTGTCAATTCGAGCAGGCAAACCTAATTCCAAACGAATTTTATGAACAGTGGAGGATGATACTTTAACTATCTTTGTAATTTTATGATAAGAAAAGCCTTGACGAAGGTAAAACTCGATAGTGTTCTTGCGATCTTCTGTTAATGGTTGCATGTTGAGTAATTACTTGGTAAATGTCGAGATGTCGAAATGGGAATGTACGAATGACAAAGGAAAAAAAGAAAAAAAATAGTGTGTAGTGGTGAATTAGTAAGCAGCGAAGGTTCTGGAAGAATCTCAGGGTGTAGTGACTGCGTTTACCGCAATCGAGGAATTTCTCAAGCGAGGCCGCAAAACCGTTCGAATGTACCTTTGATTTTTGATTGTCCGTACTATGATTTAGGGTGCGCTTAGGGTGGCATATTATACGTCATTAGAAAGTCAAGAGCTTCTACTTTTAGATAATATGCACTAAGTATAGTGCCCAGTATGCACAATAAGCCACAAATGGTGCAGAAAGAAAAAAATACGTTTTGTGCGAACGGTTTTGCTGGCCACTGTATGTGTTTCAGTTCCATGTATGTACACTTTTTTTTTTGCTGAGTTCTGGTAAGATAATTATGAAGGTGGCAATAAAAACCACAAAAATAGTTTTTGAGACTGAACTTTATTTAAGACAATCTTAAGATATTTGCAGATAAAAATTTGAGAATTAAAAGGAGATAGTGCTTGAAAACTAGTGAATGAGTCTCTATGTAACCTCTTTATTAGATTTCAAGACGAGAGAGAGAACCCATTTAATCAAACTACGCCTTTATATAGGAAATAATATTATTCAGGGACCGAAGTGAGTTCAAGGTCAATTTTAGTATTGAACTTGAATAATATACAGTGGCCGTCAAAACTGGTCGCATGTTTTCATATTTTGCCTATACGCACTACCTTCTACTTTATTTCTTGGCTTATTACAATGATATATACACCATTCGAAAGAGCAAGCTCTGGACAATTATATGGTAACACAGACATCACAGTAGAGCCAGTATACTGGTAGTAATTGGCACTTAAAGTCCGACGGTACATGCGACCAGTTTTGACGGCGTTTGTAAGTAACATAATATAGTCACAAAAATGTGGCTTAATTGCAATTTTTTCATATTTTTTTCTTCTCTTTCTTCTTTCATCGTAATATTATTTACATGTAAGTGTTTTTTTGTTAAATTGCAGCACTCCATTAAGACATTATACCATTGCAGATCCGACATGCGTGCAATTTCAAATGACAAAGCAAACAACATCTACTCATTGCTGAGATCCAAGAAGTCAAACAGCAAAATAGCAAAACAAGTTGGTGTTAGTCGTACCACTGTTCAGAAGTACCGCTCATCTCTTAAGATGAGTGGAAATGTTGATGAAGGTGGTCGCCCATCTCTAATTAGCCAACGCATGGTGAACTACATCCGGAGATTAGTCACCTTAGGAAGAAAAAATAACGCTGTAGAGATCCAAAAAGCTCTAAAAGAAGAATTTGGAATGTCAGTAAGTGACAGTACCGTACGCCGCGTTCTTAAAAAAGCTGGCTTTATAGCGTTTGTCAAGCCTCAAAAACCTTTGCTACGCAGCCAAAACATCGTGAAACGCCTTCAGTGGGCCAAATCGCACCAACATTGGACTGTGGATGACTGGAAACGGGTCATATTCTCTGATGAGACTAAAGTAAATCGTTTTGCATCCGACGGAAAGGCTTATGCATGGAAACTACCCCATGAGGAATTGAACTCGCGACATGTACAGCAAACCGTCAAGCATGGAGGCGGCAATATCATGGTCTGGAGCTGCATTACATGGGAAGGAGTTGGGTGGATAGTTGATGTAGGTCATCGTATGAATAGCGAAGGCTACCTTGAGGTCTTAAAAGATGACTTACTCAAGACAATGGAAAGTTATGGCTTGGATTCCTCCAAAATGGTGTTTCAGCAGGACAATGATCCGAAGCATACATCGAAGGTAGTGAAAGAATGGATTGACCAGCAGCCATTTGAAGCATTGGAATGGCCTCCTCGATCACCAGACCTAAATCCCATAGAGCATATGTGGGCTCATTTAAAGAGAGAGCTATTTCATAGCTATGAGGCACCACCAACTAGTATGCATGAGCTATGGGAGCGTATAGGTCAGACCTGGTATGCCATTTCTAAAGAAGAATGCCAAAAATACATCGAAAGTATGCCGAAAAGGTGTGCTGCAGTTATTAAAGCAAAAGGTCGTTGGACTAAATATTGATTTTTTTAAATAAAGTGTGTAAAAATGTTGACTTATAAATGCCGTCAAAACTGGTCGCATGTACCGTCGGACTTTAAGTGCCAATTACTACCAGTATACTGGCTCTACTGTGATGTCTGTGTTACCATATAATTGTCCAGAGTTTGCTCTTTCGAATGAAGTATATTTCATTGCTATAGACTAAGAAATGAAGAAGAAGATAGTGCGTATAGGCAAAATATGAAAACATGCGACCAGTTTTGACGGCCACTGTAAATATTGTATATGGTTAATATTGTAAATGAGTCTTAGAGAATATGTAATATATAATATTATGTATTCAGTACCTGTTATTTCTTATATAAGATTTGAGTAATCTCATACGAATAATAAGTATTTAATGGGGTAAATACGACAAATCTTCATTGTTAAAAAAGAAATCATTGTCATGTTTTGACATGTCAATAAGATGACAGCCTTATCATTCTAAGCTAAATCTTTACAGATGGGTTTGAATAAGAATAGATCCTGATAATTACCAACTGCCCTGAATAGCCAAGTTTCACTTTCATCTCAACAGTTGATTATTTACACCAGTTTATAAAATTTTTCTTATAGATGTCAAATCATATCGGTCGTAACTATCTCTTGTCATTTAATCTCAGGTCCTACTCAACTAATATAAATAGCCTTGGAATCTTTCTTTAATAAAAGTATTCGACTTTAGAACTATTGTTCGGTCTCGTTAATTCTTCTTTTTCTTATTTTAAATACTTAAAACACTTCAATCATTACAACGTCTAATATTTATATTCTTCTATCAGTTGGCGGGTAAATGAGTAGTTATGAGTGTTAAGGATACATAAGATTATAGTCACTTTATTTTAATAAAAGGAATCTCATATGATCCTAAATAATATGTTGACATAACTTTGGAATCATTTATAACATTATTCCCAACACAGATCAATAAAAGACTTTGATTAGATTTTTATATTAAGCTTTATTCATATTAACTTCACACAGTCAAATGATGGCGTGGTTGTAATATAGTTTATTGATGATATGAGCATGTTGAATAAGGAATGACAATTACTTACCGGATCATCATTAAGTCATGTAAACATTTATCCTAACTGAGATATTATTATTAGCCGTAATATCCAATCACGGAACTAGAGGATTTTATATTCATCCGTACCGTCTCCTTAAATAGTCCTACATCCAGAGTTATCTGAAACCATCCCAATAGCATAATTGACAATACAAGCTAGGAACAGGCTAAACTAATAATTAGAAATAGTAATCATCTATTCTGTCGAATTGATCATAAGTCTGTCCAAATTCTTTATCCGTATCATGTCTATAAATACTCTCACTTTTTACATGTAGAATTTATAATATTCAATCTTAGTTATCTTAACTTAATAAAGAGGTACTAAGATCTAACAGTATTTCTTTATCTTTGTTGTTATACTACTTTTACTTAAAACTCCCCTATTCTAAACAATGAGCGTAGATCCAATCATTGACATGTTTGATTGAAGAATGATCACTGAATCGATGATGAAAATTTTTAATTCGTTGTTTTTATAGATCTTATTGTTCTTTAACTGATCTGGGAGAGTTGTCCCGTCTTCATTGAGAGGAAAGATATATTTATATGAAATGCCTCCAGTCAGATCAAAGTTGACTAGGTACCTGATCCATTATTATTCATTTACAGAAATGATGAATAGTAAAGATCATGACTTATTTAGTGTTCATGTTTACTTCATAGAATGAATCTAATAGTGATAGTTTTATATAAAAAAGAAGAAAGGTATATTTTATTTAATAAAGATTTAAATTATTATCTTTTATCAATTTTAATATACTTCTTTTAGTTGTGATTATTCAATGTCCGTTATGATCAGACGCTGTTCAATAACACAAACCATGTCTTTTCACAAGCAGATCATAAAAATAGGCATGTGTAAGTTTGTTTAAGTGAACTGTTACATCTTTCAGCTGTTGAAACTTGGTATAGTGTTTTGAACATAAGAATTTTTTAAATCGAAGACTTACATCTATTATGCCATGAATCCCATAGATGAGGCTTATTTTCAATCGGCCAATGAAAAATAATGACGTGGAACTAGAAAAAAGTTTATTAAAGTTGAAGTTTCTTAAATAAGTCAGCCGAATAAACCAATAGAAAACGTCAAAAAAGTTAAATAAGTCCGTGTTAGTGTTCTTTTAGTAAGTGACTGTTCATAAGGCGCGTCAAATTTAATCAGAGCCGTTCCTTAGAAGTTTTTATAATGTATTGAAACAGTTTCTAAATTATTTAAACTGTTGTATATAAGGAGTGGATCATGATTGAAATGGATGAAAATGAATATATTGTAAGCTTTGATTAATAGACTAACAAACTTAGAATATAAGCTTATACACTTAACTAATCAGGTTTCCCGAATTGCTGGCATGAAGATTATTGTAAAATTCCTTCATTAAAAATATCAGTTTATGGGCATTTACAATTTAAAAAATAGAATAAGACAAGATATTACCTTATCGAATGGGAAGGTTATGAATTAGTTGAAAACACTTGGGAAAGAGAAAATAATGTATATTCCCCTCACAGCATCTCCAAATTTATTGAAGATTATTGTAAGGAATCACATTGTAGAAGAGATTTAGTGCCTTATATAAACAGGAAAATCTTATTACAAAACACATATGATCCTGATACGAAACAACATTACAAACCCATTAAAAATGTAGAACAAATCACTACTGTTACAACAGATGCAAAAGACAAAAAACGTGTAAGAGATACGTCTGATTGTGAACTAGAAAATTCTTCACGAGCTGTACAGGATGTAAGCATACAAGATCTATTACTCTGCAAGTATTAAATTGACTCACAATTTGTAGATACGAAAGAGTTTTCGTCCGCTTTTATTAGATGCTCCAAAAGAGTTTCAAGATACCTTCAATTTTGTGATAAACTCAGTTAAGGTAAGCTACTAAAAAAAGAGAGGGAAATAAGAGAATAGGATTTTTATTTTATTCACGTAAACGCAGATCAATTTTCCAGTTGTTAGAGCACAAAATCACCAGCGAATAAATAACGTTCCATTATATGTGGTCAAAAACTTAAAAGCCAGAGTTACTATTTATAACGACATTGACTCGGATTTACCAAACGATTTTATATACACTGACCAGTTATTGTATACTGCACCTGTCCAGCAACCGGATCCAAATTTCTTGTCGGGATGTAACTGCTCTGGGTCGGATGACTGTTCATCCGGTTGTCACGATACTGTTGTTTACGACAATAAAGGGAGATTGGCTGTTAAGCAAGGAACAGCAATTTATGAATGTAATAACGCTTGTGAATGCAGTATAAACTGTAAAAACAGAGTGGTTCAGCGTGGTCGAAGTATCCCACTACAGATATTTAAAACATCAAAAAAAGGATGGGGAGTACGAACTACTCAAACAATTCTAAAGGGTACGTTTATAGAGGAATATATAGGGGAGGTAATAACTACGGAAGAGTGCGATAAGCGTGGATCCTTCTATGATGAACATGGCTGCAGTTATTTGTTTGACATGGACTTTGCTCAAGGTGAATTACCTACGAAATATGCAATTGACGCTTTTATTATGGGAAATGTTAGTCGGTTCTTCAATCACTCTTGTTCGCCCAATCTAGAGGTTTTTGCTGTCTACTACGATAGCGCTGATGTTCAAATGCATCGCTTAGCCTTCTTTGCAAGTCGCGACATTAAAAAAAATGAAGAACTTTGTTTTGACTATAATGGTAGAGAAGATCTGCAACAAATAGAAGATGAAGAAGAAAATCCTGCGCGTTATTCTTGCCATTGTGACTCCAATGAATGCCGAAAATGGATTTATATGTAGATGGTCTAAACTCTCTAATATTAAGCATATGGTGAAGCCATCAACTAATCATTTTAATAAATTATTATTGGACAATGCATAATATAGTATGTATCGTCTATTATTACACCAAGAATTATTGAAAGTTATACCTAATTGATCACAACTTTTATTTCCATTCAATCTGAATGAAATAGAAATACAATACTAAGCAAAAAAAATAGACTATGTGCTTTTTCCCATTTTTTATAAACTGCAGCAATCCATGGCTTTATAAAAATAAAAACATGGGGGAGGAGGATTATCAACAGCAGAGATTGTTATGAGTATCTCTATAAATATTCTTTCTTGATTTTCTAATTTAGTGTTAGGTCTCTCATAATTAACGCGTACTGGATCTTCTGATTTATGTGATTAACACATTCTTAGTATCGTTTTAGAGTATTTCAACAGGGGGAAATTAAATGATTTTCATAACACTTAATATTGTAGATTGCTTAATGAAATTAATTATGTCTGGTAAGTATTCAACAAAAAACAAATGTTATTTCAATTCTCATTCTAATGGTCTAAATTCATTAGCCACGTCATTAGCATTTATTTTTACCAGAAATCAAGTACTAATGTGATGAAAGAGACATATTATTACAAAAAGTTTTTGATCTTTTGAATGTATATTTAATTTATAATTAAAAGATGATTTTCACTCTAGTTATACTATATCTTCTGAATTTGTTATACAATGGGAAATCATCTAGCTCTAACATTAAAATGTTGTAGCGAGTACATTACAAACAGTAAATCATTTCAATGGCTCTTTTTTGGATCCTTACAATTTGTTGTTTTCATTTATTGCTTGGACAGTGCATCAAAAGCCACAATTGTCGTCAGCAATAGGACGCCGAACAAGCTTCATTTTTTATTCTTTTTTTATGATCATTTATGCTCAAATAACTAAATTTTGTAATCTTTGATGTTTATTATTACAAGATCATCAGTTAAGTATTGGATAACAGTTAATAGATACAAATTCGAGTAATTCATCCACTTTATTGCTTTTCATTTCTCATCTGCTTTTAGGTTTCCTTCTTTGCTTGTACCTACTTTTCTCCATTCAATCTATCAAAATGCCTCTGTTGACATCCTTTAGATGACCTTTATCTTGTTCAACTTTTTTTTATTTTTCCAATTGTATTGAGCTTCTTCTGCACTGACAGTAAAAGACCAAAGAACTTAATTAAAGAGGAAACTTATAGTTGAAGAAAGAAGATTGCAAATCCTCAAAAAAAAAAAATATGTTAATCAATTTTTGATATAAAGAGTTGACAACCAGGAGACTATTTTAACAACAATTACACTATTTTCAGGAATAAAAGTCGCACTGATTTGCAGCTTTTATATATTGACTGCATTATAAAATCTACAAAAATATATTATTTTCTAGAAATAGTGTACAATAGTAACTGATATTGGTATATACGTTGGTATTTTCTAACTGTATGGTACAATGACTCAAATTTATCTGTACCTTTACCATTACCTCCTTTTCCACTGCCATATAGTTTTTAATAACTTTCATTTCTGCTTTAGGAAATCAATTCTTTTCGCTGTCAATTATACAATCACCGATCACATATGTGATATACCTTTTGCTTACACCATACTTTATTTTTTCATATTTAACTTCATTTCTCCTTTTTCTTTCCAAAATCATTTCATGCATTCTTTATTTATTTACTTTTCTTCCTTGCTTCTTCGGTTTTTCCTTCTCAATTTCCGGATTAAATGTCATGTGCATTACAATTGATAAACCCAAGTTAGTTTTTAGCTATGCGATCTTTTCTTATTTCACTCCTTTGTTTTCTCAAGTTTATCTTAAACTAAACTCAGTTTAAATGGAGAAGTTATCTTTACTATACTAAAGCATTGTAATACAAGGTGAGTTGAATTGATAGAACTGTTTATGCAAGATAGTGACTGTAATGCGCAACGTTAATTAAACAAAGGCATAATTGCTAAATAGCATAAAGATTATGAGTAATCTCACACATGTTGTAGAATAATACCATGCTCGCTAAGACCAAGGGAGCCATCAGCAAATAAGTATGAAAGAAACAGTATAGTAATGGAAGAGTGTACTAATTGTTATGTTCTGGTAAAGTAAAAGAAATAACAAAGATAAACCAAAAGAATACTTTTTGAGACTGAACTTTATTTAAGACAATCTTAATTGTTAAAATGAAATCATTACAAAGTCTACTATTTATATTCTTCTATCAGTTGGCGGGTAAATGAGTAGTTATGAGCATAGATCCAATCATTGACACGTTTGATTGAATAGTGATCACTGAATCGATTATGAAAATTTTTAATTCGTTGTTTTTATAGATCTTATTGTTCTTTAACTGATCTGGGAGAGTTGTCCCGTCTTCATTGAGAGGAAAGATATATTTATATGAAATGCCTCCAGTCAGATCAAAGTTGACTAGGTACCTGATCCATTATTATTCATTTACAGAAATGATGAATAGTAAAGATCATGACTTATTTAGTATTCATGTTTATTTTATAGAATGAATCGAATAGTGATAGTTTTATATAAAAAGAAGAAGAATATATTTTATTTAATAAAGATTTAAATTATTATCTTTTATCAATTTTAATATACTTCTTTTAGTTGTGATTATTCAATGTCCGTTATGATCAGACTCTGTTCTACAACACTAATAATAGAATACAATGTAAACAATTCAATTATGATAAGAAATTTCAAAAACTACAAATATAGCTGTTAAAGATATATAAGATTATTGTTTTGCCAAATATGAAATAGAAGACAAAAACTACAAAAAGACGATAGTTGTGAAACTAAAGATTATATATGACTTTATTAATAAAAATATTGAGGGTATTTATACTTTTTGAATGTCTGGGTCTTTGCCGCTATTTCAATTGATCGGTTAAAAGAATGATATGGAATATAAGGAAGGATAGTGGATAATCAATAGCCGCTGTCTACTTGACGAATCAAGGGACAATGAAGTAATTAAACTATTGATCTAACGATAATTATAGAATAGGATTGAACTGCCGTTGTTGTAATCAGGTTCCGATATAGTCTTTTAGAACGCTGGTAGGACAACAGGGCAAGATTGGCTATTGCAGAATTCTCACGTTTATTAATAGAGATCTGGTTAGACTATAATTCTGTAGTATCCAAGTTTATCCATGAATGTTCACTTTATTAGTTGTGTGGATACAACAATTATGATCAGTATTTTGATAAACATTATGTATGAGACAAAAGTTAAGATGTAAATAGACAATGGTTGTGAAACTAAAGATTATATATGGCTTTATTAATAAAACAGTTGAGGCTAATTATACTTTTCGAATGACTGGATCTTTATCGCTGTTTTAATGTGCCGTATCTCGAGATACCTGAATTACTTTAAAAATGTATTATATCAGATTCTCAGTATTTTTACCAACCCCTTATTATTGACAATGTAAGTTATAGTTCCATATCGAATTTCACTTTAATATTCTTACGCTTCCTGTCTTTATGTATGTTGTTTTATTTTGGGATCTTTGTGTAAAATTTGTTCGAAAAAAAAGACAGACTAAACTAGGCTCATATAGCACTATTCATAAAGGTTCAGAATGTTACTGCTGTAGTCCCTTTGAGCTACAGTAAGGGACAAAATCAGTCCGTTTTTTGGTTTTTTCGCAATGCCACGCCGGGAATTATACTTAGAGCTCCGCTTTGCTGACAAAAAACTTACTTCTTTTTTTAACGAATCTGGCAATACCTGTCGGGATTGGTATTTTTTAGTTTCCGACATGTTATGAGAAGATATATTGAAAATAACGGATTTTTATTTCTTTGAATTTTAATTAGTACTTGGTATCACGGCCCTTACGCTGGATTACGTCCCGAACTCGACGGGGCATGGAGTGAATAAGGTTTCTACATTTCTCTGGAGTTGCTAGGTCATACCAAAGCTTCGAAACCCGGTCAAAAAATGCTTGGTCAGCCTCAATCACGGAAGGGGGTGGTCTTGTCATCTGTTCCCTCTTTTTAAGCATGGCCCATGCATTTTCAATTGGGTTAAGGTCAGGAGAGTATGCTGGCCAACTCAGTAGCTTAACCTTGTTCTTTTGGAACCATTTTGAAGGAGCTGAAGCACAATGGATGCTTGCATTATCTTGTTGAAAGATCATGTCACTATTTTGCAGACCATAGTACTTCAATGTTTCCTTGTATTCCTCCTGAAGTACTGATGTACAGTGACTCCCAAAACTGTCCCAATGTTTTGTAATTTTGTCTTTTACTGTCAATGGTGCTATTGCTGTTTGTATAAAGTATGCCTTGTTGTACCTCATTTGAAAGCTGCAGTGGTGGCGATATACGTGGTACAAACTGCATCGCAACTGATGTAGCACAGACGGAGATGATGCATGTACAAAATGATCGGTGCATTGGGACAGTTTTGGGAGCATATTGAGAAAATCGGAATGTCTTTATTTATTTACTACTAATAGTCTGTCCAACGCCCTTTGTTCTGAATACACTTATGTATACGTTGTGGCATACTTTCTATAACTTTTTGACATTCTTCCGGCTTCATGTGGTCGTACCAAACCTTAGTTACACGTTCATAAAGCTCGTTCAAGCCTTTTGGTGCAGTTTCATAATCATTAAGTCTCCTTTTCAACAATGACCACATATTTTCGATAGGGTTTAAGTCAGGAGATTGTGCAGGCCATTGTAAAACGTTATAGGATTGTTTTTGAAGGTATTCCTTTACTACTTTTGACGTATGCTTAGGGTCATTGTCATGCTGAAAAATCACCTGATGACGTTCCAAGCCTAATTTATCAATACCATATTTTATCGTACGCTCCAATTCATCTTCCAAGATTTCTTTGTACAATGCTTTGTCCATATTACCATTGATTTTGCACATCCAACCAACTCCAGCATAGGTAATGGCACTCCACAACATAATACTGCCTCCACCGTGTTTAACAGTCATCTTCACATGATGGGATTTCAGGCTTTCCCCGGATCGAATCCAAGCCCAGGTGCGTCCATCCGAATTAAATCTGTTGATTTTTGTCTCGTCTGACCAAATAACACATTTCCAGTCATCTACTGTCCAGTCCTTGTGAGCAATGCACCAAGAAAGCCTGTTGCGGATATTCTTTGCGCTGAGTAATGGCTTCTTTGGCTTCTCAATCGCACCTAAGCCCGCCTTTCGAAGGGCTCTACGAACTGTTTCAACACCTACTTTCTTTCCAATATCGTTTTCAAGGCATTCAGTAACCTTCACAGCACTCTGAACACGATTTCTGGTGACCTGGCGTACACAGTAACGTTCATCAGCTGCAGGCAACACCTTCGGTCGACCGCCGTTCGACTTCATAACACCAGAGCAATGGGTTTTTCGGAGTCTCCCAACCGTACTCTTACTTAAACCCGTCAATTCTTCCACCTCCCGAACCGACTTACCTTCTTTAAGGAGAGAAATAGCTTGAAAGACCGTATTTTGTGAGACTTGTTTCATATTGATATTTAAGGAGCGAATTATAGCAGAGTAGGAGCTTAAAACTTCAGCAGATAATAATTAGGACATCGGATACGTTTGTAGCGCTAGTATATGCAGTTTGGTGATTGTATGCAAGTTGTGGGAGAATATTTTGTAGAGATTCCGATTTTCTCAATATGCTCCCAAAACTGTCCCAATGCACCGATCATTTTGTACATGCATCATCTCCGTCTGTGCTACATCAGTTGCGATGCAGTTTGTACCACGTATATCGCCACCACTGCAGCTTTCAAATGAGGTACAACAAGGCATACTTTATACAAACAGCAATAGCACCATTGACAGTAAAAGACAAAATTACAAAACATTGGGACAGTTTTGGGAGTCACTGTATATAGCTCACCATTTACATTACTTTGTAGCCAGGACATGTAGCCCCCTCCATGTATAGTTATGCAACTTCAAAGCATAATCCCGCCTGCTCCATAAGCATGTTTCTTCTTGTAGTGATGGTCTCGATAAGGTGCATTATTCTCTTTCCAAGCGTATTATAGACCATTAGACCCTCTTTTTTGGATCTTTGTCTCATCAGAAAAGACAACGCGTTCCCAATCAGTCTCGGACCAGTCTTTATGAGCCTTTGCCCAATCATATCGCGCCTTTTGCCTGTCATTATTAAGTGGAAGTGCCGTCTTCTTTTTAGCCGATTTTAGACCTTTGCGTTTGAAAGTACGAGTAATTGTTTTTGGATTGACTGATCGATCTGGTTTTTTAACGCCAAAGGAGGCATCAGCTGCGCTTTTAGATAAGCCTAGTCTTATGTCTCTAGCTGCTTTGGTTTCCTCCCTAGGTGTGAGTAAACGATGTCTACCCGCGCTATTTATTGACTGCATCTTGGTTTTCCTTGAAATTCTTCGAATCATGGACTTTCCACAGCCTACTTTCTTTTGAATTACATCCCATGGAATGGAGTGGTTCATCATGTTTTCAATTTGGGCATGTTTGTCGGCATTCTTTGCTGTCATGGCGTGTTTGGCTAATCTGAGATGAGGTAAACGGGGAAAAAGAAAAAATGTAAAAAAATAAAATGAGCTAAAATATGAGAACGCGTAAGCGTTCACTGACGTCATAAGACATACCAAACTAAATTTCAAGTCAGTCCAGTGACTGTTTCTGGAGATACGGGACCTAATGCAAAATTGGGCGTTAGCAGCTATCACGGAAAATCACTTTTTCCGCCATAACTACAGAAGAAATGCAGCTAGAAGCAATTAGATTACACCAACATTTTTGTCTAGTTTACGTGCAAATTTAGTGTCAGCAAGGCGGAGCTCTAAAAGTAATTCTCGGAGAGGCATTGCGAAAAAACCAAAAAACGGACTGATTTTGTCCCTTACTGTATATTTATTTTTGAGTTCTGGTGTTAGTAGTGTATATACTCTTTCTTCTATTTCAAATATCTTCTGTTCTTTGGATATACTATTTGAATATGACATAGACCTTTTCTATGTTGTTTAATGCAACAGATGCTACCAATTGTCGTGTCTGATCACGAATAGATTTTTTAAGGTAATTAACAAAGGTACAAGATAATTAATTGAGTAGTAAAAAGCTAATTGTTTATTTAATAAATATAAGATCTATTTATACTATTTTATGTTTGCTGCGGTGGTGATGTTTGTTACTTGCAGTTATGATGTTAATACTGAAGACACTGCGGTTGTACTGCGGTTATACTGCGGTTGCTAGTTTACAGTTGAAAGTCCAAAAGAGATAATTGTGTTACATTCTAAAAATGTAACAAAAGGCGTGACACTAACTGGCGTGGTACTGTGAGATTTGAGTTTGTAAGGTTTTTAGAGTGTTAAATAGGTTTGTATTGAATAAGTCTTGATATAAGATCAAAGGCTTATGTAGGATTTGATTCCAAAAAGAGTAATGATTTGAGTGTGAGTTTCTTGCGTTAAGTGACCACCAGATCTTTTGAAGTAGATCAAACTATTTTGAGTAAAGTGAAATAAAAAGATAAAATAAAAGTAAAATAAAAAGGATTTACAATGAAGTGTATATACTTCAAGGGACTTCTTGTTCTTGATGTTAAGTAAAATAAAAAAAAAAATAAAAGAGATTTACTTTGAATGATATTTATTTGAAATAATCAAAAAGTAATATGAAGTAAGTAAGAACAAAAGTAAGTAGGTAAAGTATAAGAAATATTGAAGTTATTTATATGTTTTTGGTTTTTCTGATTATATGCTGTTTTTGATGATTTTATGGATATTCTATATTTTTTTGTATTTTTCTGGATTTATCTGTATTCATACGTATTTGTTTGTATGTTCCTGGATTTAAACTAATTGGAGAGAGAAAAGTCGAATGTTGCTGTAATAGCTTGTTTTCTATTTAGGCCTTGTGTATTTATAAAGAGTTTAAAGTAGTTTTGAATATGAAGTAAAGTTATATTTGAGTATTTTCTTGATAGGAGTGACCACCAGATCTTGTTTAAAGTAGATCAGTCTTGATATAAAGGTAATAGTAGCTTGATATGAGCTTTAACAGTGATACAATGAAGATATTTGGCTTCAAGGGACTCGACTTGTTGTTGATGTTTAGTAAAATAGTAATAGTAATAAAAGAGATTTGCGTTGAATGATATTTATTTAAAAATAATCAAAAGTAAAGTATGTCAGAAGTAAATTGTCAAAAGTAAGTGAATTAATGTTTTTATAGTTTTTATGAATTTTATAACATGCTTTAAATTTAAAGCATGCCTTGATTTTAATGCACCTTTTAATTTTTGTGCCTTGCATTAATTTTTATGTACTGTATCTTGTCGGTTATACTGTAGTTAGATGTGCTTACGGAGGTAAGTTTAGGTGTTTGGTTGTTAAAGTTGATAGAGTTTTTCTTGACAAGAGTAAGATTTAAGCAAAAGCTTGTTATATTTGTCGTTGATAGTGACCACCAGATCTTATGTGTAAGATCAATACGATGTTTCTTGATAAAAGTTAAAGTAGAGTAAAAAGTTTAGGTAAACAGGGACTTTCTTGTTAAAGTTTGTTAATTATTGAGTAGAAATATATGATTTATTTAAACTGACTAACATTTTCTTTACAAAAAGATGGGATATATATATATGAATATTTTCTTTTTTTCTTTTTAGCTTTTCTTATTTTTTTTTGACTTTTTTCATTTTTCAACTTTTTTCAATTTTCGACTTTTTTCATATTTTGACTTCTTTCACTTTTGCTTCGTGTGACCTCTTTATTCACTTCTATTGTCACAACAGTTGAAAGTCCAAAAGAGATAATTGTGTTACATTCTAAAAATGTAACAAAAGACGTGACAGGGGTTTCCTTTTTCGTGTGTTACAGCATCTTCATTGCCATTTTCGTTACAATATATAGTGTAATAGCTTGTTTTCTATTTAGGCCTTGTGTATTTATAAAGGGTTTAAAGTAGTTTTGAATATGAAGTAAAGTTATATTTGAGTATTTTCTTGATAGGAGTGACCACCAGATCTTGTTTTAAAGTAGATCAGTCTTGATATAAAGGTAATAGTAGCTTGATATGAGCTTTAACAGTGATACAATGAAGATATTTGGCTTCAAGGGACTCGACTTGTTGTTGATGTTTAGTAAAATAGTAATAGTAATAAAAGAGATTTGCGTTGAATGATATTTATTTAAAAATAATCAAAAGTAAAGTATGTCAGAAGTAAATTTGTCAAAAGTAAGTGAATTAATTGTTTTTATAGTTTTTATGAATTTTATAACATGCTTTAAATTTAAAGCATGCCTTGATTTTAATGCACCTTTTAATTTTTGTGCCTTGCATTAATTTTTATGTACTGTAACTTGTCGGTTATACTGTAGTTAGATGTGCTTACGGAGGTAAGTTTAGGTGTTTGGTTGTTAAAGTTGATAGAGTTTTTCTTGACAAGAGTAAGATTTAAGCAAAAGCTTGTTATATTTGTCGTTGATAGTGACCACCAGATCTTATGTGTAAGATCAATACGATGTTTCTTGAGAAGGTATTGGGATTTAAAGTATATAATAAAAATATCAGGAACTTTATAAGTAAAGATAGCCTGTTTATAATATAAGTGATTCTTTATTGAAAATGAATAAGATATCCAATCCTTGTGTCAAAGAAAATAATTGTTGGGATATTTACAGTGGCCAGCAAAACCGTTCGCACAAAACGTATTTTTTTCTTTCTGCACCATTTGTGGCTTATTGTGCATACTGGGCACTATAGTTAGTGCATATTATCTAAAAGTAGAAGCTCTTGGCTTTCTAATGACGTATAATATGCCACCCTAAGCGCAGCCTAAATCATATTACGGACAATCAAAAATCAAAGGTACATTCGAACGGTTTTGCGGCCATATATTTTGAAAGCAAAATGCGTTAAAATTAGTTTATTTAATAACCAATGTAAAAGCCATCAGCCTCAATAACTGCACGGCATCGATCCGGCATACTTTTAATAGACTTTTGGCATTCTTCAGCCGTGATTTGGTACCAAGTGTGACCTATGCGGTCCCATAGCTCATGTATACCACATGGAGGGCAGTCATAGTTTCTAAATAGCCGACGTTTAAGCAATTGCCACATGTTTTCAATTGGGTTCAAGTCTGGTGATTGTGGTGGCCATTTCATAACATGAAAGTCTTGCTCATTTAGCCATTTTGACACGACTTTAGCTGTATGTTTGGGATCGTTGTCCTGCATAAAGATAAATTGATTTGTAGGTTTTCCACTTTCTTCCATGTACCAGGCCAAAGGCTTCATCAAATCATCTTGTAAAACCTCCAAATAAACGTCCTTAGTCATGTTCTTGCCCACATCCACAATATAGCCTGGACCATACCAGCTAATACAGCTCCATACCATTATAGAGCCTCCTCCATGCTTCACTGTCTCACAAACATGGTGCTTTTTAAGCGGTTGGCCTGGCACTTTCCATGCATAAGATTTTCCGTCGGACCCAAAACGGTTGATTTTGGTTTCGTCAGGCCATATGACATTCATCCAATCGTTTACTGTCCAGTCAATATGCTGACGAGCCCATTGGAGCCTCCTCTTTCTATTTCTTTCATTAATTAAAGGTTTCTTTGGCCTGACAAACGAGACCAAACCAGCGTCCCTTAACGCCCTACGTACAGTATCTACAGAAACTGACTTGCCCAAGTTCTGCTCCAACGACTGCTGTGCTTGTACAGCATTTTCGAGCCCATCTACTGCTACAGCACGAACGAGATGCTGCTGCTCCCGCTTAGTCAGCGCTTTTGGCCTACCACCTTTGTCAATTCGAGCAGGCAAACCTAATTCCAAACGAATTTTATGAACAGTGGAGGATGATACTTTAACTATCTTTGTAATTTTATGATAAGAAAAGCCTTGACGAAGGTAAAACTCGATAGTGTTCTTGCGATCTTCTGTTAATGGTTGCATGTTGAGTAATTACTTGGTAAATGTCGAGATGTCGAAATGGGAATGTGCGAATGACAAAGGAAAAAAAGAAAAAAAATAGTGCGTAGCGGTGAATTAGTAAGCAGCGAAAGTTCTGGAAGAATCTCAGGGTGTAGTGACTGCGTTTACCGCAATCGAGGAATTTCTCAAGCGAGGCCGCAAAACCGTTCGAATGTACCTTTGATTTTTGATTGTCCGTACTATGATTTAGGGTGCGCTTAGGGTGGCATATTATACGTCATTAGAAAGTCAAGAGCTTCTACTTTTAGATAATATGCACTAACTATAGTGCCCAGTATGCACAATAAGCCACAAATGGTGCAGAAAGAAAAAAATACGTTTTGTGCGAACGGTTTTGCTGGCCACTGTATACTAGTTGTGGTTGTTCCTTTTTTTTTTTTTTTTTTCTTTTTCTTTTTTTTTTGAAGTTTCTTTCATTTTTCTATTTTTTTCATTTTTGAACCTTGTTTGATATTTGAACTTTGTTTCATTTTTGAACTTTCTAGTCTTCGCTAGCCTGACTTTGTGTAACGCTTTCATTTTGGTTTTGTGGGTTACAGTACCTTCGGGTGAAAATTTATAATCTGCATCCTTACACTGCTGTGAAATCTTTATATTTCAGGGTTTAGATAGGATTGAGGTAAGTTGTTAATATAATATATCGTGTTTTGAAGAAGGTGTTGAATATAATTTATATCCAAAGAAGTAAAATTGAATAGATGTATGTTTGAGTGTAAGTGACCACCAGATCTTATTAAGTTGATCAGACTTGAATTGAATAAAAAGAATAAAGGTAAAGTAAAGATAAAATAAAAGGGATTTACAATGAAATATAAGTTTCAAGGGATTATTGGTTCTTCCTATTTATACAAATAAAATAAAGAGATATTTGGATTCAAAGGATATTTATTGTGATAAAGTAAGGTAATGTAAAATAATAGGTAAGATAATAGGATAAGATAATAATAATAATTGAAATATTTATAAAAAGATACTGATATTTATATGTTTTTTGATTTTCATACTTTTATGCTGTTTTTGGTTTTTCTTTTGTTTTCTTCTTTTTTTTGTTGTCCTTGAATTCCTTTGCTATTAGCATAGCATCGTTTGCTATTGAGATAGCATTGTAATAATTTCTTTTATAGTAGTTTCTCTGTTTGGGAGTGTTGAGTTAAGGTTTAAATAAACAGATTTGGGTGTAATTGATATAAGAGTTGCTTTTATATGAGTCAGATTTGGCTTGATTCGCTTGTTATAGTGACCACCAGACCTTGTAAAGTAGATCAGACTGTTTTGATAAAGGTAAAATAAAAAAAAAAGATAAAAAGATAAATAAAAGGGGGTTTTACACACTGGAATACTAGTTCTAAGTGTTGGAGATGTTCTTGATCGTTGTTTGAGTATACATTTAAGTCGTCGATATAAGCTACTAAGCATTTATTGATCAATGGTCGAAAACATAGATCTATCAATCTTTGGAAAGTGGCTGGAGAGTTTACTAAACCCATAGGTAAGGTATTGTAATGATATGTTCCAAATTTGGTAGTAAATGCTGTCAGCTCTTTGCTTGATTCGTCTAAGGGTACTTGATGAAATCCAGCTCGCATGTCAAGTGCTGAGAACACTTTGGCTTTTCCTAGCGTATCTAATAGATCGTCTATTCTTGGTAAAGGATATGCATCCTTCTTTGTTACTGTGTTGAGCTTTCGGTAGTCGATTACCATTCTATATTCACCGTTTTTCTTCTTTACTAAGATAACTGGCGCAGCCCAAGGACTATTTGATGGGGATATTACTCCTAACTTGCAATACTTGTCCAATTCCTTTTGAAGATATTCCGCTTCTAAGGGGCTGATTCGATATGGTCTATGGCTGATTGGCATTGTATCTTCTTGTATAATAATCTTGTGATTTATAACGTCTGTTCGTCCTATGGTATCATTATTCCAATCGAATACATGATCGTATCTACTGAGTAGAGCTCGCAGTTGCTTTCGAATGTCAGATGGTAATTCTCCTATTTCCAGTTTTTCATATAATGCAGTATCCAACAGTTTATGTTTCGTTTTGTGCTTGTTTCTAATATCACTAGTTCCTATTGTACATAGATCGTGATTCGTTTGTAAAGTATAGGCTGATATGACTTTATCTCGATGTAAATTGTATCGTTCTAATATTCCTAGCTCTTCTTCTGGTTCTACGATAATTACTTCATTGGTGCGATTAAAGAGTCGTATTTCAACTGTCCGCTTATTCACAATTAGGGTAGAACATGTATCAAAGTATCCGCTAGCATTATTTAGCTTAGGGTGAGTTGTTTCAAAGTGATAAATCAAATCGGGTATTTCTTTTTCTGGTTTGTCCAATGTTAAGGTCATCGATGAGTTAGCTGGTATTGTTAATCCGGATGCTGTAGCTTGTATGAAGTGAGATTCTTTGAAATTTGTTATAGTAACTTCCTCTTTTGTTCCATCTTCTAATACTAATAGAGACTGATTTTCTTTTTCATCATCTGTTATTTCCTCTTCAGTATCATTTTCTGAGCTTTCTTCTTCTTCTGATTCAGTTTCTTCAATATCATCGTCATAACTATCATCGGATTGTTCTTCATCAGATTGCTCTAACTTGTTATTGGTTAGGCTAACTGGGGGTTGATATGTCTGCTGATAAGACCTCATTTTTGGCAATACAACATTCTTCCGTTCGTAATATATGGGTAGTTTGGCCTTTTGATGTTTGTATTTGACCTTCAAGGTTAAGGTGTCAAAGTCAATTCTTGCTTTTGCACGGTTTAACCAATTGTTTCCCAGGATAAGGTGTGTAGGGCATGATGGTAATACTTCAATGGTACATGGAATAACCATATCATCTTTTATTCCAATTGGTACATCATATATCAATCCAAGACCTGTCTGCTTTGAGCCATTTCCTAGAGTGAAAATGCTGTCTGATGCTGAATCTATTTCTAATCCTAGGGCATCTGCTAAAGCCTTCGACATACATGTTTTTGCAGCACCACTATCGACTAATGCTTTTATGTTTTTGTCGCCAATGCTTACGGTTGAATACACAGCGGTTGTGTTTAATTCTTCATCCTCCAGTAATGCCATGGTTTGTTGTAATTGCTGGGATGCTTGATCTTGTTTTGGCTTTCGTTTTGGTCTACACTCGCTTACAAGTTTTCTTCTTAATGCAGGTGCTACTGTAATTAAATCACCTATATCTATGTCGGCTTTGTGTCGTAACACATCTGATACAATGTCGTATTTGATGTCAGGTTGTGTTCTTTTTATTCTAGGTGTCTTATGCTTCTGCTTTTCTTGTATAGGCAAGTCCATGTCAACTTCAATGTTTTGTGGTTGCATTGATACCTTTGGTCTAGTTGTCGGATGAACTTCTTCGATATGACTTCTTGTTGTTACTCGTTTCGTCACAGAAGGTCCTGCTACTTGCTTTCCTTTGTCCTTAGCTTGTCTATTTTTTGGATATGGGGTTGCGGTTCCGACTTCAGGAGGTTTTTCCGGTCTGATAGCTGCATATAGATCTTTATTATGCTTTGAGTTTTTATTTTCCGTTTCTGTTAATAAGGCGTTTAGTTGATGCTGTTGTGTATTATTAATGGGTTTTGTATTATTTTGGGTGTTTGATTGACCATTTCCTTGTTTAAAGGCAACCGACCCATTTAGTTTTTTGACGGTTGTTTTGTATTGGAAGTTTGTTGCTGCACGTTGTTATTGTCCATTTGTGTGTTGTACCTATTATTGTTGTTGTAGTTATTGCTGTATCTTCCATACCTATTGTTGCCATTATTGTTGCTACTGTTGTTGTTATAATCGTTGTAATTGCTGCTATTGTTGTAACGATTATTGCGGTTGTAATTTCTGGCAGGTTGTTGATATTGTTGATGATTGTTGAACTCCATACGAATAGTCTTTTGAATAAGGTCCACTAGATCCTGCTGTTAATTAGTCTCCATAATTTGCTGATGGTTGTAAGTTTGCTGAGATCTATGATGATTACGATTACCGTGTTGTTGACTTGGATAACCTTTAGAAGTATCCATAGCTGCTAACTGGTTGATAGCAAGCATGTTATGATCGTTTGAATTGTATACTGGCATATTAGTATGTTGAACTTCTCGGTAAGGTAAGACTGGTACACCATATTCATAATCGTCAATAAGTTCGATGTTATGATTTGGGGGTGTATGATGCGACTGATAATAGCTGTCACTGGGATAGACCAAAGCTTGGTTTGCATTTCTTGGGATAAAGGGATTATCTACCATAGCAATTCTACGTGGTCTATTTGCGTTCCACCATCCTTCTGCGTGGTTCATCCAATCCTTTAGTGTCTTTGAGCTACTTTGTATGCAGAATCTTTTGATTTCTGGCTGTAAACCAGCTCTAAATCGGCTTTCGATTACAGCTTCATCTTCGATATTGGCAAGATCAGCTGCTTCCCTTAGTCTAGCTAAGAAGATACGGGGGTGTTCTTGTTCTCCTTGAATCATATCATTAAATTCCAATTCATAGTTTTGGATGAGCTCTGCTGTGACATATTGACTTCTAAGAGCTTCAATTGCTTGTTCGTATTTGACGTCGGGAAGTTTCTTGAGTATGTCTTTTTCAAAAAAGACTTTTGCAGCACCTTTGAGTAAGGATCTGAGAATTGCGAGTTTACGGGCGTCATGTACATTATTGATAGCAAGATAAGATTCGAGTCTTTCTAGGAAGTAGCGAAAATCTTCGCCTTCATATCCATGAAAGTCAACGGGTACAGGTTTATAGTTATAATTATTGGCCAACGCGATATGTCCGGTATTGTAAGTCGCCATTTTAGATGTTATTGAGTTTGTAAATAAGTTGTTTGAGTGCTTGAGCAAGTAAATTCTTGTGAGTTAAGGTTTTGTAAGTGATGTATCCATCATTCATAACTCGATATGAAAACAGTATTAATAAGCTACATGTAAATGTATCCAATAGACAAGCTACAGGTTAATTCGGATAATCTTCATTAAGGATAAGATGCTGCGTAATTGCACGGTTAAACTATATTAAATCCAGGAACTAAATCACAGTCAGCCGCAGTCAATCATATACGAGTATTCAATGACAAATATAACAATAGAAGAACACGTAACCCTTATCTATTTGTCATCAGCTATATCATACTCATTAATTATTAATCCATGTCATGAAATATTATCCGTCTATGAAAAGTATAAATAGAGTACAATTTTCTTATTAAATAAAACAATCTCTTTTATCGAGTCTCGTCCTCTCTTGTTCCTTTTTATTCTTGGATAAATCATTTTTTTTGACGAATTCTCTTTACTCTATTACTACTACACTATTCTCAAACATGTCTATCAACTCTAACCTTTTGGCTTCCAACGAAGAAATTCTTTTTTCTGAAAGTGATCCAGCTTTCATTGGTCCTCGACTTGAAAAATCTACCATGGTTAATGGGGTGGAACTCTCTAGTCATGGTTCGCCCATTTCTAATACAGAAGACATAGAGATGGAAGAAGTAGAAGTCGGGGCACCCATTTCCCCACTTGCTGGTGTCAAGATCAGTGGCGCAGCACCACCTTCTCAGGTCTTAGGTGGTCGTAATTTAACGGCTACCATTCAGACTTTGACGAAACAGGTTGAGCAAGTTGCTGCGGCTATTACTAGTCAAGAGCTTACGGGAAAGCAACTGGCTAACCTTTCTCGTGAATACACCACCAAGTCCACCATCTTGGCCTCCTTGTTGGACCTGCAAGCAAAACTGGCTAATAACTTGGCTATACAGACCAATAGCTCTGCCATTAACGGTTCTAACAGTCAACCCACGGTAGTCCCTCAAAACTTACCTTTGTTTCAATATACTGGTAATGTGGAGAACTCGGCCTTGCCTGTCTATAAAGACATTGCTGAGTGTATCCGACGTTTTGAGGACATCCTCTTTGCGTATCGTTTGGATGTACAGGTGCATTGGCAGCGCCTCATCCCTTTCTCACTTACCCATCCCCAGCGTTCATGGTATGATGAATTACGGGTAAAGAAGAACTTATCTTGGGCCACATTCAAGGAGCAATTAACCTTGAAATACGGCATCGAATCCACTGAGGCTCAAGCTCACGCCTCAAGAGAGCTGTTAACCATCAGCATGCAACCTGATGAATCTGTGGAAAAATACACCGACCGCTTCTTGAAGCTCAAGCGTGAAGCCACACCCGTAGCTGATGATTTTTTGGCTATCTTGTTCGTGAACTCCCTTCCTGGCAGCCTCCAAAATCATGTCAATATGGCCATCGTCAGTCTGGACCAGGAGGCAAAAAATGATATCAACCTCCTTTCAAGTATCGCAAGAAAGTTTCATACGAAACAACAGACCTTGCCCAATACGTCAACCAGAAAGTTCAATAACCAACCCTCTCAAGTCAACGGGTTGAACCCTCCCAGTGGTATTCATAAAAGAAACCACCGTACGGATGGAAGGACTTGTGTTATCCATGGGAAGTGCAACCACACAACTGATCGTTGTAAGAAGGCTCAGGAACTGGGTATAACTGGCAGCATGAACAAAGAGACGTTTAGTAAGCGTTGCTTTAAGTGCAACGCTC
This sequence comes from Rhizopus delemar RA 99-880, assembly GCF_000149305.1. NCBI lineage: Eukaryota > Fungi > Mucoromycota > Mucoromycetes > Mucorales > Rhizopodaceae > Rhizopus > Rhizopus delemar. The sequence goes on from NW_027137846.1 coordinate 484,264, forward strand.
CTTTTACTAGGGAGCATTTAAATGTTTGCCCTAAAAGGAATCAACCTCTTTCCGCTGGTTCTGCCTCCTCCTCCTCTACTGCACCTACCATAACCCGAGCATTCCGCTCACTTCAGTTGACTGGCAGTGAAGATGTACCAATGGGTACAAAAGCTTCTAAGTACAACCCTGCCAACCAACAAGACCACGATGAAGAACAGGATCTTGACGATGAAGCCGTCAAGGACATCCACTACTACTCATCACTATGTAAGTTGCAACCGTTTAATACAAAACTTCACAGTTTTAATAACAAACGTACTGATTCCTTTTTTGTACCCATCACTATAGAAAATGTCCGTACTTGGGCTTTGGTTGATACTGGGTGTAATGCTTCTACGATCTCTCCTGACCTAGCAAAAATTATAAACGTTAGAACTTTTCCTGTTTCAGGAAAATTACAATTAGCTAGTTTGAATACCTTGGTACCTAGAACTGCTATTACAGATCAAATAAAAGTATTTTATAACGGAATCAATGTCTTGCATAAATTTGAAATTTTTAAGTTTGATAAAGATATACCTATTTGTATTGGTACAGATCTTATGCCTAAGTTAAACATTAACTTGACAGGTTTAGCTGTTACGTGGGATAGTCCTAATATCTCTACAATACCTGATCCAATAGACCCTTCACCTATCAAACCTAACAAGTCACCCGCTGGCACTCACCAACAGCGTGAACAACTTATGGACGCATTACAGCCATATTTGAGCGCTAATGCTAAGATCCCTAGCACATCTGCATGTCCTCTACCTGAAGCGATAGTTCGCTTGGAAACTGAGCCAGGTAAAACGACTTATAGACGACAGTATCCTATTGCACTGTCAATCCAGCCTAAAGTACAAGAACAGGTTGATAAATGGTTAGCAGATGGCGTGATTGAAATAGCCCCTCCTAATACTGCATTTAACTCTCCTTTGTTGACTGTACGTAAGAAGGACGCTAATGGTAATTATAGTGACGATATACAGGTATGTATAGACCCCAGACATATCAATGCAATACTCATTAAAGATCGTACCGACCGCTTTCAATTACCATTGATAGCTGAGTTGCATCAAAAAATGAGTGCTGCTACGCTATTCACAGTACTTGACCTCAAACAAGCTTTTCATCGTCTACCTCTAGCTGAAGAGCATAGAGCACTCACAGCTTTCACATTTAACGGTCAACAATATCAATTCTGTAGAGCACCATTCGGTTTGACCCCCATACCAAATCACTTCCAACGTGTGCTAACTACTCTCTTACATGACTTGCCATACGTAACATGTTTCATTGATGATTTAACTATCGGTACTGGACCCGATATTGAGGAACATATCAAATGCATAACTACTGTCATCGAACGACTTACATCAGCTAAATTCATTCTTAACGTTGATAAATGTCATTTTATGCAAACTTCTGTAAACATCCTGGGCTTCACTATTAGCCACAATAGTCTCTCACTGGATAGCAGAAAGGTTGCAAACGCTTTAGCGTGGCCAATACCAAAGACTGGAAAAGATATACAACGCTTTCTAGGTCTCGCTAATTATTTTCGAAGTCATCTCCCAAATTTCTCTACCATGACCGCACCGTTAGATAAACTACGTAATAAAGGTTCATTGGAACACATTTGGACTGACAAATATCTACAGGCTTTTCGAAATATACAGACAGCCTTATCTAATGCTCCTGTTTTGTCTATACCTGACATGCGTCATGAATTACAGCTAGCTACAGATGCTAGCAACACAGGAATTGGCGGTGTACTTTATCAAATTATCGACGATAAAACTCGCTATATTGGATTCGCAGCAAGAGCACTGTCGAAGTCAGAAATGAACTACTCGACAACTAAACGAGAGCTGTTAGCCATCTGTTATCTTTTTGAAAGATTTCACAAGTGGTTGTATGGATCTCATTTCACGCTGTATACTGATCATAAAAGTTTGGTTTATCTTGGCACACAAAACATTCCTAATCCCATGATGCTGAATTGGTTCGAAACTATTTTCAACTATACATTCAGAGTAATCCATCGTCCAGGAATTGAAAATGTGTTGCCGGATTCACTTTCTCGTCTTTTTTCAGACTATACGGAAAAAAGACTGGGGGGAGATAGTAATCCTCAGCAACTTTCCATAAAAAATAAAATTACAAAGTCACAGAACAAACGTACTACAGAAAACAGTACAAATATAAAACAAAGAGCTGTACAACTAGTAGACTACATGACACCACCAGAAGAAGAACGTCATAACCTATTATTAAAGGCACATCTACTTGGACACTTTGGGGCTGATGCTATTGTAAAGACAATCCACAATGATAATTTGCACTGGATTAATATTAAAAAAGATGCATTACAGCTCGTATCCAATTGTCCTGAATGTCAACAATTTAATATTGGCAAACACGGATATCACCCTCCCCGTAGTATTCTACCAGAGGGTCCTTTTGATCACGTCTGTATTGACCTTGGTACCCTGAACGTTACATCAACAGAAGGACACAATTTCATTTTAGTTCTAGTTGATCTTTTTACAAGATTTACAATTCTAAGACCATTAATGGATAAAACTGCAGTATCCATAGCTAATGAACTTAGAGATATCTTTTGCACTTTTGGTTGGCCCAAAAAACTTAGTTCAGATAACGGTACAGAATTCACTAATGAAATATTTAATTCATTAATGGAAACCTGTGGTATTGACCATAGACTTTCACTGCCTTATAACCCATTGGGTAATTCGACTAACGAATCGTTTGTTGGAATAGCCAAACGAGCTCTTGTTAAAAGATTACAAGGCAAGAAGGACGAGTGGAATCTTTTCCTTCCTAGTATTCAATATGCTATGAATTGTAAATATTCTAGATTACATCATTCCAGACCATTCGTGCTTATGTATAATAGGCAACCAAATGAATTCCAGGATTATTCTAATACACAATCCTCAATACCTAACTCTAGTCAGCAATATGCTAAAGCACTAGAAAATAAACTAGACAATATGAACAACATAGTAATCCCTGCTATACGTAACCGTATTATGACTACTCAAAGAATTGACAACGAGTATTTTACAAAGAAACACCGCATTGTACATCAACAATTTCCTACTAATAGCGAAGTTATGATAAAAAATGTGAATAGAAATAGTAAAACTGACCCAAGGTACGAGGGGCCCTTTGTCGTACATGGAGTCACAAAAAATGGTAGCTACATTTTGACGGATAAAACAGGTGCATTATTATCGCGCGACGTACCTACTTCGCACATCAAACTTATCTCTACAGACAACGTTGTTAATAATCGCGCTGACCAACAACAGTACGATGTGCAGGCAATTATCCAACATAAAGGAAATAACACTAGCAATTATAAATACCTAGTAAGATGGAAAGGTTATCCTCCAGAATATGATACCTGGGAACCTGCCTCAAGTTTTGATGACATGAGTATGATAGAACAGTACTGGGCAAGACGTAACGTCAATAATAACATTGGCAAACGTAAACGCTCATCTCATACTAATTTGCCAACCAAGACTAATAATCTTAACAAAAGAAGCAAGACAAAGTAACGAGCTGAATATGGTCTTTTCCCATTACTTTTTTTCCTAAACAGGTTTTTATGGGTTTTTATCGATTATATACCAGAAGAGCATGCTCTCTCTTTTCTCTACACTTACGTCTTTAATATGAACAGCCTAAGCAATCATATTAGATATAATCCATGTACTCTTCGTTATTCATGATGTTCATCGGTTGTTCCAACCTGGAAGGGGGCAATGATGTATCCATCATTCATAACTCGATATGAAAACAGTATTAATAAGCTACATGTAAATGTATCCAATAGACAAGCTACAGGTTAATTCGGATAATCTTCATTAAGGATAAGATGCTGCGTAATTGCACGGTTAAACTATATTAAATCCAGGAACTAAATCACAGTCAGCCGCAGTCAATCATATACGAGTATTCAATGACAAATATAACAATAGAAGAACACGTAACCCTTATCTATTTGTCATCAGCTATATCATACTCATTAATTATTAATCCATGTCATGAAATATTATCCGTCTATGAAAAGTATAAATAGAGTACAATTTTCTTATTAAATAAAACAATCTCTTTTATCGAGTCTCGTCCTCTCTTGTTCCTTTTTATTCTTGGATAAATCAGTAAGTTTTGATTTGTTGATTCTTGAGTATTTTCAATTATAGTGTAATTGACCCTCGTAGTGACCACCAAATGTTATTTTGTAGTATGGTTGGTTTAGTTTGAGTGTTTTAGAGAAGTTTTTCTTGAAATTTTTAAAGTAAGGTACTGTAGTGACCACCAGATCTTTTAATTAAGATCAAATAAAGGTAAAGATAAAAAAAAAATAAAGGGATCAGGAACTTTTTATGAGAAGGTTGCCTGTTTATTGAATAAAATATATAAAATAAAATGTGAGTAGAACTGTACTGTCCTTTTTCTTCATCTAAATAGTTGGGATATTTATATTGTTAATTTTTTTTTTTTTTCTCTTTTTGACTTTTTTCATTTTTTTGACTTCTTTCATTTTCTTGACTTTTTTCATTTTTTGACTTCTTTGTCACAGTATAGTGTAAGGTGGTTGTTGCAAACTGTAAGGCGTTCGTTATAAACTGCAACGATTTAAATTCCGCCGTTTTGTTCTTGCGTGTTACAGTACCAAGTAACACATCTAAAAATGGAATGAAAAGTATGACAACAGTGTAACTTGTTAGTACTTGGGACTTGGCTTGTGTTAAAGTGATGTAGATTTGTTTAAATTGAGGTTTGAAGTCTTGAATGACTTGAGTTTAGGTAACTTGATTGAACGTTTAACAGTTCTTTAGAGTAAATTGTCTTTGAGTAGTGACCACCAGATCTTTTTAGATCAATAAGGTTAAGAATAAGATTGTTTGATAAACGATAAAAATAAAAGGGATCTTTCTTGATTTGTGATAACTCGGGTATCAGATCAGAAAGAATAAGTAAAAATAAAAAGAAAAGAAAAGGTTATTGTGATCCAATAAGAAAAGATTGCTTTTTAAGCGTAAGAAGATTTGATTTATTGAATTGGATTGGATTGGATTGGATTGGATTGGATTGGATTGGATAATGTTATTTTGTTTAAAAATATTCATCTTATTTATATAAAAATTGGCGTGGCTTATTGTTTGTGTTGTTTGACATCTATGTCGAACGACATCAATGTCGCTGGACATCAAAATTATTCTTGTGATCAGCATTGTTCTCTTGATCTAAAATTTCATCATTTGTGCTACAACAGTACTAAAAAACTTGACTGTATATCTTCCAATAGTGTAATTTTCTTTAGTATATTGCTTGTTTGCGGGTTTAGGTTTTTAAGTATGTAAGTTTTGTCGATAGTGACCACCAGATCTTGTTAATAGTAGATCAAACTTGTTAGAATAGGTTAAACTCTTGAGGTTTAGGAATAGGTTTACAATGAAGATTATTGACTTCAAGGGACTTCAGTATTTAAAATAGAACACAGACCAAAGGGTTTCAATTGAACGCTTGATGGATTTATTGTTTTATAAAATAAAGAAAATATAAAAAGAATATAAAATTCAAAAGTAAAGTGAAGTGAAGTGAAGTAAAAATAGGGATAAGATATAAGGGTATTTATATGTTTTTGGTTTTCAAGCAAAAGAGTTGATACTCCGTTTTCAAATAGGTTGTTACGCAAAAGTTCATTTTCTAACTGGCGTGGTACTAAAAAAAACTTGACTGTATATCTTTCAGATCCTCCGGGTGGGGAAAAGTTCGTCCTCGAACGCTTGATTGTTCTTTAATTTGCGGGTCCAATGATCTCCTTCTTTGATTCTTCTCATAATGTTTGGATTTATTCGTCCATTTGGTATGAGTGA